>NC_088931.1:15672500-15997500 GCF_038396675.1 Hydra vulgaris
AGTTTCAACAGATCGTAATGATTGACTACGTGTCATTGTGGTTGGAGGTATTAAGTGGCGTCCCTCTTGGAGGTGTTGAGTGAGGTCCTAAATTATGGAACACTCTAATAAATAAGAAACTCAATAATTGTTCTTCTCTTTCTCTATTCAAAAAAAACTTATTAATGGTGTTAATGAATTAAATTTTTCAAGTTTTTCCTTTTGTTTTTTTTCTTTTTATAATTTTTTATTATCGTTATTTTTTTATTTTTTTTACCAACTATCTTATTATGATAGTTTATGATCAATAAATTTTCTTTAGGTTATCCTTTATCTTTACTTTTGTTAATAATAATAAGTTAATTATTTAATTAGATTGTTTATCTTTAAAACAATCTAAGTAAATAATTAACTTATTAGTGTTGGTATCACAATCATAGTTAAATACATTTAACTGTTGTTGTGACATTATCATAAGATCATAATAAGATTAATACTTGATAACAAACCCTGAGAAGCTATTGGTATCATAGTAACATGACACTGATTTTGATTTTTGACTAAAAATAAAATTGCATTTTTTAGTCAAATATTGAGACCAATGTGGTGCAATTATAACCACAAATAAATTTATGTAACTATGGTTTTGACAAGGTGTTGATTCAAGGTACACACAACAGCTATGGTTGTGATATCGAGATGAATTCATAATGAGATAATTAATATCAATAATTTCAAATGGTTTAAACCATTTGAAAGTAACATTGACTAATATCATAGTAACATTGAAAAAAACAGCTTCGTAAGGTCTTCGCAAATGGCGGATGCCTTTTTATAACGGCAGAAAAGAGAAAATTTAAGATATATGTAAAGAGAATATATAAGAGAGTAATATATAAGGGAAAATTTAAGATATATATAAAGAATATTGTAAAAACCAAACTATATATAAAAATATTAATTATTTATTTTATAAGCACAAATAACTCATCAACGATCATATAAACTAACTTGATGCAAACACGCATACAAAAATCATTCAAAAAGGAAAAATATATATAAAAAATAAAAAAAAGATCATCGAATCTTTTTTAAAAAAAAAAGAAGAATAAACTTAAATAAAATTAAAAAAAGAGAGAAAAAAAAAGGAAAACAAAAGAAAGAAAGTAAAGTAAAGTAAACAAGTAAAAGAAAGGAAAGATAAGAAGAATTAAATAATCAATTATATAGAAAAAGCAAAAGTAGAGTTAGAAGATTGGTTTTTTTTTTTGTTTTTTGGGTTTTTTTGTTTGTTTTTTATTTAATAATTTTTCTTTTTTCTTTACGATATAACTTGTAATCATGATTATAATTCATTAGTTATTATTTTTCGGTCATTATATTATTATTTGTTTTCTCACATTATTTTATTTATTTATAGTTAGTTGTATTTATTTTTAGTCCTCATTTAATACCTAGTTATTTTATTTATTACATTTATTTTTAATATTATATTTTTATGAACTTATTTATTATTGACTTATTTTTATCTATTATTGTTTTAGTATCTTTGTTAATAATATTATTATTGATAGCAGTTAACAGTAGCTATAATATTATTACTATATATTATTAATATAGTATAGATATTATTATAGTATTATAAGTATTTTCATATTCGATATTTTTTGTTGTCATAGTTACTTTTAATATTAGTTCGTCGTTTGTCAAAGTTTGATTTATTTTGATTGTTTAAGTTTATATCATTTTTTTATCATTGTTCTTATTTCTTTATATTGTTATGAAAATTATTTTCGATCACTCACGCCAACGGTTACCCAAGTTTTAAATTATTTAATTTAGTCTTTTACTTGGCATTTTTTTTAAATCTCTATTTCACACTGTAGTCACTTTAACTAGTTAATACTGCATGTAGTTATATATATTTTTTTCTAAAGATTATGGCACTTAAATCTCTTAAATTCCACATTGACGAACTCAGTAGTCTTATCAGCTCTCTTAATAATTTTCCCTCAGCAATAGGTATTACAGAATCTAACTTATATATAAACAATACAAATATAACTGATATATACATAAACGGGTTTAACATTGAGCATTGTCCTACTAAGGATAAAAAAGGTGGAGCACTTTTATACATACGCTCAAATTTAAACTACGTAGTTCGCAATGATCTTATGATTTATTCTTCTAAATATTTAGAGTCTATTTTTGTTGAAATTGCAAAACCTTGTGAATCAATATAATAATTGGCTGCATTTATCGTCATTCATCAATGAATCAACTAGAGATTACTTCTTCCCACTCAACTCCTGTACTTGAAAAGTTAAGTAACGAAAAAGAAAAATCTTTCTAATGGGTGATTTTAATATGGATTTATTGTCACAATGAATCTAACCCTGTTTCTACATATCTTGGTTCTTTAACATCTTACTCACCAAGCCCTTCTATAATTTTACCTTCACGCATAACGGTTACATTAAAAACGCTCATTGATAACATATTCATGAAATTTCATTCAACTGATCAATACTCAGGTAATTTTACGATTTCAATTTCAGACCATATGGCACAATTTATTTGCATTCCTGACATACTCAATCACCCCAAAAAGGTAAAAAATTTAAATTTTATAGAAACAAATTTCCAATTTATTAAAATTTAGCTAAAAACATCCTTTATTACATATTTTAATAACAATCTGAACAATATTAAAAACACCTGGAAGAGAATAAAAGAATTCATTATTATTAGACCTTCTACACACTATACATTTTTTAAACTTAAATTGAACGAAAATCTCATCACTGATCACACTGCCGTATCTAATATATTTATTAATTTTTTTAGCACTATACATAATAAACTAATTAGCAAAGCCACACCCCCTAAACGCGTATTTAGTGACTTTCTTAACATTCCAAATGCTAAATCGTTTTTTATTAATCTTGTAACTGAAAATGAAATACCTGGTCTCATTACAAACACGCTCAAAACTAAAAAAAGTCTTGGTCCTAAAAGCGTACCTACAATCTTCCTTAAACTAGTCCCTCACATCATTTCAAAGACTCTCTGTACTGTTATAAATCCACAACTCTTGCTCTCATTGAAATGACTGAACTGATTAGAAATGCAATTGATGATAAATATTTTGCATGTGGTGTATTTGTCGATTTACAGAAAGCGTTTGATACAGTAGATCATTCAATTTTGTTGAAAAAATTAGAATATTATGGGATCAGAGACGTACCCCTTAAATGGTTTACTAAACATTTAAATAATAAAACACAATTTGTTTCTATTAATGACTCAAAATCTACCCTTGTAAAATGCTCGAGTGGTATTCCTCAGGGTTCAGTATTGGGACCACTGCTTTTCCTTCTTTATATTAATAATCTTCGTATATCCATTAAGTTTGCTACTGTTTACCACTTTGCTGATGATGCTAATCTATTGCTAATTATTAAATCCCTTAAAAAAATTGACAAACACATTAACCATTATCTTGCCAATCAAGTTCAGTGGCTTTGCTCCAACAAACTTTTTCTAAACTCTAACAAAACTGAACTCATTATCTATAAATCAAATAAAACAAAAGTCTAAACACATGAACTTTAGATTAAGTGAAAAAAAATTAAACCTGTTAACTCAATTATACACTTTTTATCCCACTGTAAAGACTTAGCAATGAAACTAAGTATATATAATGGCATGTTGGCCAGAGTTCGCCATTATGTTAATCTTGAGACACTCTTGAACATATACCATGCTATTTTTGATTCACATCTTAGATATGCAAGCCAAGTATGGGGGTAGTTCCATTTACAAGCTTTTATTAGGTTATCCCACATCCAAAACAAGGCTAATTAAAAATTATTTATTTTCAGACTAATAAATTTAATCCTAATGTGCTCTACCTAACTTCTAAAGTATTAAAACTATGTAACTATATTCAACTTTTAAACTGGCAATTAGTCTGGAACCACCAACACAATAAACTACCTTTAACTTTCGTCAATTTCTTTTCCAAAAGTGCCAACACTCGTTATCACCTTTGTTCCAATAGTAATTTAAACCTGTCTGTCTTTAAACACCGCTCTCATAAATACGGGCATAAATCTATAAAATATCAGAGCATTAAAACTTGGAACAACCTTTCTTATGAACTAAAAGCTCTCAATTCATTCTCAACCTTTAAAACCAGATGATTCTACTTTTTATTAAAAAAATATAGTTAATGTTTATAATTTCTATACTTAATTTTGGTAGTCTTTAGTATTGTTTTTTTTTTTAATTTCAATTATATATTTTGTTGTCATTACTATTGCTTATTGTTATTTTTATAAATATTTACATTACCATTATTGACTACTTTTAACTATTATTACTAATATTAATATTGTCGTTGTTATTAATATTATTATTATTATTATTATTATTATTATTATTATCATTATTATTATAGTGTAGTAAATTTAATAGTCTATTATTAATTCAGACCGGTACCGTAGGGGGAGGGGGGTCGTTGGGTGCGATCAACCCCCTTTTTATGCAAAGTTTTTTTAATTTGACGCCAAAAATTATATCTAGACTCTTTTCGATGTCAAAATATTTAATCAAAATTTTTATGATAATTATTTGATTTTTATGAACCATTTTCATGAAACAATTTTTACTATATTGTTTCACAAACATTAGGCGTCATTACAAGTCATTGCATCGTGAAATCTTTTATAAACGAAAAATGAAAAATAGTCTCTCCAGAGTTTATACTGTAATTACTCTAGTAATTACAATATAAACTCTGAAGAGACTTAGTATTAGTGAATTAGTATTAGTGGAGAACTATTAGTATAATCTCCAGAGTTTATACTAATAGTTCTCTACTAATACTAATTGACTTTTAAAAGCAAACGATAGAGTTAACATGCCTAACCAAATTATGAAACGAACAGCTGATAGAAAAGAGCTTCAAAATGCTGCAAAGAAATGCAAATCGTTAGCTGAATTTTAAATAAAAAAGTTATTTTGATCTTCTTTTTATAATAATTAGTTTGATTAGTTTGATATTAACTAGATATAGATATTATCTAGATATAAATATTAACTAGATATAGATATTATCTATACGTTATGATAGTACTTTGGTTATTACTTGTTTTTTATTATAATGTTTACGCAAATTGTTTTAGTTATAGTTTAAGATCTGAAAGTTTATTATTAATTACTTACGTTTCAAGTGTTTTTATTATCGACAGTTCTCAAAATGTAACCGAAAAACATTACCCGAAGTAGAAAAAAAAAAAGGAAGCCATTAAAGATGATAACAATGTTAACAAAAGCTTGTCATGCGAAGTAGACAAATCAAATTTAAAAGAATGTGATTTTAAAGAAGAAGAAAAACGATATAATGTTGACGAACTCTTGCGCGGAAATCAAGAATTATCACCACATGAAATATACAAAATGTTTACGAATAACTTAAAACAGAAGATACATTTTCATTTTCCCAAAACATTAAAACACGGTTGCAAACGCGCTTGTTAAGAAGAATATTTACAAAATGGGTTTGTCTACAGCAAAAGTGAAGATGCAGTCTACTGCATATACTGCACTTTATTTCTAAACCAGGATTAAAAAAAATCTTTGGGAGCTTTTGTTAACCGTAGATATAAGGAATGGCACAATGTTTTAGAGAAACAAAAACTACATATATTAACTACTAATTTAAAATATTAATTTAAAATTTGAAATATTAAAATATTAACACTAATTAATATGCAAAATGACATTGATTTGTTAACTGAATGGTCAAAAGTTAATGGATTTTAACATAAGCAAATGCAGTGTTATGCACGTTGGAAGAAAAAATATTAACTATAACTACACTATGAAACACAACAATCAAAGTTTTCTTCTAAAAAAGACAACAAAAGAATTAGACTTGGGTGTAATAGTTTCATCCAATATGAACTGGAATCATCAGGTTTAAGCAGCTACAAGTAAAGCACAAAGAATCTTGTGTTTAATAAGAAAAAGCTTTACTTATCTTAATACTGAAATGGTAAGGCAACTATACACATCGCTGGTTAGACCACACCTAGAATTCGCAGTTCCAGTGTGGAGTCCAGGTAATAAAAACGATATCAATGACCTTGAAAAAAACTCAAAGACGAGCAACAAAGCTAGCACCTGAACTAAAACATCTAAGTTATACTGAAAGATTGGCAAAGTTGGGTCTCACAACTCTGGAAACAAGACGTACAAGAGGTGATCTTATTGAGTTTTTTAAAATAACAACTGGAATTGATAACATATTGTGGTATAAAAAGCTTTATAAAGCTTCTTCCGAAAGTCTAAGAGGTCATTCAATGAAATTTGAAAGAGAATTTGCAAAAACAACCCTGAGACACAACTTTTTTACGAACAGGTTTCTGCAATGACAGTAAATTCTTTTAAAGCTAGACTAGCTAAACATTTGTTAACGGCTGTTATAGTATAAATTTTAAACTTTTTGCTTCGCGACAATAGTCGTTACAACAGCTTGTGTTACTATTACTATATAGGCAATACATACCATAAAGAAGATATCAAACAAGCTAACGGCATTTGTTGTCATTTTGAAGATCCAAGACAAACCACTTCATTATAAAGCGATAGTACTTTAAAAAACCGACAGCAATTGTACCTGTACATTGTTGAAACATTAGGTAGAATAGTGCATTTGATGGAGAAACAAGGACTTGCATTTCGTGGGACTTATGAAAAGTGTAAAGAAAACTCAGAGCAAAAAGATAATCCTGGAAACTTTCTTGCAAATGTGCAAGAAATAGCTCGCCGTAACGCTGAACTTAATGCACGTGTACAAACACCATTACGCAAAGGTGTCAGCTACCTTGGCCCCAAGAGTCGAAATGAATTAATTGATATAATTGGAAAGAAATGTATACTAGAGCGGGTAATTAATGAAATCAAAGCTTCAAACTACCATTGTAACATGTTGTTAGATGAAGACGGACTAGGTCCTTTAAAATGTATGCTTAGTCGCTCCAAAGTTTTTTCAATTTATAAAATGATACATTCTGTTGGCAAAGAGATTCATGTAGTTCCTTAAGAGAAGGTCCTTTTATTGTCATAGAGCAACAAGTTCTAGAGAGTGCATTAGCAACAGAATTGTTACGTCAAGGGCGATAAACTATATCATAGCTGTACAAAGAAAGTTTTATCCTCCATCTCAGAATCTTGTCATTCTTAATTTTTCTACTCTTGTTATTTTCAAACATGAAAGAGACAGATATACATAGGTGTCTTCTAATTTGTATTCTTAAATAAACTTATCTATGATTCTTTGAAATTGTGCAACAGCATTAGTGAGCCCAAAAGGAATTCTTTTAAATTGGAAAAGCTGTCCATTGGACTCAAAGGCAGTATAATACTTGTCACTTTCTAGGAGAGGTATTTGGTGATAAGCACTTTTTGAATCAAATGTAATATATAATGAATAATCAAATGTAATAAATAATGAAAATTATCTAGCATCAATAAATTAGTTAACTCTGTTTTGCAACAGAGTTAACTAATTCATTGATGCTAGGTAAAGGATAAGCATCAAGTAGTGTAAAGCGATTTATTGTTTGTGAGTAATCTATGACCATGCGTTTCTTATATCTCTTATTCCTGGTAACAGCTATTTGTGATCGCCAAGGAGAGTTACTGGGTTCAATTAAATCTAATTCTAAAAGTTTTTTAGTTTTTTGCTCAATGAATACCTTGTCCTCCGAGTTATATTGTCAATAAGGTGAAGCAATTGGTCTACATTCTGGAGATATAATTGGACTACATTCTGGAGATAGAAAAGGAAAAACAGTGCTAGCTTTCATTGCAATACTATTTAGATAACAGAGTTTTAAAGAATCTTTTTTACCACCATAATTGATATAAAGACTTTAGTGCAACTGTAGGAAATCTCTACCAAGTATGATTTGTTCGCAAGAGTTGGGTATAACCAAAAAGTTAATATTAGAGTACTTCATACCAAATATAGTGAAGTTAGTTGAAACTTTACCTATAACTTGACAAGATTAGGAAGAATCAGCCATAGAGACTCTTTTATTAGAAGGGAGTAAATTAGGTTTTAAAGAGTCACAAAATGATTTGTTTATAAATGTGTCAGAGCTTCCAGTGTCAAGAAGAGCTCTTACCTTGGCCCTAGATATATACAATAAAGATATATACAATAGAGTTAAGTGAGTTGATAGAAGAGCAAGTAATCGAGGCTAAACTTGGTGCATGGAAATTAGCAGCAGCAGACGTGACAAAGTTCTTCGATAATTTGCATAGTTTCTTGAAATGTTCTTTCTTACCACAATTGTTACATTCTGCATCTCCGGCAGGACATGATTGTCGAGGGTGACGTTTACTTCCACAGAAATAACAAAATCCACTAGGCTTAGTAGAAATTGAAGCAAGCTCAGTAATACATTCAGAATGTTTATTGTGTCAACATTATTATACTCTGTATGTGAATACATTTCGTTATTTCTTTAAGCATTTTCTAATAAACGACCTTGATTATTGGCCTCAGTAAGTTTAAGAGTAGAGTTTCTCGTAGTCGTTGGCAAATATGATGAGAGCTTAGACCACTTATAAATAAATCGCGAATCTATTCTTTACAATGTTCTGAAGCAGAAACCTGTTTAAAGTTGCAACCTTTACTGAGTGTACATAAGGCCTGCGAAATTGCATCAATAGATTCTCCGGATGATTCTTTACGTGAAGCTAGCTGATGTCTGGAAAATAATTCATTTTTAGGCTTTACAAATAAGTTTTTTAGGATTTCTATAGCGTTATCAAATGATTCAATGTCAGCAATATAGTCGATTACGAAAGGAGATAAATAGTTAATGAGGACATCTAATTTATCTTCTGTTTGTATAGTTTTCATGAAGTTTGTAAAAGTTCTAAACCAGTGTGACCATTCTTTAGAAGCTGATGCAGAATTGGGATTGCTGTCAAATTGTTCCGGTCTTAGATATTTATCCATTAAAGTATGAAGAATAAATTGTAGTGTAGTAAATTTAATATTCTATAATTAATTCTAAGCAAACATAGAAGGCTTTATTTTTCATATAACAATATGTAAACTAAAATATACAAACAGGTTAGTTTTAGTATACACATAATTAGACTCAACAAGGATAATAATATTTATAAGAATCAGCACAATTATTATTATTATTATTATTATTATTATTATTATTATTATTATTATTATTATTATTATTATTATTATTATCAGTATTATTAACATCGTTATTATCATGTTATAAAATTTATTATTGTTATTATATATTGTGAAAATTAGCATTATATTTATTTTAATTAGATATTATTAACATTAGGATGGGGGGGGGAGGATAGACATTTTTTGTTAAGTGTCAGATAAAGTATTCAAGTATGCTTTTAAATGTTAGATAAAATATTAAAGTATTCCACCGTGGTACTACAAACACTAAAATCTATTACCGCAAGTTTTTTTCTCAAAAAAAAATCGAAAATCCAATTTTTTCAAAATAATCAAAAAATTTTAAGTAAATGCGTAGCAATTTTAAAAGAAATTTTGTATTATTTAAGTTTTGTAACAATTATTAAATTCCGCAAGGGTTGTATACTTAATATTTCCAGATATTTTAAGCTTTCCACAAATAACTTAACAACTTTTTTGACTTAAAAGCTCTTTTATTCAAAATCAGTATTCTTAATATATTTCAACTAAATGTTTTTAATGTTCTTTGCTTTATATTCAAATATAAGATTAACTTAACTCCTATATCTTTTTTAAAATTTGTACGCAATAAAGCCCAAAAACATATACGATTATAGAAATGACAATTTTATTTATCAACATTATTCGTGTACAAATTTTAGTAGGTCTCCTTATATCATATCGTGAAATTTTTCTGTGGAACCAAATAGTTTTAAAATTTTTTGATTTTCCCAACGTGTGAATTTTTTAAAAATAAACTGAAAAAAGTTATATTCTCAATAGATAATATATTTGAGTTCTTTTGATCTCGACCATTATTTATAAGTGTTTTCTAAATGTAATTGGAAATATTTTGGTTGTATTTTTTATTGTATGGGTAAATGGTGTTTTATATTTGAGATTATTTGTATTATTTACTTTAACGGTATTTACTTTTCATTCTAATTATTATTTTTTTTTTTTTGAAATAATTGGTTTGTTATTATTGTATTGTTTAAACGGTCTACGGTGACATGATCTTACAACCCTATTCGAGTTGCCGTGTTCTTATATATTATGTACAACAGTATTTTACCAGAAAACATTGTGAAAAAAACAAAAAAAGTATAAAAAGTATATATTAAACCAGCTACTTTCTTTTCGGATCATTGATGCGTGACTAACTTGCCTTTCTAAAACAAATTAAAAGTGCGCAAGATCAGACGCGTAAGATCATCGTATGTCGAATAAAATACACTTACGTCAATTATGAGCTTTGTTTTGGCAGGCGCTATTTAAATTAATAAAAAAATTATCCAATGAGACATCACTACAGTGACTTTAAAAGAAATTTAAAAATTTGTTTGCACATTGAGTAAACATTTACTCTACATACGCACTGATCTTACACACTTTACGCAGCATCTTATGCATCTGATCTTACGCACTTTTAATTTGTTTTTGAAAGTACAATGCAGTTAGTCACGCATTTTTTTATCAGAATTGAAAGTAGCTGGTTTAAAAATTTTACTTTTATTGTAGACCAAAGGTTAACTTTTGCTTAAGCGCGGAAAAACTCTTTTTCGTTTAGACTTTTGATGTTAGTCAAATATGTTTTTCATAATCATTCTTAAAAAATATTATGTTACTATTTCAATTTGCGAAGAGTTTATTAACTATTTATATGGGATAATGATACTTCCGTCTGTAACTTTAGTAGTAGAATTACTAAAATTAGTAGTATAACTATTATTAATGTAAAACTTAGCGTTATACTTTTCAATAAGTTAAGCACCATTTTTTTCACTTTTGTTTTATTTCAGTTTTTTTAATCAATAATTCATCAAAAATTGATAAAAGAAACAAGTACCGGTAACGGTGTTCCGGACCGTTCCGGCTCAATGATATCACAAATATTACGTTATTTTGTTTTATATTCATTTAATAAATAAATAATTATATTCGTTATATAAACGCCATTTTATTAAATAAATATCGAATTTTAAAATATTTTAAAGAGAAGTCACATATATAAGTCAGATACAAAGATAGACACACAAGTAATTGCTATTTATTTGCGCTGGCTTTGTTATTATTTCACCCTCGTAACTGGGGACAAAACAAAACAAAAGGAGGGAGGTTTAGGGGGTGTCCGATTTTCCTAAGAAAATTTTACTCGAAGATCAGTCGGGAAACTTGGACAATTTTTTTACCGTAAAACTTGTTTTTTTACCGTAGTCGGCAAAAAACAGGTACGTCACACCCCTTAAAGATATCTTCGGGACGGTCCCGCACTTATCCACAGCTTAACACCATCAAATATAAATGAAAAACCCAGAAGTTATTAATATTTTAGTTGTAAAAAATTTAAAAATCGTTTTGTTTTTAATGTTTAAACAACTCGCGACAACTTTCAGTTTAGAAAAGTTACGGTATTTTGTTTGAATATATTATTGTATTTTGTTTGAAATTTTAAGGACTCTTTTAGTTAAAAATAAGTCCTTAATCTTTATACATTATCTTTTTTTAAGTCAAGTTACAATTACAAAAAAGTCTTAAGGCACTTCGTCGCGTTGGTTTGACAAGGTTCTAACCGTTTTTTGTTATATTAAGAGAATGGCAAATTTTTTTTTTTGTCTAAATAAAGATATTTATATTATTGTCTAAACAAAAATATGAATGTTAAATATATATGAATGTCTAAATAAAAATATTTATATGATTACTTTTTGTTTATTTATGTATTTTTGTACATCTTCTGAAAAAAGAATACATCAACAAATAAAAAACAATATTGTAAATAGTTCTTATTAAACATTAAAAAAAAGGAAAAAGATTTTTTTCTAAATTTTTCTAAATAAAGATAAAAAGTTTCAGTTAGAACCTTGCCAAACTAACGCGACGAATTGTTCTCATCAAATAATTCTTTAAAAAGAAGAAATCTTAGTTCATGTTCAAACCCATAAGTTTTCAATGAATAAAGTAAATCATAAATTAAAACGCTGAGAATTTCTATGGAATTTATGAAATTGAACTTATTTGCTTCTCTGCTAGTGCACAGCACTAGAAAATAATTAAAGTAAGGTAAATATTTATGCAATCTATGTTGTGGGTTTATATGTCTACGCATGAATATATCGTCGTTTGATAAGTAGAACTCATTAAGTACGGTTTTATGGGAAATTGACTTTTATACACTATGATGCCCAAATGTTAACAACATATTGCAAGAAAAAGTCAAAAAGTGCGTAAATCAATCCGAAATAGTATTTCGGATAGATTTACGCACTTACTGACTTTTTCTTGCAATATGTTGTTAATATTTGGGCATTATAGTGTATAAAAGTCAATTTCCCTTAAAACTCTACTTAATGAGTTTTACTTGTCAATCAACGATATGGAACATAATGAGATAAAATAATCATGGGTGCAAAAACGATGTAACTCCATTTTCACAAATGGTTCAGGAGAAAGAAAAAACTAAATAATTTTGAGATTTTCAAAATTTTTGTACTTATTGCATAGGCGCATAGTAGCTTAGTATAAAACGTATGTTCACTTTATGTTTTATCTTTCTATCATTAATACTAGCGACAATGTAGAAAAACAAACTTGTGGAGTTATCTCGTTTTTTCCACCTGACAGCAGAAATAAAACTTTTTATTGCTAATCCAATAAAATGAGAACTGAAATAACAAAAGTACATCAAATAAGTTTCATAAATATTTATTTATAATGTTAAATTTCCTTAAAAATTATTTGATAATATGTTGTTTTTTTTTTTTTTTTTGTTTTTTTTTAATAAATTTGAAAAAAACTAAATTTTTTTGTTTTAAATCCAGTAAATGACTACCATTGTAGACTAATAGCAAAGTAACTAAGTATTCAAAGTGCATAATGTATTTCATTATTTATAATATTAAATCACATTTAAAAACTCTCTGTTAGTCTGTGAAGCTATCCTCAGAATCGGGATCATCTTGCTCTGCATCTTGGTACTTTAATATGTCGTAAAACCACAAACAGTTTGGTGTAACATATTTCTCTTCAAATTTTTTTACATGTAAATACTTTGGACGCTTCACTGGTATTACTCCTGAATAAAGATGAAAATCATTATTCGGTAAAGTCAGACAGACTCCACATTTTTGAAAGATAAAATCTTCTTTCAAAATATCAGGCCAAACTGCTGAATTGCACATAATTTTTTGAGTAATCCATTACACGGTAAGATGGGATTAAAAACTTTTTTCTTTGCGTCTATTATTAACCTTTTTATTCTTGAACATGAGAAACAGAATAAGAGAAATGGGTTCGAAAGTTTAAGAACAACTCTTAGTTTAATGGCGCAACAGTAAATTTGTGACATGTGTTTTTAACAAAGGGAAATCGATTCTTCTGGTAAAATATTCTTTCTCTCTTTCTCTTTTCCTTATCGATCAAACCAAAACTTTGGCCGCAAGGTAAGAAGCTGTGTTCTGGATATCAATGTACTATATTTGTAAATTTTTAAGTATGAGCTAAAGTGATATAAGTAATGGCAAAAGTTTGATTTTTATTCTGTGAACTACAGTTGTCTGAATACAGATAGAGCTTTTTGACTGATGCAGCAAGAAAATTTTAATAAAAAAATGCTGGAAGTTCACAACATTATTTGATTCCTTTTTTTGGCAACCATTTCAACATATATATAAAGAAATAAGACTTTTCAGAACTGAAAACAAATATAGAATAATTGTACACCCAAAGCTAACATTTGAAAAATACATTGCCGTTTTTCAAGTAGGAGAGTGGCATGTTTTGCTGATAATTGAATGTTAGTAACTTTGTTTCGTTACTACTTTTTCTCACTTTAACAATAACTGCTTTTATTTATGTGTATAAAAAATGGGATTTTATTTCATTTGTATCTTTTTCAGGACAAAATACCTTCCTAACCTCAGCATCTTTTTCTGCAGCAATAAGTTTCTTTAATCGCTCACAAGTCTGGTAGGTATCAGATCGAGGCTTTCCAAATGTGTAGTTAAAGCGTGTTAAAAAGTAACGACAAAAATAATCCCATGTATCTCTCGACTTTATACTATCTTGCTTATTTTCCAAACTGTTATAAATAGAAGGCTCTTATATTCGCAGAGAGGGTTCGTGCATTTTTTGCATATTCAACTCAGAAGATTATTTATTTTTATTTTTTGTTCTGCTGCAATGGAATGTTTGCTTTGGGAAAGACTTGATGTGAATTTATTTATTAAAAAATGTCTTTAGGTATCATGTTGGGACGGTTTTTGTATTTGCTCTCAATGTCTCTAGGAGCAGGAACACGTTTTTGCAACTGTTAAACAGCATCAGTTCAACCCTTTTTCCACTCACACCATACAATGAACAAAAAACTATTTTGCATACCTTTATTGTTTCTTTTCTCACTTTTATTGTATATATACAAAAACATGAACGCTTTGGGCCATTGCCAGACTTAGACTATTTTTCAAATGCTTTAATCTGAACTTGCCCCCAAATAAAATCATCCTGTTTTTCTTTATTTCTAATATTGTTAAAAGTAAAAATTAATTTTGTAAAATTTTATTAAAACATTTGGCCTTGCAGTTGCAGGGGTCTTCAATTTTCATCTCTCGTTTACCAGTTTTTTTTATTCTCAATCCCCGCGTAAATCTTTCCTTCAGCAACATTTCTTTACCATATCTGAAATCTCTGCAGAGATTATGATTTTTGATGCGTTTTCTAGTCACCTTTTTTATTGTTTTCAGATTCACTTTCAGAAGTTATTTCTACTTTAAGAAATTTTTAAGTTAGAAATTTCTGCACTAGCATTAAAGACAGAAATATAATTTACATTAGGCTCACTGTTTTCGAGGACAAAATCAGTACAATTATCTGAATCCTTAAGTATACTCATCACGAAAGGCCAAATTCTTACTTGTATTAAATAAGTTCTTTTAAGTACAGTACTTGAAAATAATAATAACTATACAGTATATGACAGGAAGAAACTAATATTATCTTGTATGTTTTTCAAAAGTAAAAAATAGCATTCAAAAATGTCACGAAAATGTTTGAGAACTCACGGGACAAGAGGCATTAGCGAGAATCAAATCAGAAAAAATATAGATTGTTGAGGCTTTTTAATTTTTTGAAGTACCCAAAACAACATTATTCTATTAATTTAAAAATAAACACTATAAATTGGTGGGGCACCATATTGCCCTTACAGTTACCGATCCAGGAATTTTTGGTGGTGGTGGAGGGGAAGAGGGTATTGTTGAAATATTTTTGTACTTTGTCTTACATTTGCGTCTCCTAAAAAAAAAAATGTCTATTTTTAAAATATTTTAGAATTTTCAGACACTGGTTTGGGGAGAAATCATACCTCACCCATCTCACCTCACGTCGCTGTGTCTTTAGGAGGAATATTGTTTTTAAAATCACTTTAGTTAAGTATTAAAGGAATACCGATTATTGTTAACGACTCTAAAGTTTAGTTGAAATCTAGCTAGATAATAGCGGAAAAAACAATACAGTAGTTTAAGATTGGTAACCAGGTCGGAAACGGTGTTAACTTTATCTTGTGGAGGATTGTCATATAAGTTTATTTTTTAATTATTCAAAACCTAGAGAACAAAATAAATAGAGTAATGCCAGACATGACATGTACAATCATATAATGTCTAATATTCATAATTAACTCGATACTAAATAATTGCTTATGAAAAATCTTGATGTTTATCAAGTTATTTGTGACAATAAGCAATTTATTAAAATTTTAAGCCTAAGTATTACCTGTAAAGTTACGACTACATATGTTGTAAACATTTACATATTTACATGTTTTTGAAGAACATGGCTATGCTATAAAAGAGTTTATTGTGACTAAACATAATAACTTGTGACAAATAAACAAGTCCAAGTTGATTGTACTTTCTCAAGTTAAAAGAGACAATGATAACATTGAAAAAACCTGTGTCTCAGAATATAATACTTATTACATCTACTAGCACCAAAAACCAACAGCTTGTTGAAAATTCATTTTGTCTCATCGAGTATGAGGGAACTCTGTTCCATGGCAAAGTCTTGAAAATTGAAGCTGCTTCTAATTTGTTTGAAAACATTCAAAATGAGTCTTTTTTAATTGATAAGAGTGTGCATACAATAAACAATGACATGTTGGTTGCAGGGGACATTAATTTTAATTCCAGATATTATAACTTTAATTTTTTGTTCAATTTTAAAAACTGTAATTTTTTTTTTTACATGGTAAATGATGTTTATGAGTGGAGAATTATATTTATAATTTCTTTAAAACTTTTTTTTTCATAACCTTAAAATTTGATCAACAAGTTTATTTAGTAATTTGCGTTATTTTATTGAAATTATAATGAATTCAAAAGAATGTCAAAGTATTCGTATTAGATATATTGAAAAGTTATTTTAAAACAATACAAAGAAATCTGAACAACTTTTAGAATAAAAAAATTTAAATTAACATTCAGTTTTTTTTTAAGAAAACAAAGTTCAAGTGAGGATTCAAAGTTACACATGCATTTTGGGTAACTTTGAATATTCAAAGTTACCCAAAATGAAATATTCAAAGTTACTCAAAATGCATGTGTAACTTTGAATCCTCACTTGAACTTTGTTTTCTTAAAAAAAAACTAGAAAATCAAAAAATTGGTAATAGTCTAGAAAAAGGAGATCACCAAAACACCCTTTATGCAAAAAATTTTTTTTTTGGTTTGTAAAAAATTTTATGTAAAGTTAAAACAATTGCAAAGCATTCAAATTAACTTGGAATGACTCTATGTCTTTCAAAAATAAACTTGATATTTAATTAAAGCTCGAACGGGTACTACTCAATGTGACGCAAACAAGAAATGTATTTGGTGCAAAAAGGAGGTAACTCCAGAATTACTTCGTTTTTGCACAAAATGAAGTAAGGTAGTAATAGTAATAGCAATAAAAATAGTAATACAAACTGTTGTAACGACTATTGGCGCGGAGCATAAAGTTTAAAATTTTTACATTAACAGCCGTTAACAATTGTTTATTTAATCTAGCTTTACTGGTACCACTTTTTCTGGCTGTGCAGATACCACTTTTTCAGTTAAGGGATTTCAATGAGGTGTTACTCTGTTATTTTATTAAGGGATTTCAATGAGGTGTTACTCAGGGTTATTTTTGCAAATTCCTTTTCAAATTTATTTGAATGACTTCTCAGACTTTGGGAAGCAGCTTTATGAAGCTCCTATTACCATAATATCTTATCAATCCCATTTTAATAACCCAATAAGATAATCTCTTATATGGCTTATTTCCAGTGTTGTGAGATCCAACTTTTTCAATCTTGCAGTATAAATTTTATGTTTTAGAATAGTATATGTTTTATATATGTTTAGTTCAGGTACTAATTCTGTTGCTTGACTTTGAACTTTTTCCAAATCATGAAAATCAACTGAAAATCAAGTGTGTCATTATTAGTTATTTATTATTTAAAATATATAAAACAAATACAATATAAGTTTTAGTAAGAGATGAGTTTTTTTATGCTTTGTTCTTAAAACTTTACTTTTAAAAAGCTTTTTTTTAATTTAAACTTGTTTTTCTTCTAGCTTAAAAATGGAATTCCTTGAACTTTGATTTCTCATTTAAAATCATAGTTTTGATTTCTCATGTTATTTAATCATAGCTTTAATTAAATCATCATAATTTAGATAAATTAACTTCTGAACTAAGCTGGGCTGAAAATTTAACATAAATTTAAATCACCTATTAAGTAGTTTAATTTCTTTTCGTGATTGGTTTTTTTAAACTATGTCATAATGTAAATATGAACTAAAACTTTCAATTACGCCAGAAGGTGGGCGATGAGAACAACTTGTAATTATATTTTTAGCTTTTTCAGTTATTAATTCAATTATAAAACCTCTTTATTGCAATCAGAGATACTCATGTTATACCTGTTTAATAATTTTAAGTATTTCCTTTACGCAAATAATTGCGACGTCACCACGCTTATTGATTTTTGAGATCAATTTATATCCTGGTAAGTTAAAATTAGAGATAAAACAAACGTCATTAGAATCACGCCATGTTTCAGGCAAATTATTAAAAGTTTCCTCAATTAAACTACAAAAATTTGCAATATTTTTTATAAACTTTTTTTATTTTTATGAATTTTATTAAATTTGTAAGGTTCAAAAAATTCCTATAATTTTTGGGCATACAAATAATTGTATTAATTTTTTAGAGCGTCTGCTCCTCTAAAATAATTTAGATCATTATTGTTCATTAAAAATTCATAAGTTAGAAATAGTTTATTTAAATTAGATTGAAAAGTAATAAACTTTTATTATTTGTAATCCAGGAATAAAAAAAAAATTCTTTTAAAATTCCCGTGTAATTATTTTATTGCATACACTTTAGTATACTTACCGGTGCCTCGAATATCTTTAACTTTCGCAAAAAGGAGTTTTCTTTTTTCGCTTGTTCTTTCGCTTAAATCTTCATTTAAGAATATTTTTTCGTTCTATCATTTGAGTAATCAGTATTTTTTCTTTATCTTTGTAATTTAAAAATATTGCAACAATTGTTTTTCTTTTTTTTTTTGTTCCAGCATTTCTTTTTCCTGTTCTTTGCACCCTCCCAGCACAAACTTCGCTTAAAACGCCAAGCTTTTCTTTTATAAAACATTAACCTTAAGTTCGTTTTTATCAGTTTTGTTTTTTGTATAAGTTATTCCTATTTTAAAAAAAAAGCACAAGTATGCCATTGTAGGCAATCATTGCTCCTATGATAGCATAGGGGAGGATGGAGCTGGTTAGAATCAACGGTAACTTGATAATTTCATTTAACTTTAGAGTCTTCCCTCAAAAAAGCCAGAAATTACTTGGAACCATCCTAATTTACCATTTCATGCTACACAGCAGCGTTGTAAAATTTCACGCATGAGCATAGGATGTATTACGTTTTATGTATTTTTGGACCAAAAAAAAACCTTTGGAGCATTGATTTTGTTTTACTTTACTTAAAAATAAGTTTTTCTTATATAAAAAAAAGTTTTCCCTACTCGTCAATATTGCAACACACCCAACTCGTCAGCATGCCATCATGGGAAGAAGTCATCATTTTCATTAAAACAAGCTGTGTCTGCCTTGTTCAAAAGATAAAATTAAAGTAAGTATTCCACTAAATGCACAAAACTTAGATATAAATTGCGTGAGAATTTCCTTTATGCACCGTTTATAATAAAATCACAATCTTAAATATATGAAGGGAATAAAACTACAACAGCACATCCCAAAATCGATTTTTGTTGGTTATAAAAACAATATTTGTGCAAAAGGGACGTATTTTCACTAAAACTCATGTAAAGTCAGTTTAGTCATGTAGGTCTAATCACTTTTTCACCAAAACCAAGTTTTATGGAAATATGGCCGGTGTGCCACCATAGGCGCCTTTCCCCTACTATTAGAGTTGGAAGTTATTGGATGAGAAAAGATTAAATTTATAGAGCAAGAAAACAATTAACAGACGATATAAAGTATTGCAAACTATATGAATCAGGAAAACAAGACGAAGGAAGCAAATTCCAAAGAACTGATGTTCGTAAAAAAAAAGAAGACGAATAAGAATTTTTGGAGCACTTAGAAACAGTCACAGTAAAACGATAAGATTTGATTGAATGACGAGTAACACGAAAATGAATTTTAATAGAGGCACAAAAGACTCTAGCTCTTTAGAGCAATGTCCATTATAGTATATAGAGAAGCAACATTACGACGATGTGATAATAGTTGAAGGTCGGCTGCAAGCGCAGGTCCAACTATGTTTACAATGCATTTTTAAACCTTGTTTATAAGCATCATTCAAAGATCCACCCCAGATATGGAAATAGTATTCCATACAAGGACGGATTTGAAATTTATAGAAACAAAGAATGGAATTCGGAGTGAGAAAGCGACGAGCACAATAAAGAGATGCAACCTTAGCAGATGCTAACTTTTCATTCAATTTGATATATGATTTTTTAAAAAGATCCGAAGCAAAAGTTAATCCTAGAAGATGAAGGGTAGATGACTCATCGAGTACATTACCGTTCAGAGAGAGATAGCCTTAGCCTCTCCACATTTATCTAATGCACAATAAAACCTATCAGCTATTACCGTTAACAATTTAGCATCAGAACGAGAAGATTGAAACCCATATTGATGATCAGAAAGGAAGTTAATAGATTCAAGATGAGAAAAAAAAGACTCTAAAAGCTTGCTAATGATTGTAAGAAGACTAATGGGACGGCAGTTAGACGAGTCAGAACGCTCTCCAGAGTTTTTAAAAATAGGGACAACAGATGCCGCTTGCCAGCAGGCTGGAAAACAAGACTCAGATAAGCACTTGTTAAATAGCTTTGAAAGTATAGACAACAGCTCCGGAGAACACTTCTGCACGGTATATAATTTAACATGGGTATAACCGGTACGTTGTTCGGATCACAGGCTGTAGAAGAGTCTAAGTAGGAAATCACATTAGATACAGAAGCAGGAGTGACACGAAGTTCAGGCAATGGATTAACCTGTTGTCAGCTATATCAGGTTAAACGCGACTTGTGAAATCAAGAGATGATTTTGATGAGAAGTTCTAAGCAAACAATTTAGCTTTGTCTTTAGGTGAGGTGCAAAAATTTGAACCATACAAGAGAGGTGAAATAACAGATTTTCCCTTGTTATAAATACTGTTAAAGGTTCTCCAGAAGTCGCAAGAGCCTAGTTTCGGATTTGTCATTTTTAGAGCTTCTGGTTATCAAAAACTAGCAAGAAGTAATCTTTTTATGATCCAGATTCCTTTTTGTGACTCCGCATTCCTGGTAATGAATAAAAAATTTTATGTGCTTTTGTACTTGTGTGCCAAAACTAATGTCGGATTTACTATATGGCTTTTTGGACCAAAGTCCGGTGCCCCGCATGTAAGGAGGCCCCGTATATAATAAGGAAAACAGTTTTAGGCAAATGTTTATACTTAATTGATGTTAAGACTAAATAAATTTGGACTTTAAATTTCTTAATTATATATTTTAGCAGTTCAACAATGATTTGTTAATGGCTTCTATTTGCATTTGCAGCTCTGCCCCGATAAGAAAGTACAGATTAAATTTTGTTGTTCGGTTTAATTAGCTAAAAAATGCAGGAAATTAAGTATTTTAAAAATACAGTGTTCTTTCTTATTAGGGCAGAGCTCAATACTGATTGCTGAATTGGAATCTGTTATCCACATTTTTAAAGACTTAGTGCTAACTGTGTGCAATAAGAAATAATTTCTCTGAACAAGGAAAGAAGATCACCCACTGAGAGATTTGTAACATTCATGACAAATCAGAGACATATAATGAAGGTATGTTTAAGTACTTTTGGAATTTCTTATTTAACTTTAAATTGATATTTAAGATATTCATGGGCAGTCATACTTAAATGGCTCAGCAATGAGTAAAAGGCACAATGGTGTGCAAGCAAGAGTTAAAGAACAGTATAACCTAGCAGTTTTGATACCTTATGCAGGATATTCTTAGTTCTACGTGTTGGTTTTGCAAAGAGTAGGTCCCAATAAGACTCTTGCAAACGGCTATTCATAAATTGGAAATGTGTCACACAAAGCTGTTCATGATAAAGATAGCTGAATACGCTGAAAAGCTCAAGGTTTTTATACACACATGCTGCTTCTAGAAACTGGAATATGATATATTCTGGCATGACTGACATCTTAGAATAATTAGTTAAAAAGCGTCTGCTCTTAAATGGATAATACATGTCTATGATCTATCATTTTTTTAGCTTTTCTATGTTGAAGAAACTCGATTCTCTAAATGTCAAGTCAGTTGAAAACAAGATTGCTGCAACTTAAAAGAACAACTTAGGTTCACCCTCTTTTGAAATCGAGTTAGTAAAATTAAAAAAGTTTGTAGGGGTTTTCTTGAAAAAAACAAAAAAAACAAATGGACACAAGCATCGAAAATTTCATTTATTGACTTATAGACCAGAAAGATGTGCAAGATTAGGGAACTTCCCAATGTTAAGATTGAGCTCTATATTTAGCTTGTGCTGATGATAACAATCTGCTCAGCGGAAAGATCTTTTTCTAAAATAAAATTGATGAAAAATAAGCTGCGGAGGATAATGCCTTAAGATCAGCTCACTAACTTCTCACTCAAATATTTAACGCCTTTGATAATGACTGTTTTACATTATTTTCCATTAATCTGTCAAAAACTTTTGATAAAAATATAATAATAAAAACAAATACAAAAGTGTACACTTAAAAAACGATTGCGGATCGAAAAATAAAAACCTACTTTGGTTTAAAGAACATTTGACAAACCGAAATCAATTTTTATACTATGATCAAAATATTACAATTCCATACCTCATAACTTGCAGGATTCCTCAGAGCTCTACTATAGGACCACTTTTATTTCTAGTGTACACAAACCACTTATACTAAGCAATAAATCTTTTAGACCTAATATTGTTTGCTGATGATTCCAATCTTTTTCGTTCTAACAGAAATATTAAAATTATTTTTAAAATATTTAATGAATAGTTATGTAAAGTTAATGAGTGGTTCGTAAGTAACAAACTTTCATTAAATTTGGATAAAACAAAATATATACATTTCCATAGAGTAAATCGAAATACTTTCCTCTCAAATTATCAAATCTAATAGTTAATAATACTGCAATATTGTGTGGGTTAGTACTAGCAATACAAAACTGAAGAAAATCTACAACAAAAACATGCGTGCGGTATAGCAATTGTAAACATTTTAAAACTGCTATGTTGTTTATTTACTTTTGTTGTTGTTTGTTATTAATTTGAATTTCCTTATTCTTTTAGTTATTTTTTATTTCTAGGAAAATACAGTTATGTTTATTTCTAGCACAATAAATATTCACTATTCAAATCTGACAAACTAAAACTAAATGTTTCTTTTTTATAAGCACAACGCTTTTAAGCACACCTAGGCTCAGGTTTTGTTAAAAAATAAGCATAGATAAGCATATTATTGAGCCTTGATAAGTCATTTAAATGGTTAAAAAAAAACTTTAAGATTTATAATACGTTTTTAAGATTTAAACCATTTCAATTAATATAGGAAAAATTCATACAGGTTTACGTTTTGCTTGAATTCATGATATCATTGCATAGCAAAATATAAACTTCTATTTAGAACTTGCTGGATACAGATGATAATTCAGATAGATGGTTCAATAATGAAGTGCTTAAATAATGAACAAGATAATGAACACTGCAAAAGAGAGACGAATTTTGATACACATTGGGCAGGCTAAGCGCGGAAAACCTAAGCTCTTTTAAGTATGATAAGCAAAGAAGGAAATACTGGACGATGAATGGGTGCTTAACCACTTCTGATGGCTCTGATGATACACTTATCAAACTGGAAGGCTTTGATAATTACATTGTGCCCCCGCCATCCATAATTGATCTTGCCAGTAATCAACCCAAAGAAAATCACAGTGATTTTCAACCAGTTGAAGTGGATGATGCTATAAATGAAGATGTCAATGAAATTCGTTCAGCTGACACATTTATTGGTCCCAAGGAGAACGAAAACGAAGTTCATATCTTTTATTTTATTAATAATATTTGTATATAGTTTTTTAATGTTTAGACGTGTTATTTTTGATTGTTATATTACAAAATTGTTTTTTCTTGAAAATTTTTTTGAAAATATGTGTGTAATTAGTTTTTAAAAAAGTATTGAAGCAAGCCTATCTTATTATAAATATGCTTAAGCTTATTTTTGAGCCTCTTAATGCTTTTTGCATAAGCATACCCTGAGTTTAAAAAATTTCATACGCATATAAAAAATAAAAAATAAAAACATGTATTCCTAGAGAAAATGTTAAACTCTTGCTGAAGACACACTATTCACCATTTTGTTATTTGATTTTATAGGTAGTAAACTTGTGACACTAATCAAATTACTAGTGGGCAATAAACTTATGACATTAATCAAATCATTAGTGGGCTATTTCTGTCCGTGATTTTTTTTTGTTTGTTTTTGTTTTAACAATTAGAAGCTGGGTCTTAAAGCAATATGCATACTCTTATGATTTTCTTATAGAAAAAAATATTTTTATTATATTTTAGACTACCTGAATAAATTAAATATATATTTTTCATCATATAGTTTTTTATAGTTTTTGCGTGACAATGTTGCAATAGTTTGAAAAATAAACAATAATTTTCAAAACGCTATACTCTAGCCAGAAAAAAATTTATGACTGCCATTTCGTATTGAAAATATACTAAATATGAGTCGTAAAAATATAACATTTCACTTAAAATACTCACAAGCAATTTGTTTTCATAAAATAACTACGTGAAATTGACAAACTCGCAACTACCGAACTGCATTTAAACGATGGCTGTGACTCTATGATACTTAGTGCAATACTGTAACTTTCTAGAAATCTTTACTAATATTAAAAATATTATTTAAAAAAAAGCATAATGCTGAAACTTATATTTTCCGAGGAATTAAAGTTTGTTTATCTAGTAACAAAAATTTACATTTTTCTATTCAGTGTGTAGTTCCCCTTTAAACTTAATTTATTATTTGATAAAGTTACTTATGTATACTATTTTTCGTTTGAAAAATATTGTATAGATTAATGTTAAGGTGGTACTACCCTGTTAAAATCAGCAAAAACAAAAAGTTTGAACATATTAAATCACAAGAACCACTTTACTTTTCTTCAAAAAAAACAACAGAAAGTCCTAAAACTTGTATTCAAAGGCAACTAGAATATTTTTGAACCCCTAGTAACTTTTGCAACCATGTCTGTTTATGTGTTTCCTTTTTTTCACAATTTTTTCATAAGTATTGCAGAAAGTTTATTTTGACACAGAACAAAAGATTGAAGGTGGTTAATCCTATTTTTCTGGCAAGTTTTGATGTTTTTTAGTTAGAGATTTTTTAGTTCATGATATTTTTTATTTTAAAAGCTGTTTTTCTCAGAATAATATTTTTCAAATATTTCTAAACTAGAATAACAGTATCTCAGAAACTATTTACTCTTTTTCTTTGAAATTTTCACAGTTTGTTCATTGATATTGTAGAAAAGGCTGATAGTAGAATAATTGAAAAATATTTTTTATTTTGACCAGAATTTAAAATTTTACATACCCCACGGACTATATAGTATTTTTTAATTATTTTTACAAGTTAATATCTGCCGTTTTACTTTGGTTCAGTATTTTTAAAAAAATCTACTAAGGGCCCTTTACCAACCAATATGTTTGTAAAATTTAAAGCTTTTATCTCAAATATTACTCAAGTTATTTATGTTCGTGTAACTGCATGTTTACCCACAAAAAGGTAAAAAAAAAAAAAAAAAAAAAAATGGTGTTTTTTATATTCAGTTTTTTAACTACTATCGAAAAATGTTTATCATTATAAGTTAAAAGATTTTATTATAGAAAAATGAAATTTGCAGGGTAGTATCACCTAAAATGAGAGAAAATTGGAAAGTTGGAGAGGCAGTTTTATTTTTAAGAAAATAATAAAACATATAGTAGTTTCGGTGCGTGATTTTTTCAAAATGCCCGAGTTTAAGCATTGCATTATCAATTATCTTAAAAAGCAAAGGGCTTCTTACTAAGTTTTAGCTTGGGCTCCGACAAAGGTAAATCTGGCCTTGGCCAAAATACTTTGCAAAGAGTTGCGATTGTTAAACTTTAAAAAAACAAAATTTCTCTTCGTAATTTGCAGTCTTTTTACCTTGAATTTAAGCTCCATGATTAAGCCCTAAAATAAATTTATTTTCACCAACAGATTTTAGAAGTAAAGTGCTAACTCTTTGGAACGTTTTTGCTCTCCTTGGCGAAATTTTTTGGAAAGAATCCTCATTTGTTATATGAAGAAACATTCACAAGTTTAATGTTTGCTTTCTAACTTAAAATGAATTAAATTAACAAATGGGCCTAGCGTTGCCATTCTTGCAGTAAGCATTTGTATTAAAAGGTCATATAAATTTTCAGCACCTAGACAACACCAATATAATAGAGATGTCAGCTTTGTATATTGCTAAAACATTAACATTTTCTATAAAATGGTTTTTATTTCTATTTAAAATAGCTTTAACTTTCATTTTTATTTAAAAGTTGTTTGATTTGCAATGAAGTTATAACTTTTACTTATATAAATTATTACTAAACTTTTAAAACGTTTTTTGCTATGTTTCGGATAAAACAGTTAAAATTTTTTGAAATTTCAAACAACTTTGTAGGTAACTTTGTACTTGAGTTTTGTTAAAAAAAAATTTACATTCAACTCAAACCAGTGAAAATTGATTTTACAGCATGTGATTTCTTTAATATAACTTATAATCGTTTTTTTGACAGTGCAATAATAAGATAAATGCAGCCCCGCATATACTTTTAAACCTCTATTATTGAATAGAGATAAAAGAGATGATACCCATATTTTTATAAAATACAAAGCCTTTTATCACCTATTATGTATACAATAAAGACACGAAAGGTTATTATTTTGAATTGAATAATTATTATACGATATGAAACATTAACTTGTTTCAAAGCTTTAGAAAAAATTACATTGAGCAAGTACTAGCTACCATTTTCCACGTTCGTATGTCCAATTCAATACGAAACCACTAACATCCAATCCAATCCAAACCCATATTAGGTTTTTATTTCATAAAAAATAGACTTTGAAATGAAGTTGTGAATGTATTTCTTTTATTCCATACAGATGTATGAACTCAAATAAATTATATACAAGAATTGCGATAATATATATACAATTTAAACAGTAAATATCTAAGATAAAAAAATAACTTTTGCTAATTACTATAAAAGTCAAACCACTCTAAAAAAAAAAGATGCGGGGTGATTCCACGAAGACGTTCTGTCAACAGAACATTCGCGAACATAGGAGAAACATTCCCACCAATAGGAGCTTCGTAAAAGGAAGTCTATTTATAAATTTTCTTCTCAGAAGAAATAAAGCTGATTATGTGAAGAAACTTTAAACGGAAATCTAAAACAACAGTAAATATATATATATATATATATATATATATATATATATATATATATATATATATATATATATATATATATATATATATATATATATATATATATATATATATATATATATATATATATATATATATATATATATATATATATGTATATATGGTTCGAGATACTGTCGTAATTTTAATACACTTTTGTCAAAACTGTAATTGAATTTTTTTTGTAATTGTAAGTGACTTTTGTCGTATAAACAAATTATAAAATAAAAAAACCTTTTTTTATATACCTCAGAGGATCGGAGCCTAGACGCTATAGGTTCTTTACAAAGTGTCAGATTTAAAGATGAATTAAACTTTTTCTTTTTCATAAATTCTAAAAAAATATGATTATCTATATATACGTGTATGTATGTATGTATGTATGTATGTATGTATGTATGTATGTATGTATGTATGTATTTATGTGTATGTGCGCGCGCGTGCGCGCACGTGTGTATCTATCAAATAAAGGTTTGGATTTGGACAGGTACTATAAGATACAGAGGAAATTTATTTGTCTTTTTATTTTTCGATTTTTTCTGCCCTTCTTTGTCTGGAAAACAGAAATGTTAATGGTACTTGTTGATAAGACTTATCTTCAACAAAATTTCTTGTTTTCTTGAAGCAGTTTTAATCTATGTTGCAAAAATATTATTCTTTATGACTTATTTATTATATCCCGGAAACGCATTACAATTAATTAAATTGTTATGAAGTTGTAAAAATAAATTTAATAAATAAAGAATTTTCAAAATTATTGAGAGCAGAGAATATTTATACCATGTCGATCTAAATTCGCAACCGTTGTTATATTCCTCTACAAATTTAATTTTGCATTTCAAAAACAAAATAATTCTTTATTTTGTTCAAAGCTATTTCATAAATTGGATAGTTCAACAATTTATGCGTATATATTTAGAATAAACTTTTAGTTAAATATCTTAGATATTCGGAAAAGCATAAAATAATCAGTTCACCTCTATAAGAATTTGCGTAGATTAAATTTATTCTCCGTAAGTTTTTAAAGCAACCGCTTAAAAGAATAAAAAAATAACTTGCTGTTAACCTGTAAAACTTAATGCCGCAAAAAAAATTTAAAAAAAAGTTACGTAAAAGAAATGTAAGTTTTTCAAGGAATTAGATTTTTTGAAAAATAAAAATATTTGAAATATTAAGTGAATTGTGTACAATTCATCATCCTATAAAAACTTGAATCAAATGTAAAAAAATTCACGAGAAATAAAATGAGTAATTCTTACCATCGATTGTTTTTTGATGTTTTTTTTTCTTTCTACATAACTTTGTGCTATCATTATATTTACATGAACGTATCTGAGTTCCCATAACGGTTTTTATTATTTGACAATCCTCGATAGGTAAAGGCTCAACGTTTATATTATTCGTACTTTCCGAGCTTGCCGAGGACAATGTGCTTTGCGTTAATGTACCAATTAAACTTTTTCCTGGTGTGTAAGAATTTTCAGAAAAATCTATATCAGAAGGAACCCATTGCAAACCATCTTTATTGTCACCAGGCTTTTGTTCCTTAAAATTGAAGTTCCAGTGTTCGGATTTTTGTTCGAGCAGTTTTTCATATTGAAGTTGTAATTCCTTCTTTGTTTGTTCGTGATCAACTTCTCCAAACAAACTTCTACAGGTCGCTTTACTTGGAGCAATATCTCGACGTGAAAATAAGTAAACTCGAGAACTTTCCATTTTTTTCTTTATAACTATTTATTCGATAAAGAGAATAGCAATATAAACAAAAATGTTCGATTAATAAAAGTTTTCTCTTAAAAACCGCTGAATAATGAAAAATAAACGTAAAAATCTCTCCAGACGTCGTAGTTTGTTATTAAATCATTCAACTTTTAAAAACTTTTGATTCGTCAATATAAAGTCAAAACACTACGCGATTGGCTTAATTAATAATTATTATAACAGTTCAACAAAAGACTCTACGCGGTTCTCTTTCATATTTCTATAAACTGCTTTATAAGCGTTAAAAAAGCAAACTAGGGAACAGATTGTCAAAAAAAAAATATAAATTAAAATTTTAAAAGAAAGAAATTATCAGCTGTTTAAATAGATCAATTGCTTCAAAACATATTGTTTCACTTCCTGTAACAATAACAAAACCCTAGTAAAGAGCTAGTTGCTTTATCTTATTTTTTTAAAATTCAAAACATTTGGTTATATGTTGAGCATATGCTCAATATAGATATGCTCACTAATACTAGAAGTACTTCTGTTTAATAGTTTATCTCTTTCAGTTTTTTGAAGCAAAACGTATTACCTGCAAAATTTGATCGCAAAATTTCACCAAGTTAAAATTTTTTTTTAAAGTTATAACTGTTTTATTATTATGAACTAAGCAAAACAAACAAATAATTTAAATACGAAAAAATATCGTTTATACTTTTCGTATTTAAATTTGACTCTTAAGGGAAACGCGTTATTAAACTTACTACAGCATTGTTTTTTTTTTGTTTTTTTTTTTACGTATAGTAATTAATCGTTAATGACATGTTAAGTGTGATTCTAATTCGCACGAGATTTATATATTTCAAAATTTATATATAACTATATATTTTATATGATATATACTTTTTTTTTTTTACTTTTAAATTTTTAATTTAAAATTGTAAAATTGAAAAATTGAAAAGTCGAAGGATAATAATATCCATTAGATTAAAAAACACACACACACAAACAAAACAAAACAAAAAAGAAAAATAAGTTTTATTATTACTATTGTTATTATTATTACTATACGCTTGGTTTGTTTGGGGCGTTTATTAAGGAATGTTTTTAATCAACTTAAATAAACCTTATACAATAACAACTGCGATATCAAGTTTGATGAGTAATCTAGGCACGTTTTTTTTTTTGTTTTCTTTTGGGTTTTTTTTTTCATTAATTTTATTCATATATTATTTATCACTTTTTAAAAGTTTTATTAAAGACATTTGCGAAGTTGTTTTTCTGAAAAATGCGAAATATTAAACAAAAAATATATATTTATTTTGCCTTTTTATTTTCCTTAACGATTATAAACGCAGAAAGGCGTGAGATCAACAGGTTAAAAAGATTATGATCTTTCTTGAAGAACATTGAGGTTTAAATAAAACTAGTTAGATAATATAATAGAGTGAAAATAATAATAGATTTAAAATTTATTGAGAAAATAAAACTTAGTAAATTTTTTTTTAAGTAAAATTGCACATTTAAATATATAAATATTTAACAAATATATATATATATATATATATATATATATATATATATATATATATATATATATATATATATATATATATATATATATATATATATGTATATATATATATATATATATATATATATATATATATATATATATATATATATATATATATATATATATTTGTAATTGTTTAATTTTTATAATATAATTTATATATTGAGTTATATTATATTATGAGAATTTATATATAATTTATATTATATTATATATATTATATTATATATATAACCGATGATCCTCGATGTAAAAACCACTAAAAAATTAATTTCGAGAAAAATACAAAAACAAAGATTCATATACAAAAATAAAGGGAATTTTATACTAGGTTCTAAAAGTGTGCCACTGATTTTCAATTAATATATAACTAATTGGGTTTATCCAGAGTTGTTAGTCCTTAACCTTGGTCATGGCCTTGGCGTAGCCTTAAGGCCGAAAATTAAGACCTTGGGCTTGGTCCTGGCCTTGAAACTGTTGGACTTGGCCTTGAAAATTTGGGCTTTAGCCTTATTTGTTTTGGCCTTTGCCTTGCTACTTTTGGCCTTATTAACAACTCTGGGTTTATCACGTGCAAACTTTGTTATTGGAACATAACTGTTTTTGTTTATCACGGACTAAAATAAAATTTTCCCTAGAATTAATTTAAAATTTGAGCAGCTGTGGCTCAGTGGTAGCGCACTTGTTTCAGAAACAAAGGATCCTTGGTTCAAACCCCACCTCTGGGCAAGTTTTGTGACATCGGGTAGGAAGGAGGCGTAAACGTCTAATTAAATGCTCATCCGCGGTGCTCTGTGATAAGACCGTAACGAATTCTTGGGGCACCTAAATAAAATTACAAAAAAAAGAAAAAAAAAAAAAATTGGTTTTAGCCACTGGCCCAAACTGTTTTTTAGACCCAGTGGCGGATTATGAATTTTCGGGACCGGGGGCTATTTTAAAGCAGGGGACCCCTTCCCGAGTCATTCCTCCTTTAATCCAGCACTGCTTAGACCACTGCCATGTCAAAAAAAAAGTTACGCAACAATTTTTAAAGAGTGGTTAAACACTTCTGATGTTTCTTCGTTATGTTAAAAAATTAAATGATCTAAAATATGATTAAAATATCATCTTTGGGTTAAATCTGTGTCAGTTCCCAAACTTTTTTTTAACTACCAATGTAATTAGTTCTGTAATTAAAGTAGTACTTTTTTAGTAGTACTAAATTATGTTAAGTTTAGAGTGTATATTTTTTGTTTGTTTTCTATTTTTAAAATACAATATTTACGAAATTTGTAATAACCTTGCATAAAAACTTAGCGTTTTTAACTTCAGTTAATTTGCAATATCAACAGGGGCGATTCTAAGAATAAAACGAGCGGTGGACGAGTCCTTAAAAAATGTCGACAGCTTTCTAAGACAAAAAGGTCCTCAAAACTAAAAATATGCAGACTGAAACGTGTCAAAAGTTGACAAGCCAACACTATTCCTTAAATAACCGACTGTTAGTTGAAAATAATCTTCTTCTCTACACCCCAAAAACCCCCAATAAAATCGCACCTGAATAATAAAAGCGTCCCTGATTTCTACAACTTTACTTTAAATTGAGTGAAAAACAATATATCAAACAAACAATATAAAATGAGTATCTAGCATATTGTCAAAAATAAATACAACTTTTTTTTCTTCTATAAACTACCTATCGGTAACGATCGTGAGAGTTTAATAAATAGAAGTATTAAAACGGTAAATGTTTTATATTTAATATATTAAGAATAAAGTTAAATTTAATTTTTTATTACTTTTTAAATTTAAAATGTACTTACAGTAATACGGGTTTGGAACTTTTTTAATGTACCAGATATGACACTACCAGGAGTTGAGAAACTTCAAATTTAAATATGTTTATGATTATATCAAATAAGAATTTTTTACAAAAAATTTTTGTGGTATCAGGAGTTCTGAGAACAAAACTTAAAAAAATGTTAATACGCTTACCCTTCCCCTACTCCCCAACACAAAATGCAAGAGCAATAATTTAATAAATTATTTTAATTTACAATCTAATACTATTTTTAAATTTTGTGAGGCTAGAAATAAATTGTTTTAACTCCATGTTTTTCCGAACTGAGAAAATCAAATTGAAAGTTTTAAATAGACCTGGAGACCACTTCACATAAATAATGCAAACAATACGAATTAATACTTCCTACAATAGTATTAAGATAATGATTTAAAAATATAATGTACAGACGTCTGAATTACAACACCTTGATTTGGACATTTAGAACAAAATAGTCCTAACATCGCGGTTTATTTTATAGATTTCAAATTACATATAACTACCTTTTGGTGTTGGTCAAATGACCATGTATTATCTGCATTCCCCCTCAAAATGAGAGGGTTGTAAAGTTTCAATGTTAATAACAAATTCTTGTAGATTTTTTAATACTAATATGGTATAATAATATGATGCAATTATTTTTTGATAATGATATGTTAAATTATATTATTTGTATACAATGTCTTGTTGGTAAGTAATAAAAAATAAACCCCCAATACTGCACTGGTTAATAAAAAAATAAACAATTACTTGAAAACATCAATCAAGTCTGACATTTTTAAGACAGGCCTGATAAAGAAACTTTCTTTTTTTGTACAATATGACCAAGTTATTATACTCCGACCTATGCCGACAAGTTATTATATTTCAATATTATTATAAAAGACCAAGCGAAACATTTTAGCATTAAAAAATCTACAAGGATTACTCAACCAAAATTTATACTAATATTATTACTAATACAAATAAACTATTGCATAAATTAAATATAAAACAATTTTATGATGTTTACAATTGTCATAAAACCAACAAAGCATTAAGTATATTCTAAATCAAACTTTTATCGATATTTAAAAAAAACTTGCCCATATGAAGCAATAAAAATTAAAATAAAAACACTGAGTAATTCTTGCATTTATAAAACACTCATAAAACGTTTTAAAAGCAAACAAAAAATTAACAGTAAACTTTTAAAAACATAAGTGCAGAAATAAAAGAAATATAAAAAAGCTATAAATATTTTTATCAAAATCTTCTCAAAAAAGGAGAAAAAGTTATATTAAAGTAAACAAATAATCGAACTCAAGTTTGATATTTAAAAAAATATGGTCAGTAATTAATAACATAATTTAAAAATAAAATTGTCAGTAATTATTAACAAAGCTAAAAAAAAAAAAATACGGTCAGTAATTAAAATATAATTAAAAAAAAAAAGGTCAGCAATTATTAACATAATAGGCAAAAGTAAAATAAAAAACTCATTATAACATTAAAGCAGCAGTTCCCAACCTGCGGGTCGTGACCCCAACGAGGGTTGCATAAGGGTCGCCATTAGATCTTCTGAAAATAGTTTGTTTACGCTAGTCTGTGGTTTCTTTTCATAATTTTAAATTTAAGCGACACTCCCTCATTTAACTTTAGTCATTACTGTGTAGTTATTTATAATTTCATAACCTTAACTTTAAGGGTAATAACTTTAATTGAGCGACTACAAATTGTGAAAAGCACATTGCACACTGCACATATAAAATTTTGTAAAGTTTACAATATTTTAAGTGTGATTGTGTATTGTACTTTATACAATTAGGAGTCACACACAATCAAAACTTTAAAGTTAAGACTTTGTAAAATGTTTACAATTTAAATATTTTATTTTTATGGAAATATTAAGTAAAACATATAAAAAGTTATTATAAATCAATTATAAAAAATTTACAACAAAAAATGTTGTGCCTATAAATAAAATCAAGCGTATAGAAGTCAAAAAACATAAAAGCTAACTTCAAAAATGCGGTGATTTAGGAGCAACTTTATTAATTGAATTGTTGGGGACGCCACATCTTGGCAAACAATATCAAGGGGTTGCAACATCTAAAAGGTTGGGAATCGCAGCTTTAAAGGATTTATATCAAAGTGTTTAATAAGTACTTCACAAAGGTTTTAGTCTTGCAAATAAAGTTATACTAACATTTCTTTTATTTAATAAAATACCCAAGAACATACAGTCATGACCAAAAGCTTAGAATCACCTCATTAATTGTATAAAAATTCCATTTTATGACACAAAAATACGTACCACAAACGTTTTATACTATTTATTACCAACTACAACAATTGCATTCTCGTGATTCAGTACTTATTATACTGTCCTTTGGCCTTCAGAACAGCCGCTATTTGATTAGACTTGGAACAGGCTAAAAATTTGTAGTACTCAGGTTATACTGGTAGCCCATACATGTTTGATGACGTCTATTAACGTTAACTCTGACGTTAGATGTTCTAACAGCTGCTGTCTGGTGGCAGGGCGTCTTAGAGTGGGAGAGTCTTAAACACTGATGACTGGGAAACGCTGAGAAATTGTGCAATTTTTTGTTGGGACATGCTCTGCTGGCTCAGAAAATAAAACTGAGCCCGTCGTGCAGTTGGTAATTCTTTAGAATGCACATTTTGCACACTAATTTGATTCAAAAAAAATTAAATTTATTGTTTTTTATGTATTCTATTTATTGTTTTCATATATTTTATCATCTGATAAATTATTTATAAAATGATTAAGGTAAAACAAGAATTATAATCGAATTAATTAATTTATTTAAAAAATTAATTCATTTTCATCAGACATACCTCAGTAATCTTGCAGCTAACCTGAACTTAGTCCAAATGAATTTATAAATGACACAGATAATGAAAACAGTCAACAGCCAAATATTCAATATCACTCTGTTTATCACAAAGTTATTTACTGTCTATTATGGCATGTGATTGGCGTGAGTAAGTCATGCATTACCGCCTGGAAATAGCGTATAAGATGTCTATTTACCTCTCTTTTTTTTTTTAAATACAGAGACACACACAGCTGAGGTGTTGGAAATAGTTGATAAGTAATCGCTAGTAATCCCTAGTATTCAATAAATTAATAACTTAATGTACTTTTAATAATGTTGGGTCAGTAATATCAATATCGTTAAAATTGTTGAGTGATTCCAAACTTTTGGGCACGACTGTACTCTACACGACACGACCGTATTTTACACAAAAAAGATTACTTTTGGCGTGTTTATCAATTCATTCAAGGTATTTGACACTTTTAATCACTGTATTTTATCAGAAAATTTAAAATATTACGAGGCAAACAACAAGGTATATAATTAAAATAAATTATCACTAGTCAAAAGCAATCTGTGCAAAATAAGAATTCATGCTCTGTGTGGAGTGCTCAATCTATACTGAATATGATCTATGTTTAATAAAATATATACAGTCAAAAACAAACAGGGGAAAGACGTCTATGATGACATAGCGCCTATGATGGCATAGCGCCTGTGATGGCATACCGTTCATATTTTCATAAAATTGGTTTTGGTGAAAAAGTGATTAGACCTACATGACTATACTGATATTACATGAATTTTAGTGAAAATACGTCCCTTTCGCACAAATATTGTTTTCATAATCAACGATTTTGGGATATGCTGTTGTAGTTTTATTCCCTTCATATATTTAAGATTTTAATTTTATAATAAACTGTGCAGAAAGGGAATTTTCACGCATTTTATATCCAAGTTTTGTGCATTTATTGGAATACTTACTTTAATGTTATCTTTTGAACAAGGCAGACACAGCTTGTTTTAATGAAAATGATGACTTCTTCCCATGATGGCATACTGACGAGTTGGGTGTGTTGCAATATTGACGAGTAGGGAAAACTTTTTTTTATATCAGAAAAACTTATTTTTAAGTAAAGTAAAACAAAATCGATGCTCCAAAAGTTTTTTTTGGTCCAAAAATACATAAAGCATAATACATCCTAAGCGCATGCGCAAAGCTTTACAATGCTGCTGTGTAGCATGAAATGGTAAATTAGGATGTTTCCGAGTAATTTCTGGCTTTTTTGAGGGAAGACTCTAAGTTTAAATGAAACCATCAAGTTACCCTTGATTTTAACCAGCCCTATCCTCCCCTATGCCATCATAGGAGCAGTAGTTCCTATGATGACATACTTGTGCTTTTTCTTTTAAATAGGAATAGCTTATAAAAAAAAAAAAACTGATAAAAACTCCGAGGGTTATTATTGTTCTACATGTAACAAGGAAGTATCCATATCAAAACTTTTATTATTGGTCTTCAGGATACTGAATAATGAAACTTCAAAGTTAAGCATGCCATCATAGGCGCCTTTCTCCTATAATAAATATAACAGTTAAATGATTGGTAGAATTTACATATGTAATTTCAGGTCAACTTTATTACTTATTAGGCCGAGTAAATAAAAAAAATGGCAGTTGCTTTGACACGGTAATTGGTCAGCTTTACGTGAATAAAAACTTTAGCAATTTTACTTAAATTTTTATTGACTTAAAGCTGAACAATTACTCCGAAATCGCTGAGTTAAAGCAATTGCTTTCTTTATTCACCCGGCCTATTTACTGTTTAATTCAATTTTGCATTACGTATTAAGTGACTAAATTAGCAAAATTTAAAAAATGTCGTGATTTACAAAAACATATTTATAGAATTCTTTGTAGCAAAATATGGGTCAAACACACTAAACTTTTTATGAAAGGCATGTAAATGATAAATGTATGTAAAATAAATTTTTATTATAAATGTATGTAAAATAAATTTGTATTAATATTTAAATCTCATGTATAAGTATACCAGCAACGTTACTACTAAACACTTAGTATAAGTAAATTTATAAAAAATCTAAATATAAAATATTTAATCTAAATCTAAATCGAATTATAGAATATAGATTTACAGAATACTTTATAAAATTTTGACCTTTTAAGTTTTTTTACAAAAACAAATAAAACATTGAAAAATCATTAATTACATTCCAGTTTTTTAAACTACGTTTTGTGGACCAATTCTCACAATGTTTTTACTATATTTTTTATTCATTATTAAAATAATGAATAAAAAATAAATTAAAATAACTCTTTATTATTGAATTAATTCTCTTTATTTATTATTTTAAAATCTATGAGCTAAAAATTTTAAAAATTTATTTACACTAGATATTGCATTCGAATTTTGTTAAGATCCGCATGGACTCTTTGAATAGGAAGACATTTAGCCAACCATATCTTCTTTGATACTTTGTATGTTTATTAATTTTTATATATATATATATATATATATATATATATATATATATATATATATATATATATATATATATATATATATATATATATATATATATATATCTATATATATATATAATATATATATATATATATATATATATATATATATATATATATATATATATATATATATATATATACGCACACACAGGGCAGTCCCAGGTCAGGAGGTCTCTCATGGTGGAGGTTGTGTCGTATGTCTTTTTTGACAACTAAAGATACACACACAAAAAAAAACAACCAGGAAGTTTATACCTCCTTTATTATAATTTTTTGATACTTTTTTGTAAAAAGAAACATCTCAATATTGTTACGAATTACAAAAAAAAAACATTTAATAAAAATATACTTTTTTTCTTAGCAAATATAAGCCAACTTGCCCGGCCAACTTATCCTAAAAGCCTTTTTTCAATAAATACCCTATAGATCCCAAAAAGCGGAAAATATTGAAATAAGCTGACTGGAAATAGTAAATCAATTGTGAGTGGAGTCTTAACAACACCTTTTTTTACATGACCAACTATTTTCTTTGTAAAGTAAAAAGGAAGCGACGTTCCTGAAGTTATGTTTTTATCCAAAAACCCAAAAATCCCAATAACTTCTTTGAGCATGTGTAAATCCTTACAATACTACAACGAAAGATGAAATGGTTAATTATGAAGATTCCTTGTTATTTCTGGGCGTTTTTTCTAAAAGTTCTATAGGTAAACGTAATTCGTCGACTAAACCCTGCAGCCATCTAGATCCGATCTCAATGATAGCGTCTATCAATTGTCTTTAAATAAATACATTTTTTAGCTTCTTGTGTTTGAAAAAATTTTCTTTCCTCCCTTTGTTTAATTTAGTATGTTCATATACCTCTTCGTTTAAAGTAAAACCCAAAAAAAACTTGGAAAATGCAAGTTAGAATTTTAATAAAAAATTCAAAATCATGAATAATTTTTGTAATTATTATTTAATAATAATTAAATAAAAATTACAAAAGATAAAACGTCAACTATAAAAAACTTTCATTAATTACTGAAAGTTTTTATAGCTAACGTGTTATCATTATTGCTACATGATGTAAAATTATTAGGGATTAATAGTATAAACCACACTTTAAAAGACCCTGTTGTAACTTGCCCTAGTTGTAGACTTGGTAGCAACCGCCTCTATTAATCCGCTTCCGCCAATTTAGTTAATATCTAACTAGCACCAGTTTTTTATTGTTATTTTTTGACTTTTGGGTTATGGAGTTTTTAAAAGATATCAAAAACTCTTTACATATATGTGTTGGCTATAACCTGACAAAAAATCAGCTCTTTAACACTTGTGGTTTGTGTACAGGGACCTAAAGTATAGAGTATAGCACTAAAACCTCTTCAAAAAGAGACAACGGATGCTTAACGTTTTTATTATAACCTTATTATTGACTATGGAAGTTTCAAAATTAAATAGAATGAAGCCTTGCCATGTATCTTTTAGGCAAAAAAAATAGGAGCAAGATATCTTTTATCTGTGAAAAGATATAGCTTTTAAAGTAGAAACCTCGCCTTTGAAAAAGCGGCCAAAATGTAGCAGTTTTTTGTGGTTTTTATGTCTTTTAAAGATTCAAAGTTACATTAAATATCTAGTAACATTAAACATCTAGACATTAAACATCTAGACTATTAAATATCTAGTAACATTAAACATCTAGTAACATTAAACATCTAAACAATAACATTAAAAATCTAGTAACAATATGAGGTGACTAGTGGATATGGGATTCTATGGTTGTTAGACATCACATCTGTGTGTACTTTGTCTGAAAAAAGAGTGCTTTTTTTGATCTTGTTTGTACAAAAGTAGGAGCAAAAAACACATAGAGAAATTTTTTTCTAATTGTTCTGAATTTAAAACGCATAAAAACCTCTTTTTGTTTTAGTAGTTAAACCCACAGGTTTGCTTTGTTGTTTTTTCTAAACATTATTGAACAAATGTTGGAAATACACACAATAATAACAACTTCTTTTATCTAAATAGGAAATATATCTTTACTGAATTGGGTTTTAATAAGATATCAAACAGAAGAAAATCCCATATATCCTTAATCTCCCATTGAAAAAACACATACACACAGACATGAAATGATTTCCTTTAAAAAAAATTACTTTATGGTGTTGTTGTGATATTTATTACTTTTTCTTTAAATAACTGTTGATATTTTTTTATTTATTACTTGCAAAATAAGCTATATACTTCTGAAAAATTTTTTATAAACTTAATAAATATAGTTTTTAATATAAACAAATATTTCAGACAAGAATATTTATTATCAACAAATTTTGTCTCAAGTATTTCTAGAATGAAATTCTAGAAATCACTGTTTAACTGTTAAAAAAAAAAAGAATTATTTAAATAATCCAATTCAAAGATGCTTGCTGTTATAGTCAATAACACAATTCAGTAACTGGCTTCCATAACTAGGGTGATCAGGGTTTCTTTTGTACCTTGCCCATTGAGCACTAAAGATTGAATGCAAGGTTTCTGTTGATTGCTCACTAAAAATGCCCAATGCCGAACCCTTTAGAGCAATAAATTCAGGAACATGGTAGAACACTGCATGGGCTTTTGGAGTGACTGAAACTGAGGGTTGAAGATATGAGTTCTTAAAGTCTTTGATATGTTGAACATATGCAGTATTTAATGTCCTTCCAAAACAGGAGCTAACAACACTCTTAAAATGTTGGAATGTTTTTACAAAACCAAGCATGTGTTCTGCTTTTTCGCTTTCAACAATTCTTTGCAAAACATCTATGTTCTTCAAAAGCTTATGACAATCATTTCCAACAAACTCTCCACCATGATAAGGTTGCAATATCAATTTGAGAAGTAATGGCCAATCTTAGCCTTTAGGCCATATCTTTAGCATTGATTTGTAATGATGATTTACAATTCCAAGGAGAAGATGAAGTTCCATTGGGGGAATAAACTCAATAACTTGTTTGACATCTTCTTGGTCAAACAATGGATTATGAACAACATTATGAAAATCTTTTGCGCACATTTTTTCATTCCCTTTCTCAATGAATGCTTTGTATTGCATCTTAATGGATCTGAAGTTTCTTGGAGTTCCCTGTTCTTTGAGGTCATCAGATTTAACATTACACCAACAGCAAGGGTGTTTGCTTGAGTGAGACTGAATGCTACAAATGATATTGGCTAACTTCATGTCACATGCAATAATGAAAGGCACATCAATTTTCCCAATTAAACTTAAAATTTTTTTGACATTTTAATAAGTTTCTGAAACATTTTCAGCAACAGCAACAAGTAGCTGACGCTTGGCACTTGTTTCTTTCCCATGTTTTACAGTCAGTAAGCTTTTGTCATTGAGATCCTCCACCATCAATATCTTGTTTGATGAGAGGCAATGAAGTGATTGCTCTAACACTGAGAATTGAGTTATAAAAATCTCCTAAACTCTTGCAATGAACAACATCCACCAAATCTTCAGTTTTTGTTGATGGCTTTGTAAGTGAGATTTTAGAAACTTTGAATAAACCTTCAACTTTTCGACCAGCCATTGTAAAATTTTCCCTAAATTTTGTTTCAACAATTTTTGAATTTGTAGTCTTGTTTAATGTTACAGCCAGTTCTTGCATCTTTTTATTTGAAAGACCAGTATTGATTTGAACTTGAACCATGTCCAAAGTAGTTAGAGAAGTTCTTGATATGCACTGAGCTCTGGAGGTACCTGGAGTAATAGTTAATGCTTTACCACTTTCTCTGCTCAACCTAATTGTAGCCTGTGGAGAGGATACCTTTTGAGTTACTACAGAGGACGCAAATTTTTCAGCAGTTCTTGAATCAGTTGCTATCATTTTCTTTAAGTTTTCATACTTGGTGGTTTGTGAACAAACATGTGTTATTCCTCTTTTGACTACACTGAGACAGTTTGAGCATAGTTTATCAAAGCTACTTAATGTTTCTTTCAAATTTTGATTGGTTAAAAAAGTGAGCTTTGTAGAATGTCCTTTTAGTTTGCCAACTTGGCAAATTAAACAATTACAAGAATACAATCTTCTGGTCTTTGGTCTAATAATCACTTTGTTATAGTCATGAGGCTTGGGAAGAGGCAAGTTTCTATCACCTTTGCCATGCTTTTGTACCATCACTCTGCAGGAATTGCATATGCCCTATGGAACTCTATCATCATTAAAGTCAATAGAATTTCCAGAAAAAATATCTAGTATCCTTTCCTTGATGAAATCAGTAATATGTCTGTCACATTTTGAAAAACAAAAAAAGTATACAGATTGCCAACAATTATGATGAGTTTTTCTTTTATATGGCATTTCAATGGTTAAAAAACTGATCTTTGAAAAATAATTTCAGTACAAGCTTGTGTTGATAAAAAATCTTTTTAGTTGTTTAGGTTTTAATTACTTTGAAGATGCGGCTTTTGTAATTAGTTAAAAGTAGTTACTTTGAAGTTGTTGCTTTTGATTTTTAAATAGTAGAAACAAACTTGCTCAGAGCAATAAAAGATAGGAGGTCTAGGAGATACTTCAAAACAAAAAAAAAGCACAACAAGGTTATGCATTTTTGATTTATATAAAAAAAACTTGATTCTAACATTAATACTGAAATTATTTTATAAATTACCAACTAATTTTGAATTTACAATTCAAACATAATTTTTACAATATGAAAAAAATTGTTATTATATCCGATTTTTGTTCAATAATGTTTAGAAAAAACAACAAAGCAAACCTGTGGGTTTAACTACTAAAACAAAAAGAGGTTTTTATGCGTTTTAAATTCAGAACAATTAGAAAAAAATTTCTCTATGTGTTTTTTGCTCCTACTTTTGTACAAACAAGATCAAAAAAAGCACTCTTTTTTCAGACAAAGTACACACAGATGTGATGTCTAACAACCATAGAATCCCATATCCACTAGTCACCTCATATTGTTACTAGATTTTTAATGTTATTGTTTAGATGTTTAATGTTACTAGATGTTTAATGTTACTAGATATTTAATAGTCTAGATGTTTAATGTCTAGATGTTTAATGTTACTAGATATTTAATGTAACTTTGAATCTTTAAAAGACATAAAAACCACAAAAAACTGCTACATTTTGGCCGCTTTTTCAAAGGCGAGGTTTCTACTTTAAAAGCTATATCTTTTCACAGATAAAAGATATCTTGCTCCTATTTTTTTTGCCTAAAAGATACATGGCAAGGCTTCATTCTATTTAATTTTGAAACTTCCATAGTCAATAATAAGGTTATAATAAAAACGTTAAGCATCCGTTGTCTCTTTTTGAAGAGGTTTTAGTGCTATACTCTATACTTTAGGTCCCTGTACACAAACCACAAGTGTTAAAGAGCTGATTTTTTGTCAGGTTATAGCCAACACATATATGTAAAGAGTTTTTGATATCTTTTAAAAACTCCATAACCCAAAAGTCAAAAAATAACAAAATAGATTTACAACGGAGCTCCAAGTGCAATCAGTAGCGCAAAAAGCTATAAAACTTTAAATGTGTTTTTCTCCTTAGGCTATAGAGATTAGATTTTAATTATTACATCTGGTGATACAAGAGACCTTGCAGATTAATGTCCAATAGGTCGTTTTTTTGGTCCTCAAAATTGAGGTTGGGACCATTTTTGGATAGGTGTGTGTTACACTCAATCCTTTTTTTTTTCTCTAATTTTTTTGAATTTTGTTGTGCTTACTTCACTTTTGCGCTTATTTTGCGTTTGACCATGGCAATATAATAATTTTTACTTCCATGGTTTGACTCGTTTTATAATTTGAAAACAAATATTTCTTATTTACCGTTGCACTAGGAGCAAACTGCATAAAAAAGAAATTTCCTTTTCTTCCAGGTACATTTACTTTTTGGTAATTAGAGATTTGATATGAAAAGATCAATAAATAATACATCATTACCTTGTCGCGAACCAAATGAAAACTCATCAATAAAATATTTTAAGATAAGATTGTGCAGCACCTTTAAAAAAACTGTGCTTCGCTTGTTTGGAATTATTATGGAGAATTAGTAGCTGAAGATGGTCAAAATCTCGATGAAAGCAGTTATTATTGCAAACCATGTTTGGAAATTGAAAAAGCCCAATTAGATAATAAAAAGCCTGCCCATTTGTCGAAAATTCATTCAGTAAAACGTTCTACATCAAGTGGAAACATGAAAAATCATTTGTTTTTAGTACACAAAAATTATTACTGATAAAGTATCTACTGAAGAAAAAAATAACAACATCTTAAAAAATTGGTGCAGCGTTAGCGGTTCATCATCGAAAGCAAAATTTGATATTACTCGTGACATTGCACTTTGGTTTTGTACCGATTTGCTATCTTTTAATCTTGTTGAAAGAACTGGTTTTATAAATTTTTTTGAAAAAAATTTATGTATAGTCACTCCATCACGCTCATCTTTGGCATGCGGGGCTTTAATTAATATGTTCAAAGCTGTCAAAGCAGTGTCAAAGATGTTTTAAATTTTTCCTTTGCTGCTTCTTTACTCTTTGATGGCTGGACAGATAAATACAAAAAACTGTCATATATAGGTGTAAAGTGTTCAGTAATAACCAGTGAATGGGTTAGAAAAATTTTTACTTTAGCTTGTACACCACTGGAAAACTACACAGCAGAAAATATTGTAGATTTTATGAAGAATGTTATTAAAGATATGTTTAGCAAGCAGTATGGAGAGTTACATTTGCATAATGTTCACGATGGTGCTGCAAATATGATGAAGATTTCTAGTCTACTGGGTTGTGAAGAGCCACAACATTGCTTAGCTCATGTGCTGAATTTACTTCTGGTTTCTGATGATCTTAACAAATGTTCCGAAGTCTTAAAATTGCTCGAGAAATGTCGAAATATTGTTACATGTTTGAGCTTCAAATCTACTGTTCTAATTAACGAATTTTGTGTACAAATGATGATGTGGATGTTTATAATAAATTACGAAAAATTGCTGAAGTAAAAGAACTTGTTAATCTTTATGAACAATTCCCAATTAAACTAATATTAAATGAGAATCAATTAAACCCAAATGATAATCCGGTTATTGTAGATAGTGAGGATGAATATGAAGAAAATGATAATCTATTTGAAGAGAACTCAAAATAAAAATCTAAACAGCATAAAAGTTTGAAACTCCAAGTATGTAGTCGATGGAACAGTGCACTTTTTATGACAGAGTCTATTGAACAGTTATATAATGGTGTAAAAAAACTTTTAAAAAAATTGGAAAAAGAGAATTGTGTCTAGATGAATTTGATCTTATTGATCTTATAAAATTATTGGGCGAACTTGTAAAGTTCCTTAAACCATTTCAAAACTTGACAGAAGTTGTGAGTGGGGGTAACTCTCTCTCTCTATTTTGCCATTGGTCAAGCATAAAGTTGCATCACTCCTCCAGGTATCTTCTAACGATTTACCTGTGATAAAAAAGCTTCAATTAGCCTGTAGCTCAAAATTAGAACAGCGTCTCAAACTGTCAAAAACAGCCAAATTATCATGTTTGTTAGATCCAGCAGTTAAATCCATCTTTCCAAATAATGATGCAACTGATATACTCTTAGATACTTTATCAAGTTTTACAGAAAGTTCAAACTCCAATTCAGCAATTAACAATGCAGTTAATAAAAATGACAATAAACTACTAAAAGATGGTAAGCTAAATAATATAAAATAAGATGGTAAGCTAAATAAATAAAAGTTATGATATAAATAAAATAAAAATGTTAAATAATAAAACTAATTTTAATTAATCAATCATTAAACAAACATTCAATTGACCAAAAATGTTGTTTAATTAAATGTTTACATTGTTCAATTAAAACCATTATGATGTTCAATTAAAATCATTATGTTTTAGTTATCATCCAACTGCGAAGAAATTATGGCTTCAAAAAATAAAAGCTACGCTAGCAAATCATGATCAAAGTAAACATCAAACATTAGCAAGGGAAGTAAATAATTATGTTAATTGTCTGCCAACAGAAGAAGAAGAAAAAAATCCTGTGGTGTTTTGGAGAAATAACCATAAAAATTTCCCTATCTGGCACGTTTGGCGAATGAATATTTATGTATTCCATCAAGTAGTTTAGCAGTAGAATCCATGTTTTCAACTGCTGGATTGATTGTTAATTCTCGCAGAAGTTTACTGGACCCAACTAATATGAATATGATTTGCTGTGAAATAATTTAGGGGTGTGTTATAATTTTAGTAATAACTAAAAACAAGAGAGGATATTTTCCATTTTCAGCCGGCTAGCCAGCCTCATTCTTTATAAGCCAGCCGCAGCTAGTTTTGTGTTTTTTTTTAGTGGCTAGCTGACTATCCAGCCACTTGAACTTGTGAGCCAGCCACCTGTTCTATTTACCAATGGATTGCAAGTCTACCTAGTTGTTATTAGTCTTGGCTTTTCCTATTTGTATTTATCCTATATACAAACAGCGAAATAATAAAAAAATGTAATACAAAAATGCATACACAATCGTCGAGAGTATTCCCTCAAACGTCAAAAAAAAATTTTTGTATTAACCTGCTTTTAAGTTTAATAGTATCAATTAACCAAATAACCTTGGCTTTCGATCAAACTTTTGAATTAAGGTATACTAGTAAGAAGTAATTCTCGGATAAAAACGCAAATTAAAAATGGGGTATTTATTAGTGGTGTTTTGTTTGGGTGGTATTATTGCTGTAACTTTTTTGAAGGATCTAAGACCTATATACATGATTAAAGCTAGAAATTCATTAAACAGTGGATAGAAAGAAAAAAGGTGCAGGTTTTTCTTCAATTTTACCGCTGTTTTCCATGTGTTTGTTTGTGACAATCTGATGCCTTGTACTTTTTTAGTTATGTATTGTTTTTATTTAACTATTCAAAACTTGTTTCAACGAATTTTCCACAGCATATTTGTTTTTAGTGGTTTTTGCGTGTTTTTTTTAAACTCAATTGTAGTTTTGTAGTAACTTTGTAGTAAATACAATTTTCTTTTAAATTACAATTTTGTAGTAAATTACAATTTTCTTGTAAATTACAATTTTGTAGTAATTACAATTTTGTTGTAGTTGCAATTTTGTTTTAGTTGCAATTTTGTAGTAATTACAATTTTTTTAGTATAACTACAAGTGATTACAAATTTTTCAAATAATTGTGACAGTTTTTTCTTATTTATTGAGACAGTTTTCTAAATAATTGTGACAATAAAAATGTCACCATACTACTAGTATTGTGACAATTTGTTAATACAATTATTTAGAAAAACATTTTCGCTTTGAAAACTTTAAAAGTGAATTAGCTAACTAATACTTTAAAGGGTATTACAAATTGTGAGGTATCTGCCAGATTCTTTAAATTTAAAAAGTGTTTTGAGCCAAAGTACAAAAATTCGATCTATTGATGATAATATTCCGAGATCGTTTTTATTACGATTATAATAATAACAATTATTATTATAGTTATTATTATTAACATTGTTAATTATATTTTTATAAATTTATTGGTTATTTGTTTTATAATTAATTATTATTTTTTTAATTAATTATTTTATTGTTTTAATTAATTATTATTTGTTTATTAGTTATTTGTTTTATATGATAAAATTTCAATAGCGTACAAAATAGAATATATCAGGTAAATTAAAAAAAAAAATTTCCCAATTATTAAATACATGAGACAATGAAAAGATTCTACAAATCAAAACTATACAAAACTTTTACTAAGCAAAACGTGTAACACAGTTAGATCTAAAAATATTAAAGCTGCTAATTTGATCTAAATAAATAAAACATCTACTAAATAGTGGATAACTTTCTATGTTGATGTCCTACTGAGGTCTAAACTGTTTTAAACCGATAATATATCTATTATCTTAGACCGATTTGTGACGTTTTCGATTTCGACTGATTTTATTCCTCAACTGATTGGAGAGATTTTCATATTTAACATAATCAGATATAAAGTTATTTTTTTTGATATTAGGAAACTTTCATTTCGACCAACTAGTCAATACTTTAGGCGTTTTTGTTTTTTTTATATTTTGCTCCATAACACAGTGATTTAGAAACACTTGAAATTTGGCCAAAAATACAGCTTTTTGAGTAGCGAAATTTATACAATGTTATTAGCTAACTATTTTCTACAATTTCTTTTATTTCTAACGGTAAAAAAAAATAAGTACTGAAATAATAGATTTAATTGTTAATTTTTGTTTGAAAATGACCGAAAACAGCTCTTTTTTATCGTTAAAATTTTATCATTATTAAAACTTAATTTTCTCCCTAAATACCTTTCATTTTAATTTTCATTACATACAAAGATAACAGATAAATTTATCTTAATTTATAAAAAAATGTCAATATGTATTAATACATCTTATAAAAAATGCATTTAAAAAATGCAATTTTTATGAGTTTCAACTGATTTTTATAGTGTTAGGACTTTTTACATAAGACTTCCTTCGCGAAGCCATTTCTTTTTTTAAAGAGAGTTTGTATCACTTGATGTCTAAAAAATGAGACAAAATTTAAATTAATTTATGTATGCTATTCATAATCATGCAATTGAAATAAATTAGTATATTTATAGGGAATTTAATACTCTATTAAAATTATATTGTAGTTTTAAAATATTAATTCAAATGGCTCCGTATAAAAAGTTTGCAAGAAGACCTAAGAAAACGCATTTGCCAATTTAGAAATTCGCATCTGGAAAATCTTCACAGTAAAACACTATCTAGATGAAGGAGCATCGAAAGCGACCATATATCGTTCTTTAGAACGTGTAGGCAATAATTTAGGCTATCAACGAAAAAAAGGAAGCGGTCCAAAAGCCTAAAAAATGGACAAAAAGCACATAGACCAATTGAAAAAGGCATTTGATCATCATCACGGTGTTTCACAACGTCAAGTAGCTCGAAGATTGGATTTTGACCAATCGTATATATATAAAATTCTTAAAAAACAAGACAAATATTAGATATTGCAAGAAGAAAAAGATTCCACATCGAAGCGAAAGCCAACTAACTCGAATCAAACCTTTGTGTCGGCATATATATATCGCAATTTTAGGAATTTTGATTTTGTTTTGAATGACGAATCATATTTCACATTTGCGAATACAACATTAGTTGGCAACGATGGCTTCTATTCTAGCGACGTGTCATCTACAACTAGCGACATCAAATTCAAAAGAAAGAAGAAGTCGAGGAAAAGGTACTAGTCTCTTTGATTATATCGCCCAAAGGAACTTCAAAACCAATGTTTTTTGAAAGTAGCCAGGGAATCAACAAACAAGCATACATCGGATGTCTCCGCAAGCGATTAATACCCTTTATTGATGAACATTATAAAAATGAAGAGTACTTGTTCTGGCAGATTTAGCTAGCTCGCACTATGCAAATGAAGTGGTTTATTTTTTCGATGCCAATAACATCAAATACCTGCCAAAGGTAAAAAATCCACCCAATGTACTAGAAGCTCGACCAATTGAGGACTTTTGGGGTCAGTTGAAACGCTTAGTCTACGAGGATAATTGGCAAGCAAGAAAGCATTCCTCAACTCAAACGGCGTATCGTAAATTGTCTTAACAAAATGGATCCGAAAGTGGCAAAACGTTATGCCGCAATGACTTCAGTTCGTCTAGGTCGAATTGCTTTTAATGATGTTATTGAAAACCAATAAATATAGTTTTTTAAATATCATATAATTGTTTATAAATTTATTTTAAATTAAATTTAATAGCTATGTAACTATGGTTATAATAACAATTTTAAAGTTGTCTCATTTTTTAGTCATCATGTGTTATATATATTTTGTTCAGAAACGTCAGGAAAAACTCTCAAAACATTTAAAATTTAAAGTTAATTTACGTCGTATTAGCTTTTACATCGTTAATTTTTTTATAAAATCAGCTTTTAAAAACCACATTATTTCAAAATGGGGCAAGTTGAGGCATCAACCTTTTTAGTTTCTAGCAGAATCATATAAACTCTCTTTAAAAAAAGAAATGGCTTCGTGAAGGAAGTCTTATGTAAAAAGTCCTAACACTATAAAAATCAGTTGAAACTCATAAAAATTGCATTTTTTAAATGCATTTTTTATAAGATGTATTAATACATATTGACATTTTTTTATAAATTAAGATAAATTTATCTGTTATCTTTGTATGTAATGAAAATTAAAATGAAAGGTATTTAGGGAGAAAATTAAGTTTTAATAATGATAAAATTTTAACGATAAAAAGAGCTGTTTTCGGTCATTTTCAAACAAAAATTAACAATTAAATCTATTATTTCAGTACCTATTTTTTTATACCTTTAGAAATATAAGAAATTGTAGAAAATAGTTAGCTAATAACATTGTATAAATTTCGCTACTCAAAAAGCTGTATTTTTGGCCAAATTTCAAGTGTTTCTAAATCACTGTGCAGCGGAGTGAATATCAACTTTGGGTTTTTGTTTTTGGGTTTTGGAATGGAAAAGCGCTCTTTTGGTTAGCTTTTTTTTTCAAAATTACGAAAATTAAATCGCCAAAAACTATTCATTATATAACCGTAATAAATTCAGTTTTTAAATTTATGAAAAAATCAATCAATCAAAAGTATAGTTGGTTGAAAATTTTAGAATGCTGAAAAATGAGTGGTCAGTGTTATAATTCGATATGAAAATGCAAAAGTTATTGATTGAAAATTAAAATGGTATGTGATCTACTGTTTTAGAAAGTTAAAAAGTTTAGATTAAGGCCTAAATCTATGATACTAAATTTAGATATCATGTTTTTTAAAGCATTTTTAGATGATTCATTTCAAATATACAACATGATATGCGTTGTGTGTAATCGAAGGGGAAGAGTAACAACTAAATTTTTTTAAAAAGTCGAGAAAAAATGAAACAATTCTAACCTGGCAACTTATCTAAAATATGTTAATTATATAAAATTTGTTGACAATATATGGCTCACTCCTTTTAAAGGGCTTTTGATTTATTTAATAGGGCTATATTTTTAATTTATTTACTACACCTGAGCTGAGTTTAATATAATTGAAAAAACATATAAGTTGAGCTCATAACTCATAACTAACACCAAATGAAACAATTCTAAACAGTAACACGAAACTGGATGAAACAATAATTGGGACTTGGTACAAGCAATTTTAGTTTAACTGTCGTTTTAAATTAAATTTTATATTGCGCTAAGCTTTTCTTATACTTATTGAAATATCAAAAGAATAAAAGTATCATTTAAACTAATGTAATTTGAAATAGAAAAAAAAAAGATAAACATAAAAATGATAATGGTTACTGTTTTTTAAGACGGCTTTCCTAACTTCCCGCTACCCTACCTATACTAAAGTGTACCAGACTGTGATAGAATAGCAGCGTATATTCTTATTTTTGAAAATCTGAAAATGTTAAAAAAAAATTCAAAAAAGCAACGGAACCAAGAGAGCTAAGGTTCAATGCCTGCTCTGGCCTGATAAGTGACATGGGCTGTTGAGCTTTGCCAAGTTATTGTTTTCACTATTATTCCTGAGACGTGTATAAAACGCATTAATACGTTTTATAGACGTTTAAAAATACTAAAATTAGACCATATTTGTATTAATAAATCTTCGCTTTAAAAAAATTTTATTTAGTGAGGCATGATATTTAGGTTGCTGTAATATATATAAGATACATCATGACAAAACTTCCTTTGAAACACACCAGCTGTTTGAACTCTGCGTTACCAATGATATTTGTAATTACATAGTTCAACAAACAAACTTGTATGTCTTGCAAACTTTAAAAGAAAAGCAGTTGAAGCCTATATTATAATAATAAGGTCTATAGTTATATTTAAAATAGTAGCAGGTCCACGGCGCAACAAAATATGGTTGACGTTAAACAAAAAAAGACATAACGTTCACACTTAATCTTATTGTCTTTTTTATTTTCTTATTGTTTAGCAAAATTCATGAGGATTTTTTCATTGGATAGTCAGACTCAACCTCTTTTTACCCATTCACAGAAAGTGTAATCTTTATCTGGATTCACTTAAATAATGTTCTTGTAATATTCTCAATTGTTGTTTTTGTAGTATTACTTGCTTCATTTTGTAAACTTAGATCATAGATAAAAATCTAATGCAGAATCGCTTTGGTATAACTTAGAATCACCATCGCCAAAAGTTAGTACACTGTGGTTTTTTAATCATTTATTAAACGCCAAAAGATTTTTAATGCTTCTTTTTCTTTTCATAGCGCTAAAACTGCTCATATGTTTGGTTTTACAATTATGGCCAAATTTCCGCTTCCTTTTGACTCAGATACATCTGAGTAATTCGGGCATCAATCTATCATGCAAATTGTCAACTTAGACAAGTAAACCATGTTGCAAGTCCAAGTTGACAATTAAGATTCATCATTACTTTGTTTTGAATAATATATGTTACTTTCAGAAATTATAAATTAATTTTGTTAGAAGTTGCTGATATATGCAGATTTTCCATGACAGAGTTTACTGTTGGTGGTTCATTATTATTAAAATACCGTTTTTAATATTCTTTTGTTTCAAGTAACTTTTTTATCAATAGAGATCTCAAGACCACCATCGATAAAAAAAAAAGATCACAATAGAGAATTGCTGTTATCAACTAATCTTATCAAAACGGATGCAAAACACATGTTTGGTCAGAAAATAATTTTGTAACAACTTTAGTTTTGTAACTAACCTTTAGGTTTTTTAACTAAAGTTTTTTAACTTTTTCCTTGTATTTAAATATTTATATATTATACTTACGCTTCTGGATAGACTTTTAACTATACTCCTTATTAAATTTTGAATTCTAAATAAACGCAAACTTTAGTTCAAATTAATATAATAAATATATAATCAGATATGCATAATTCCAAACTATTTTTTGAAAATGTTAATCTTGACTTAAATTAAAAGCAACTTAGCTTACGCGCGTTAAACATACAAAAAAATTCATTAGGACCTAAATCTATCTACAGTTTCACCACTTTCATAATCCGATAAAAAATTACCTACCTGTTAACCTTGTTCTTTCCTGAATTATAAGTAACACACAATAATAAAAAACTCTTCATCAAACCAATTAGTTTTGCATTATTCTTTTAATGCTGCTTTTGTAATAAAAATTGTTTCTAAGTTTTTACATACTTAACATTCTTATGTTAAAAGTATTTTAAATGTATTTTCACTTTCTTAACATTAATTACAAATACTTTTGACAATTACTACTAGTAAACAATGATAACTTAATGTTTGTCATAGTAGTCTAATTAATAAATACTGAAGCAGACGCTTTGTGTTTACAGCTAATAATGTTTAGACGCTTTGTGTTTACAGCTAATAGTGCTTAGATACAGCTAATAACTACAAAAATGTTATGTAAAAAATAATTGTAAAAGATACTTTGATTATTAGAGTAAAGTGATTTACTTATTTATAAAAGTTTGCATTAATTTTGTCTAGACAGTAAATTTTTTTGAGGTAATAGTACGTTTTTCAAGTAAAATATTGCGCAGTTTTCGCTCAAAATTTGTACATTAAAAATAAATCAATCATTATAAACATTAAAAGTATAATCTTATAAAGAAATACTAGCAAAACGAATTTTATAAACATAATATAATTTGTAAAATAAAATAGTTATTGTTAAATGTTTATAAGCAGCCGGTGCTTAACGATTCTCTCATTATTTTTTAGTTTAAACCGACACGATCATTTCACAATTGAAAAGAATTTAAAATTTCACAATTGAAACAGAAATTAAAAGACTCTTATTACAATTAGAATTTATTACAACAGAAAATTTATTTGAACAGACTTCAAATATTTATTACTCTAAATTTAATTCAAAATAGAAAAAAAGGAAAAACGTTGTCATCATCTTTAAATGAATGTATCTTATTAAACATTAATATAGAAAATGTTTATGCATTAGTATATATGTATGTTTACAGGGCCGGCGCGAGAAGGTGTCACGTGGGGGATGAGGGTGTCATTGCAACTTTTGCCGACTAAAAGAAAGAAGAAATAAAGCCCTCGTTTTTTAAAATTTGCTGACTGCCTTATCAACATTTGTCGACTGACTGACTAAATATACCTACTAACTTGTCTGAAGGGTCTACATTTGCCAATTGACGTGTCAAAAAGGGTCAAATTTGGCGACTAAATGAACGAAATAATCATTGATTGGGAGTGTCATACCCCTCCCCCTCCCCTCCCCCCCCACCTTCTTTAACCTCATCGCACCGGCCTTGTATGTTTATATTACTTTTATTTTAAATCAATAGAAATATACTGTAGTTTCACGTTCTTTTAAAGACATTTTTAGCATTTTGCAAAATTTATATGTATTTTAAAACGAATTATGTATATATTTGCTTTTATATAAACACATACGATATGTAAACGGGGTCCGGTGATAAAATAGTTTATGTCTTCTTCTTACTCCGGCCTAAATTTATATATGTAGAAGCGGCAGATCTAGGGGTCGGCATTAGCGGTCGGATCTAGGGGTCGGTCATTTGGCAGCGGCGGATCTAGGGGTCGATTATTAAGCGGCCGCCTAAGGAGAAACATTATATTACTTTTTAAATATAATTTTCGTTACATTTAAAAACTCCATCAGGCATTTTTTTATTATTCACGGCTTACGCCTTTGCTGACGAGTAACTTAACTACAATAAGCGCCGGAGTGTTACATTAGGCATAATGGCTTTTTAATGCATTAGGCGAAATAAGTTTTGCCAAATCTAATCTCGGTACGAGGTGCGTATTTTAATCACTTTAACTAACAAAAGTTAAATTATGCCTAAAGTAGTATCGAACTAAGTGGTCAATCCGCCTAATCTGATCTGGATCTAAATATAAAAAGTCTGAAAATTAGTTGTGTAACTTGAAAAAAATTGGTAAACAAGCCGATAAATTGCATTAGGATTTTGTAGTTAGCATAGTAAATTTCTATAAGTGCCTTAGGGATCGTCCATAAATTACGCAACGCAAAACTTATTCAAAAAATATTAGTAGGAGATCATTTTGCTCTTTAACGCGGCAATTTTTGCTGGACTTGAAAGGTTGTTTATATACTTGGTTTAATTAAAGACTCTGCAATAGAAAACTTTTAACCCTTTGTTTTTTGTCTTTAAGTTAAATTTCGCCTTACGTAATTTATGAACGATCCCTTATTTATGATGTCTGACATTTGTTATAATGTACGAATGGTTTTAGAGCAGAAGGATGCACTTTTATAAAATGAAATTTGCAATAAGCTGTCTTATGAAGTAGGTTCTTTATGTTTACTGTGTTAAGAAAACCTGCTTTCATCTTAAGCAAAGTTTCTGTTCAGAACAAAACATCAAAAGCTCAAAATTCGATAAACTTGTACCCATTCAAAATGCTATTAACCGTTTATAATGAGTTATTTACTTTATTCTATAATGCAATAAAGCAACAAGTTATCTTCAGTGAAGATAATTTGTTGCTTTATCTGCAGTTTTATGAATTAGCCAAAAGTAAACAAAAAAAGTTTTTCGTTCAGTTATTCATAATGTGTTACCTGCGAGTTACCTTTTTTTATAATAAAAATAATTCTAAAGGATTTTTTGTTAAAGTTGTGTTTGTATTATTTGAATTTATTTTAGATCAAATCTGGTAATTGCCTCTATAGTTTAGTATTGTTAGCTATTGTTTAAAATTATTTGTTAGTTTATGTTTTATCTTTTCTCAATAGAATTGTATGTTAATGCGTCGTTTTATTCCATCATCCAAAATTTAATGGTATAGTTGCAGTATAAAGCAGTGGTAAGTAAAAATGTTCTTTTGATAACATTTTAAAGATTGCATTATCAAAATCTTTTATTTATCTAAAAATGTGGGTTGTGCTCAGTAGGTATATATATTTTTTAAACTTTTTAAAGTTTTAAAAACATTTGCATATTTCCTTATACAGTTACATTGCCAGTGCTAAAACACAGTTTTGGAGGCTTCGGTTTATAGATAAATATATTTTTAAAAGAAACTCTGAAAATAAGCTTTTTGATTAATCATGGAAGGATTCCTCCTGCTTTAAAACAGCCCTGGGCCCTAAAACGTTTTGATCCACTACTGTACATTGCCATAATATATTTTATTTTAAATGTAATCCAGGAATAAAATTATGCACGGAAAAGCAGTTTGCTAATTGATGGTGTATTTTTCTGTCTTATGCCTTCAATCGTTCTGCATGAAAAATTGTACGTGAATAAGAAGAAACCTTGACGTAGTTCATGTGTTTTAAATAAATACCTTCCAGACAAATACTCTTTTAACCTTTCTACTGTGGAGGTGGAGCATCAGCATATATTCTGAATTTAATTTATACATAATGATGAGAAAGTTGACTGTACTATTTGTGTTCAGAGAGTAGTAATATTCAGGTTATAAGAATCATTTTAAAATTAGTTTTGAATATTAAAACTGTTTTGATTACTTTTAGTTGTGTACTGTGGATTACAAGAATGAGATATAGATCTAATTTCAGTTTAATTTAAATTGATAGAGACTTTTTATAGAAAAGATAATGACTCAAATTAAGTAAGGATTTTTAACATACATAGTAAGAAAAATTTGACTCAGGCATATAACTCTCGTGTGCAAAGTAAACAGGGAGGGAGGTTATAATAAGTAAGGTGAAGTGAGAATTTTTTGAAAATATGAACTCGCGTAAATGGGAAAAAATTCACAATTGATAAATTGATAGAGGGCGTTTCTTTGGAATTTGAAAGTAGTAGCGCATGAAAGAAGATGGAGTTGTGAGACTGGTTGCGGAAAGGAAGGGGGCTATACAAACACAAAAAATTTCGCTAAAGGAGAAATAAATCCTAGATCCGCCCCTGTGTTGTATGTATTTATTGTAAATTTATCAAACGGCAAACTTTCAAACAGGCAAATTATCAAACGGCAAAAAAAAAAAAAGGAAGATTACTTAGATTTGGATTCCAAATATTTTAACAGCTATATTTAAAGGTTTTCTCCACAGAGCTTACTCCATCTGTAGTAAACATCATTTGCAAAACGAAATAAATTTTTTAATTGACATGTTTATTGAAAATGGGTACGATGAAAAGCTATTGAGGAATATTACACACCAATTCCATCAAAAAAGACAAAATAAAAACAAAATTCCATCAGAATGCAACAATCTTCCTGTAGTGTCTTTACCTTGGGTACCAGGCCTTTCACCAAAACTTCGAAAAATATTCCGAAAAGCAGGGTACAGAGCAGTATTTAAATCAAACCCAAATTTAAGATCTTTATTAACATCAAAAAACAAAACAAAACTACCAAGTAACAGCCAACCTGGAACGTATATAATAAAATGCAACTGCTCCAAAGTCTACATAGGTGAAACAAAAATGCAGGTAAGTACGCGGATGCATCAACATCAGAAGAGCATTAATGAAAACAAGCCTAATCAATCTGCATTAGCATATCATAAAACCTTTTGCAAAGAAAATATTATTTGGGAAAAAACAAGAACGTTAAAAGTAGAAAATAAAAAGTTTGAAAGAAAAATTAGAGAGGCGTTAGAAATACAAAACAACATGTGCTCTGCGCGAAACGGCGAAATTAACCTTGATGAAGGCCAATATGTAAAAACTATGTTTTGGACGCCATTTTTAAAATTTAAAAATCAAAAGAAGCCATTCAACCGCTGACGTCAATAGTAACAATTTTATATAAACTATAACGATTAAAAATTATTGTAACATTTTACAAGCTGATGATGCTGGTATCTATAACCCAGCGAAAATTTCTTATAAAATAATATTATTTGTATTGAGAGAAACTGTATTTCTTGATGTTTTAAAATAATATATATATATATATATATATATATATATATATATATATATATATATATATATATATATATATATATATATATATATATATATATATATATATATATATATATATATATATAGTAAAAACTAAATAATTATAACACTCGATTTATTATAAACATTACTCAGAGTTTCACACAAATAGCGATCATCAGATGTTACAAATCTCAAATAAACAACGACAAAAAAAATATATTAAAAATACTGTGGAGTGTCTTTTTTGATGAAATTAAAGTTATTCATCATTTATTTGTTTTCATGGCGACGCTTAGACGCAAATTCGTTTCGCTTATTTAGTAAAGGCAACGGAGATGAAATTATATGATATTTTTCCATCAAGCATAAATTGCATGACTTACCACCAGGTTGAAACGGTTCAGCCTGATCTAAAATTTTATTTTATAAGTTTATTTGTATCTGACAAACAGAAAGCAATTTTAATACAATGATCAAAATAATACAATTCCATACTCCATAACTTGCGAGGTTTCTCAGGGCTCTATTTTAGGACCGCTTTTATTTTTTTTATGGTACATAAACAATTTGTACTTAGCAAAAAGTCTTTTAGACCTAACTTTGTTTGTTATTGATTCCAGTTTATTTTTGTTCTGACAGAGGTATTGAAACACTTTTTAAAATAAATAAAGTTATATAAAGTTAATGAACTAAATGCGGATAAAACAAAATATATACTTTTCCATAAAGTTAAATCAGAACATATTCCTCTTAAATTACCAAATCTGAAAATTAATAACATTTATATTAAAAAGAGAAACATAAGCAATCTTTTTAGTAGGAAAACTGGATGAAAATTTACAATGGTATACACATATAAATAGGATTGAAAAAAACTCTAAAAAAAACGGTACCAATGTTTAGAGCTAACCCTTTTCTAAAAGTTACGATAATGCATAATTTTTAAAAAGGGGCTCAGCGATAAGTCAAAATATGCCTTCTTTTCTAACCATTAGTTTTGATATATGCATACGCAATTTAAACATTTTTTAACGGCGCACAGTGGGCCAGCTATGGACAAAAGTCAAACTTTTGACATGATCCAAGCTGTCTAAAAGTCATATACAATGTTCTATATATATCTAATTAAATTCCTGGAGTTATTTTACTATATTTGTTGTTAAATAATTCTTAATCATTTTTCGGAATAGCTTTACAATAATTTGGTGAAAAAGTTGATAATTTTTTTATAATTTTGTTTGCCTTGTTACACAGTTTTCTTTAATTATTTTTGCATAACAACAGTATTGATTGCTATTTTATTATAGTTTAACATTTAAAAGGTATTACTTAGCCACAGTTATAGATGCTAATGCCATTTTAAGGTGTAATAAATGAATATTAGAATTGCCATAACATAGAAGTTTTATTTCATTATTTAAATGTGTCAAATTTAAAGTATTGTGGCAGAAATTTTAAAGCTGGATGTACTCCTCCTGAAAAAGTTGCATGTTATCTTTGCCACATTGTCATCAGCTCCGCCTTGACGTAAGTTTATTAGTTAATATTATTTCTATACTAAGCTGTGGCTAATTTAGCTTTTTAATTACATGATTTGGAACCTATTTTAGGTCTCCCTATTGTTTGTACAGAGCTACAAACAATAGAGAGACCTAAAATAGGTTTAGAGAGCGGGCCCCGCAACCCAGCACTGCCTCTTAGGCAGTGCTGGATTGCGGGGCCCCGAAATAGTTTTAAGGACCATTTTTTTTTATCAGTCATTTTATCAGTCAATTTTTTCAAAATTATTTATTTAAAAAATTATTGGGGGAAATTAAGTTTATAAAAAAAGTTTATAAAGTACATTAATAATAGCGTTTTTATATAAAGGCATACATATATACAGGGTACTTGTACTACCCTGTATATATATATATATATATATATATATATATATATATATATATATATATATATATATATATATATATATATATATATATATATATATATATATATATATATATATATATATGTATATACAGGGTAGTTTGGGTAATATGAGCATCTGAAGCGTAAATTGAAATATTTAAAAAAATAAATATGCTGAATTCAAATTTTGCAAATAAACAATTTTTAGGGATCCCTTCTCATGATCCACTTAGATATTTGGGCACTCGAAATTTATTTTTAAAAACACAGAGATTTTAAAAAAGTAGCAAAAGTTCTTATTACCAAGACCACTTGGTAATATGAACACTTTAAATAAGTTAAAAAAAATAACATTAATTAAGAAAAAAATACCAATCTGACAATTTGATCTAACTTTTGGAGTATAATGATTCGTTATTAATAAAACTTATCATTTAAAGATCAAATTTTCAAACACTTTTTGTTGAAACAATACTACCATGTTTTCCGCAAAAACAACAACAACAACAACAACAAAATTAGTTCTTTATTTTTTCAATTTTACTAACCTCAAACTTTTGAACAATAAAAGTTCAGAATTTTTGAATTTAAATTACAGAAAATTATTTAGTATTGTTAAAATATTAAAAATTTTTACTATATTTTGTTTTTATTCATAAAGGTATTTTAGAACTTTAAACTAGGTAATTTCGATGAAAAACACTGGGTAATTTGAGCATGCTCATATTACACAAAAGTCGCTTATTTTAATAAAGTCAAAACTAAGGGTGGAATGCAAGAAGCGAACTTGAGTCAAGTTCGAACTTTACATTGTAACACCAATAGTGGCAGAGTATGGGATTTCCCCTTAAAGAATACTCTGCCGCTATTGGTTACAATATAAAGTTCAAGTCGAACTTGACTCAAGTTCGCTTCTTGCATTCCACCCGAAATGTTTCTAATCATTATTTTTCAAACAAAAATGAATTGGATTATTAGCTAACATATTTTTTTTCATGAAAAAATTAATTTCATTATTTTAGCACAAAAATTTCGCGCCGCAGATTTATTCATGTGTGATGATATTATTTTAACCACGCAAAAAATTTAACAGCGTTTTAAATAGCCGCTAACTACTGCATATAAATTTACGCTAAGGAGTCATCCATAAATTACGTCACGCAGTTTTTGATATTTTTGGACCTCTTCCCCCACCTCGTAACGCATCCGTAACACTTTATTGACCCCTCCCCCCCCCCCCTAATATAACGCAACAGTTTTATACCCCCTAAATGATTTTTAAAAGTTTTTTTAGGAAGGGGAGGGGGGGGTGTAAGTTCAAAATTTTACAAAATACCAAACAATTTTAAATATAATGTCTATAGTTCTCTGAGCTTCTTTGAGTTAATTAATTAGTACTTTTCAGTCTGCTTAATTTTTTTTTTCACCCTATTAGTTCTGTGTAAAATTGTATAAATTAACATCGCTATCCTAAACACCAGTTACCAGACACCAGTTACCAGATACCAGTTTTAAAAATCTATTCTTCCGATGAATAATACATTTAAAATAATATATATAATATATAATAAATAAAAATATATTATACATGAAAAAATATTATTTTATAAATACAATTTTTTACATCTAGCAACATAAGCATGATCGAGTGGGTTCCAGGTTCGCTTCTCGGTATCGAGATTATTTTTATTTTTTTAAGTTAGTGCACAAAGGTTGTTTTTTTTTTGCTGCACACTTTTGTTCACCAACTAAATAAAGTTCTGCACTTGAGCCATATAAATTCAAAGCGCAAAAGAAGTACTGCACATTTTTTTTATTTTTTTATCTTTATCTAGGTGCCCTTAGACGTCCTTACGATCTTATCACAGAGCACCGCGAATGAGCATTTAATTGGAAATTCACGTCTCCTTCCTAATCAACGTCGCAAAACTTTCCCCAGAGGTGGGTTTGAACTACGGATCCTTTGTTTCTGAGGCAAGTGCGCTACCACTGCGCCACGGCTGCTCTATAAATATATCACATACAGCCGTAACAGCCCGTTAACAGGCTGTAACTACTCCGCTAACGGAGTAGACACTTCGACTAAGTAAGATTTAGGCGTAGTTGATTTTACAATCAACATCTAGATACATCAACTAAGGGTTTTGGTTTGGACAGATACTCTTTTAATTAAAAGAAAGCCTTCTCTAAAAAAAAAAATTGTTGCGTCACAAAATCGAGACCACCCCCCTCCTCCTCATAGCAAATTGTCACAAAATCGCCTACCCCTCTCCCCCTCCCTAAGTATGACGTAATTTATGGACGACACCTAATTGCACTGATTCCTGTTATTACAACATAAAGTAGATTCAAAAAATACAAAGCAACTTTAACTTCATTTCTTACATCTAAGAAATCTTTAAGTATGCTCATATTACCAAGGTGCTCATATTACTCTAATCCCTAATCTACTCCATATATATATATATATATATATATATATATATATATATATATATATATATATATATATATATATATATATATATATACACTTTCAAAATTATTTTATTACTTTTTTTGTTAGCTAACATCTTAAAATTGTCTTTTGTTTTTAAATATTGTTGCTTATATAATGCGAATATTTAGAAGCGTTACTAATCGGGGTCGGTGATAAGACTAATTTATACCCTTTTCTTGCTCTTCGTGTTCCAACTTTTTTCAAATCAGTGCCAACAGATATATCACACGAGGAACAGAAAACTTAACATTACCCACAACAACAAAAAAACTGTCGAGATTTTCAATTATATGCTGGGGCCCCTACTTATATAACAACATAATACCTCAAAATATAGGACTTACTATATTGGGTAATCTTATTACCATAAAGAAAAACTTAAAACCTCATAATTAACAAAACCAACTTTATTCATTTTTATTAAACGTTAAAGTTAAATAACTTTTTATTATTATGTATTTCACCATATAGGAAAGTTTACAAAATTATATATTATAAAATGTAAATATACGGCTGGGGCAAGAAGAAGACAATTTCAGTCTTATCGCCAAGCCCCTTTAAAATGTAGATATAAATAAAAAAAACTACATCATGTTGTTAAATTACACTTTGGTTTTGGTTACATCAAAATGTAACATGTGTAAAAAATACATATATAGATACAAATAGAAAAGACTTTATTATTATTATTATTTTTAACTTTTATTCATTAAGATTTTAAATAAATAAAAAGGAGAATAATGACATAACAGATTTATAAATTATTACTTTATAGAAAACACCAAAGTGTTTCTGTTTGTTTTAAACGATTTTTTTTAAAATTTTTAGTTTATTTCATATTCTTAAGGTTTTCAATGAAAAGATTTCTCTTTGTCTCCTGCGAGTTTCCTTACAACTACACAATTTTATTATAGTTTAGCTGCAAGGGACTTGTTCGAGAGCAAGTTCCTAGCAGCCAAGTGGTACGACGGAACTGGAAATATTTATTAATGCGTGAGTTATTAGCCACCACTTCATGTTATAAAAAACAATTTTTTGTTAAATTAATTACTTCAAGCCACTGTCAAGCGCATGTGCATAACAGTACTTATAACTTTCTTGCAGTATTGTAAAAATGTGTGGTGTAGTAACTTTTTTGTGCGATTTTTTATATAAACTGGAAACATGTAAATATATTATTTTTTAGAAGTGTATAATAATGTTTGTTCTAAAGTTCAAGCCTCCTTACTAATGTCACTTATTGGGCATGAGACAGCGTCAAACCTTGGACCTATTAGTTCTGAGCCAGAGCTCTAAACACCACGCCTCAGCTGCACATAACAGCGTTTAAATGAAAAAAAAAATTCTAATTTTTAATTACTATCAGTATTACGAAAATTTTAATTGTTATCTCAATTACTAATCTTCGTTTAACAAGTAGTAATATTTATTAAACAAATAATACAAATCTTTTAACAAATTGTACTATTTGTTTAAGGAATAATCCCAGTAAACATTGTTTTAGTGGATTTGCAGTGGACCTATATAGGCATTTTTTTAGCGATTCATTGGAGTTTTGTTCACCGGTTACTTAGTGGACCATTAGTAGCAGCCGCTTTAAACAGCAAGCCGATAATTCTACGATATTTTAATAGTGGCTAGTCATCGGCTAGTCACTCTTGGCAGCTGCCACTAATGATCCACTAAGTAACCGATAAGCAAAACTACAGTAGTCCGCTATAAATGCTTATATAGGTTCACTAAAATTCCGATATAGAATATTTGCTGGGTTGGAACGCTATGCTAAATCTGACAAGAGCAAGAAAAAAGCCGTAAGTAAACGCTTGGGGAAGAAACCAGAACTAACACCAAACATAGAACAAGATTTAGCAGAACACTGTCTTTTGTTAGAAAAAAAAATACTTCAGTTTATCCGTTGAAGATGTTAGAAGATTGACCAATCAAATAGCAAGAAAGCATAATATTAAAACAACTTTTTCGACTGCTAAAGAAGTTGCCAGGAAAATAAGTTGCAAGGTAAAAAAGATTTCTTACTCGACACCCACAGTTAAAAATAGGTAGACCAGGAGATTTTTGAATGCTCAAGCTATTAATTTTAATATAGAGGCTGTTAATTCTTTTTTTGATATTTTTGAATCTGCCATGACTAAAATTATTGATAACACTAATAGGTTATATAATTGCAACGAGACACAGATTACTGTCGTAAAAAAACCCGAAAGAACCAAAATAATCGCACTTTAAGGTAAAAGACAAGTAGCTAGCCAGCAGGAACAGGAGAGGGAAAAGGTAATAACTCTATTAACATTTATTCAACTGTAATAATCATTTTATACAATCGTTAATAATTTTCCCTTAAAAAAATTTGAAGAATACTTTAATGAAGGGCACACCGCCTGAATCTATTGCATCTATTGCATTGAAAAAACAACCAAGCTTTTCTAGTTTTGGATAGCCATTATTCCCATTCTAGAAACCTGGACTTCATAATTTTTGCCTGAGAGAATTACTTAAAAATTGTTAAAATGTCTCCACATACAAGTCACAAAAGACAATCCCTCAATGTTTTACTTATGGGACCATTCAAAACTGTATATTACAAAGAAGTTGAAAGCTATCTTTGCACAGGGCGCTCTTTTACACATGATAATATAGGTGAGGTTTTAGGAAGAACATATTTACGGGCAGCGATTGCTAAAATGCACATAATGGTTTCCAAAAAGCTGGTCTATATCTCTGAAGAAAAAATATCTTCCAATCATCAGACTTTCCTCTTCATGATAGTATTAATTTAGAGTTTGTACCTCCAGTTAAGCCATTGTCAACTGTCTCCATTTAAGCCATTGTCAACTGATAATTTACCCGAATCTCCAGAAGCAGCTGAATCAATGTGTTAGATTCTAATTCCAACAGGTAACTTAAAAATAGGACAAAGACCTCAACTATCTTCAAAACTAACCTCATCTACATACAAAATTAAACTTGAAGATTGCTTAAAACGGAAAGATGTCAAGCTAAAACAAGTTGTCATTCAAACTTAAAAAAAAGGATCAAAGCGAGCAGTTAAAAAAGGAAAACATTTTAAAGAAAATGAAAACGAAAAAAAATAACAAACAAGCTTGTACTGTCAAGGAATATTTTCAGATGATCAAAATGATGAGTCATGGCTGATGTGTCTAATATGTCAAAAATGGGCTCACTCTCTGTGTTCTGACATTGATAACAATCATATATGTAAATTCTGCCACAAATAATTTTCCTAATGAAAAAAATTATACTCTTTTGTTTGTTTCGTTTGATTTTTTTCAGTTATTTTCGTTAATACTTATGTGTTTTTATGGCTTCCCCACATTAGGAGTTGTTTTTGAAGAATACTATTTTGCATAATTTTATATTATATATTTTTACACTTAAGTTCATTGCTATTTATAAAAATTTTCCAATTTATTAAAAAGATAAAGTATGTAGCTCTACAATAAAAAATTTTTTTCTCCGAAATAATGTCTACATTTTTTACCTATTTCACAAAAGCATCCCCATAATACGCTACTTTACCATACTCTAATTGCTTGATCAAGTCTTTTAAATAATTTGAACAATCATATTTCCAGTAGAACAAAAAAAACTATAATGATTATTTGAAATAATTTATTACTTTTATAAAATTATTAATATATTAAAATAAAAGAGCAACTTGATCTTTCTTGGTTAAAAAAATATTTTTAAATTTATTTAAGATAAAATTCTTTGTTATAATTTAAATACAAAAAACCCAATTTGTATTTAAACTTTTAGACTTCAGAAGCAATTATTTCTGCTTTTAAAGTTATGGCTATTGACGAACTTGTACACATAGACTATTAATTATTTTGAAGCTTCGTGCTTTTTTTTAATCTAGAAATTAATGTTTATCTTTATTACTTATAGAGATAATAATATTAGATAAATATTTCTAAATAAATTAAAAAAAAAAACATTTATTGGTAAAATAAGCGTTTAAGCAACTCTTACCTATTTTCAAGGCCGGCGCGAAGGTGAACCCTTCCCCATCGACGAACTTTTATTTTTTTCGTCAGCAGAAATTGTAATGGCATCCCCCACGTGACACCTTAATGCGCCGCACAGTGAGTCAGAAAGGTGAAAAAACGGCAAAAATTATATACCTATAATATAAAACATGCGATACATCAATACTATCGTATTTTTGTATTTTTGTATCATTTTGGGTCAATTTTGGTATCGTATTTTTGTATTATTTTGGGTCAAAAAATTTGCAATTGAAAATAATTTTTATGCGTATATATGACGCGTACAACGCGCACTTACGCGTGTAAGTGTCATTTTTGCGCGAAAAATATGATTTAAATAAAAAAATTGGATTCTTTGATCCAAAATACCATAAAAATTTTTTAATGTAAATTTTTCTTGCTCTTAAGGGTTGTACTACACACGCGTATACGTATTAGAGTCTTTTACACGCACAAAGACTGACTTAATTTATAAAAATTAAATTCTTCAAACCAAAACATTTACTAATTTATTAAAAAGAAATATTGGATTCAAAAAATATTGTAATATTATAATAATATTAAATTAAATAAAAAATAAATATAGAAAAAAAAGAAAATCTAATACTAATAAAAAAGCTTTATTTCATTACTACAGCATCAACAAAGATAAAACTTCAGGGGTAAGTGTTTTTCCATTTTCAACCTTGTATTTTTTGAAACAGATGTTTGCTATAAAAGCATCACTTCTAATCAACAGGTATTGGTACTGGTTTTTCATAACATTCTTTCTAGATATCTTAGATGTTACTACTCTGAAGAGTCACAAGAATCTCTAATTAAGGAAATTCACAAAGCTAGATTAAACCATACGGTTTTATTCTAGCTTTGCGAATTTCCTTATTTAGAGTTTCTTGTGACTCTTCAGAGTAGTAACTACTTGGCAGTTCTAATGCCTCAGATATCTGCACACCATGTTCCAAAAGTATACGAACAGTTGGGAGGAATCACATACCAGCAGTAGTCTTTGAGTATAAGAGCTGTAGTTTCATAGCAATACTGGCCAAAACTTTCAGAGTTCAACTCATAACAGGAGCATACTGATATTAGGATTGTCCTCAATCTTATAATTATATCTACTGCCAATCCCGTTATATCAGCGAAAATTTCAAATGCTGAAATTTTCTGGTACCCTATGTAACTATGTAATTTTCTGGTACCCCTGGTAACGATGGAAACACTACCCTTCTGGTAGTGTTTCCATCGTTAGTGATGCCAAAACCCTGTTTAGGCATATTAACTATAAGACTTAGCTCCTCTCTAAACCTCAGTTGAATATTCTTTTTTCTACTATTTACTGATTCTTTTTTAGCAGTGCATTTGGCAAAGTATTTTTTAATGTCTAACTTATATCCTAAATGTAAAATATATTCAAAGGATCTGAGCCAACAATGCAGAGTAGAAAGACCCAAAGATAAAGCTTTTTCATTGATTGGTTTAGATATGATCAATGCTGGGTTATTAAGTTCACTGGGCTTAGCTCCGCAAACATTACATGATTGGGAGGACAGAGTGTTAGTTAGGGCATTAACCAATTTACTATCAAACATGGTTAAATCTAGTTTGAGCTTAAATGTAATATTCGCATCCAGTTTGCCTTCCTCTCCTTCTAAATTTACTTCAACCTTGACTAGTCTATTCGTTTCTGCATTTAAAATTTCATACTAAGTTTTTATCAATTCTTCCGTTTCTTTTTGATATTGGATATGTAGGGGTCTACAGTAATGTGTACTAGAGAGCTTCTTATTTAACCATACATAATTGTTCATGATGGTTAATTCAAGTGGAACAATAGCTGTCTGGAAAAGACTTTGCTGTTAACTTGGGTCTCACCAATATTTGTATCAGTATATCTTTTTTTATAGACACTTTGACTGGAGGCGCCAATTTCAGCAAACGTAAAAGTTAATATCCTTGTCAGAGTATGATTAAACATACCCTGTAGAGGAGTTGAAGCAGATGTTTCTGTCACAATTGAAACCTTTAGGATAACATTTGTGTCTCTCATTCTTAATTTCATAAGGTGAATGATAAATACCTGCATTATGTATTATCGATGAACTTCCAATAATTTGATACTGTTCATCAGAAAGGTCACACTGAACTTTTAAGCTTTCTCATTTTTATCTGAAAATTTAGCTCCGTGATTTTAACATTTTCAGAGTTTGTAGTACTTTTCATGAGAACAACGAAGTCATTTTTGTTAGGATCTCTAGTGGCTTTTTTTATTGAAGCTAAAGCCAATGCTTTAGCAGGATCTTCAGCCAATTTGGCAAACTTAAATAAGATAATATATAATATTTAAACTTGTAAACATTTTTTTAAGCTGGGTAGAATTTAATTGATTTATTATTACCTTCTGCTTCTATCACGTAAATCTTCTTGCACTTTCTACCTGGACATGCTGCAAATTTTTTTTTGTCAACAATTACATCTTTGTTCAACCAAGTTCGCTCGCGTTACAAAAGTCTAGAGAAGGCTCTTGAATGTTACCGCAACTTTGATCGGAATTTACATTTAAATATTATAAGAGTTTTCTTTAGATTTATTATTTCAGGTTTGTCACTTTCAGTGTATAGACCCGCCAGTTTACAAGGTTTACGTAGAAGAGCTTCAAGTAAATTATCACGATTAATTCCTAACTCTTGAATTATAGGAATGTATTCTTTTCACGTTAAATGTTAGCAATGAACTATTAGCAGAACTCTTGTTAGTTATTTTATACGCAAGTTTTAATTTTAAAACATGCGCTATGCCATCAAATGTTGCATATTTTGGTTTTTGAGGTTTGACTATTAGCACCATCTGCTTGTGCATGAGTTCTTTTACTAATAGCAACTAAATGTATTATTTGTGTGATACTTTATACGCAAGTCTTAATTAAAAACGGAAAAAAAAAATACAAAAAATACAAAAAAAAAACGAATATTTAAAAGATCTTATTTAAATTGGGGCAAGTTGAGACAAATGATTTTTATTTTTTCTGCTTTTATATATACCTATTAATGGGAAAATATTAAAACTACCATGGAATCTAGTGGAATCTTTTAGTTTTTAAACTAAACTCATAATTAAACTAATTAAAAAAAATCTATTTATGACACATTTTTGAAATCTCAGTAATGAAAATCTAAAATTAAAATTTATTGTCAAAAATGTTGTTAATAGTTACCAAACATCTTAAACATATGACTTTAAACTTTGAACTGTTTTTACCCATATCAATCTTAAAAGAGTGATACTAAAGCGAGACTTTTTTGAACGAGTTTTCCGATAAATAAAATAAAATCAATAAGTCTTGGAAAAAAGGCGCATAAATTGGTGAAATCTTAAAAATTATTCACAAAAAAATTAATTATTGTCTTTTAGTGGTAATTAGTTGCATTATAATTTAATTAATTATTTTCTAGCAATAGTTTTTTATAGATTTTTTGCCGTTTTTTATAGATTTTGACTCACTGTGCGCCGGCCCTGCTTATCTTACTATCGCTTAATCAACTAAACAAAGTAAAGTTATTTTCCTGCCATAGTTACTAGCTTTTTGAACAAAGGACAATCAGTTTTTCATTGTTTAAAATTTTTTATTCATGAGTAATAAAGAATGATTTATTTCTGTAAATTGCAACAGCAAAGGAATTTTTGATCATCCTAAAAAAAGCCACGTTTTTCACAGACGACAAAATTATTAATATTTTACTAAGGTTTTATTATGCAGGCATTCTAGAAATAACTATTTAGACCAATTTTTGTTTTGTTTATTAGTTAAAATTAAGTAATTTTAATTGTCACTGTTTTAGCTTGTTTAACACGTTTGTCCTAACTGTAAACATTCAATAGCCCTTAACATTTTAAGACCTAGCATTTTACGAAACAATTAACATTTTAATATAACTTTTAACATTAACAAGTAATATGATTTATAGCTGCATCAAATTTTAAACATTATGACTCACGTTTTTTAAAGTAATCACATTTATTAACTGTTCGGAAAGATTTTAAGTATCTAAAAAATCCTAAAACAGTTTTGTTACGTAAAGTCTTTTTAAATGAAATCGTATAACTTGTATTAATGAGTCTCCATTTCACGCACTTCTGTTTTTACAAAATATTAAATGGTCAACAGAGCCTAAGTAACAGAAAATTCTTTTAAATTTGACCTGTGCAAAGTTAAAACTTGGTGCCCCTTAACACAAAAAAAATTATATACTCATACTCTGCATTAATTATATCTTTTAAATGGACTAACTTATTTTAGTCTATAAGATTAACAAATGATAGTAATGCATCCTTAATAAGATCATTTTTTAGTTAACGTTTAATTAAACAGTAAGTAATTTTTCTTGCTATTAAAGAAGCAAAGTCACCAATAATGTCATCATAGTTAATACACTTAGCCACAACATATTTAATTGACAAAATTGACACGTTGGATAAGCGCTCTTGTCCCATTCACTATCAAAGAGTTTTTGACAGCTTCAGTTTACCAAATCTCTGCTTACGCGAGACAACAGTAAATGGAGTTGCGAGAAAAATTCATAGGGCAATTTTTATGTTTGATAAACTGAAATAAAAGAATATTAATGAATAAATTGTGGAATGTCCATTGATGTAACTTTCTTCAAATTTATCATCATTAATTAAGGTTTATATTTTAACTCTCCATTTCAGAAATAAATTCAATTGCAAACCATTTTCATACTTGAGAGCTAAACTTATTGCACTCTACTTCAATTGTCTCAAACGAAAAGTTTAACAGAGTTTTTCTATAGAGAAGTTCAAAAAATTTAAAGAACTTCATTTGTTAACTCAAAGCGCCACACAGTGGGCCAGGTGGTGGACAAAACCCAAACAATAAATATTTATTATATTTAAAATCATATAAAAAAAACATATTTGTACTACTCTAATTTAAAGTTTTAAAAATTGTTTTAAGTATAATATCTTTTAAAACCTCAAAAATTAGTTGCGGTTTTATGTATAATAAAATTTTTTTTTTTATATAACGGGTGATTACTAAAAATCTGGACAAAACTAAAAACTAAATAACTTTTAATCAAGAAGACCTATTTTATTGTTTTAAAATAAATAAAATAGCAAATTTATTCTAATTTTAATAAAAACGTTTATCTAAATTCAACAAGACCTTGTCTTCTTATTGTGTCGAGTCTTCTGCTAGTAGACTCTGCCAAGCGTTGTACCAGCTCTTTGTCGAATTTCTTAAAACAGTAAATTATTCTAGAGAGTAATTGATGCAAATTCTCTGCCTGCCAACCATTTTTGTAAATATCTCCTTTGATACAAGACCAAAGATCCTCAATACAACAACATTCAGGCATATTTGGAGGGTTTTCACTTTTTGTTACAAACTTTATACCATTTTCATTTAAAAACTTAACAGCTTTGTTTGAGTAATGGGCACTTGCTAGATCAGGCCAGAATATGTATTTGGTATTTTTTGGAAGCTATTTGATGTGTGGTAATATTTTTTAGTCAAACATTCATCAACATAAATATGCTGGTTAATAGCTGTTCCAGACTGTACAATGTATGGAGTTGATAGGCCAAAAGGCGAAATGACCACGTAAACCAATAATTTTTCTTCAAATTTCTTTTTTTCTTTGAATTTAACATCGTTTGGTGTTAATTCGATGTTACTTGAATAGAAATTATCATTACCATTAATTTGGCTGTTCGAGAGAGTAAAATAAGACTCGTCATCAAGAACCCAAATAAAATCTTTATAATTTTTATAAAGTTGACCACACAAACGTCGGTTTTTTGCTCTCTGGCTCTCAGTTCGACTTGGAATCTTCATTTGTTTTCTTTTTTTTATTGATGTTTTAGTTTTCAATGTCTTTGAAATAAGTGACTGAGAACATTTGAACTTTTTTAAAGCTATACGCTGAGAATTGCCACATTTATGGTCAAAAAGCTTGGTAAGACTGATGGCGCGCTTAGTCATTATTTTCAGCTTTCTACCACTACCAGTTTGCCTTTCAAATGGTTTATCTTCTTCTACACGTTTAATAATTCCATATATAGTCGATCTTGATAAGTTTTCTGCTTCAAAATGAGAAACAGTGAATGATTTAGGTTTATCTGAATTTTCTTGATAAAACTGGTACACACGTTTTCTCTGGAGCTCTTCGTTTGACGTCATTTAAAATTACTAAATTTAAAATACTTATATAAAAATTAATATATTTTTTAAAAGAAGAATAAATTTGCAACATTTTAAAAATTGTTTGAAAAAATAAGTATTAGTTGCATATAGAAATATGATGTAAGCAATTTTGTCCAGATTTTTAGTAATCACCCGTTATATAGCTATAGTAAACAGTAACTTTTTAAATTTTTTAAGCATACAGGATTAGTTTATATATTTAAAATTTTTAATAGTAAAGCTTTTCGAAAAAAAAATAAAATAAATAAAGGTCTTTATAATACTTATAAAGTCTTTATAATACACTTATAATCTGGCTTTAAAATAACGAGGTAAATTTTTAACATTTGTTACTTTTAGGATGGAATGCAAGAAGCGAACTTGAGTCAAGTTCGACTTGAACTTTACATTTTAACCAATGTAAAGAGTATAACCAATGTAAATAGTAAGGCTGAGTATGGGTTTTCCCCTCAAAAAATACTCTGCCGCTATTGGTTACAATGTAAAGTTCAAGTCGAACTTGACTCAAGTTCGCTTCTTGCATTCCACCCTTATTTTGTACAAAAAGTGTCACATAATTTAGGGAACCTACGAGAACCTAAATTAAATACTTGAACTAGTAAATGTAATATGTATACAACCTATTTAAACTATATACATTGCTCCTAACTTCCCCTTTTGGGTTTCTTTAATATTTTAAAATAATACTTGTAATTTATGTGGTTTGCTTGAAATCAACTTTTATTTCTCGTAAACAAAAATAGATGTTATTTTGTTTGTTATTTAATTCAATACAAATTGAACTGTTTTCCTAACAATTTTTTTGTTTTTTTGTTTAGTAATAAAATAAATATTGGTGAAATTTACGGACTTAGGGGTCTTCCATAAAGTACGTACGCTAATAGGGGGGAGGGGATGGTTTTCAAAAAGCGTACGAAAGCGTTTGGGGGTGGGAGAGGGTTCAGTTTAAAATTACGTACTTCAATTTTCTAATTTATCACAATTAACCAGCCAATCAATTAAAAAGTTAAAATTTAGATTAAAGATCTTAGTTTGCCAACATAAAAATATGTATGGTATAGGGAGTAGAGAGTATAGTTATCCTATATGCACACACATGCATGGGCGCAAATTTTCCGACCCCCTCCCCCCCCAAAAAAAATGAGGGGCTATAAATTTTTCATGGTCATAACTTTTGTAATTTACAATATTTTTCAACAAAATTTAAAATCTGTTGATAAATTTAAATTTAGTTTCAGATATTAAAGTTGAAAATTTTACTACATTAGTACCCTCACGTTTGGGCAGGGAGGGGGTGGGGGCCAGCGTTTCAGGGCTTTTTGTTCCCAGGCCTCCTCATTTGGCATACACATACTTAAGTTTGGAGTTGCATAATGTGTGAAAGTGTCCTATCTGGAACATCAAAAATCTTGCGGGCGCCCAAGCACACATGCCACCCCTTATATACTGGCCTTGAGTAACGTGTATTTCAGGCAACCTATTTTGAATAAAAAAAAACAGGTTTTAGCAGTGCCGTGGTTAATGGGTTGGAGGCATCCCAAAAAAACCGTGTCATTAGGTATATGTATCATGTATATATATATATATATATATGTATATATATATATATATGTATATATATATATATATATATATATATATATATATATATATATATATATATATATATATATATATATATATATATATATATATATATATATATATATATATATATATATCAGGGGCGGATTTAGCATTTTTTAGCACTTGAGATAACTAACTTCAAGACATGGAATAAACTTCAAACATTTGTTTATAATATGGCAAACAAAGATGCTTTGAAAATTATTGCGATGATTGAAGCTTGGGAATAAAATACGAGAGCAATAAGTTGATAAAATATTTTTTTTAATATTCTCAACTAAAGTTAATTTTTCTCGATAAATTTTAAACTTCGTAGTATAATTTATCAGCGTTCAGTAACTATGATTATTTAAGTAGTTTAAAAAAAATTGAATTTTAAATCATCCCATATTAGAAGGGTTTACAACTTTTACATAGTCATAACTTTTAAATGTTAAAAGAATATTATAAAAAATTAAAAATTTATCGATAAATATAAATTTTGACAAAGAAGCAGCAGATATTCACGGAGTTCTAGTTGGCACTTAATTTTATGAGAAATGAAGATGTGTAGATAAATAAAAGATTTTAAAGCTTAAAAATTGTCAAACTGTGCAACTTTGTTAAATGACAAGTCAAATGAGATTTAGTTTTGGTTGATAAACAAAAGGTAATAGCTCATTTGAGCAGCGACCATAATTCTATTTTTAGAAAGGAGGAGATACGTTCTGACGTCAGTTTTTCAATCTTGGATGCTAGAGAAGACCTTATTATATTTACAATACGTTTTTGCATCTTATCTAGAAGAGAAAGCACATCGTTAGAAGAGCCATTCCAACTATTACAACAGTATTTTATGAGTATTATAAAGGTAGATAATGCAATTGGGAGTAAGAAAATGGCGAGCATGATAAAGAGATTGCATAAATAGTTTTCATGAGAGATCAACTGTGAATGCTAATTGTCAAAGAAAACGTCAAATTGAAGATTCAGTTAGAGCATTACTATTCAGAAATATATGAATATCAACCGTATTGCAATAGTTATTAGCAATAAATGAACATAAAGTATAAGCATTAACATATGAATAGTTTGCCTCATGTCTGGAAGTTAGCTTTTTTTAATACTAAAAAACGCACCTATTGCCTTGGTCGCAACAGAGAGATCAGAAGATCGGATGCATGATCTAAGCAAACAAAAAATGATAATTTCTTTTCAAGACTGAATTATAGAGTTATGCAAAGTGAGCAAAACAAAGCTTTAGATATAAGATTTTCAGGAAGATTATTAATATTGATGAGACACAATACATGACCAAGAATGAAATCTTGTGGTATCCCGGAATTTACTGGGAATAAAGACGAGTGTTGGCCTTCAAAGATGGTTTTATTACTGTGGTTTGAAGAAAATGAATCAACTGTTATTTCTTATTCGTGTAATTTTTTCCCTCAAACATCAGTCAGCCTTGTTGGACGTGAAGATGTTGAAAAAAAAATTAAATTTAAAAACTAACCCAGATACATTATATAAAGCATTAAAAAAATATCAGTAAGCCAAATTTCATCGAAAGTCTTTGATATGTCGAACGTAATAGTCCTTGCTTTGCCGCTTCTATCTAATGTACCAAAGAATCTTTATGTTATAACAGTTAACCCAGTGAAAAATAAAACCGCGTCCCACATGGGTTCCGCGTGGGTTCCGTGTGGGATTGATGGGATTTATGTGGGACGGATTTTCCCATGTGGTATCCGTATGGAAATTTGTCACCTTAAACCCATGTGGGTAATCCCACATGGGTTACATGTGGGAACCATATGGTATTTACACACATGGGATATCCCACGTGGGTTTCTTGTGGGATTTGCATGGGAATTAATTTAAAAGCCGGAAACTAAAAAAAAAAATTTAAATCAACATTGCATTGCGTTACGTTTATATTGTGTGAAAATATTTTATATTAATAAAGAGAATGGCAAGCAAGTATGTAAGTACCACGAATAATTTTTATCTTACTTTATAGAAATAAGATTAAGATTTGTGCAAATAGACTTATTATTAGGATAATATAATAGTTATTTGAATATAGATCTTGAGTAGATTATTTGCTAACAATTAACTGATGCAAGTTAAAATGTTGTTAAAAACCAATCTTGCATGCATGGGACACTGCAGTGTCCCACAAAGAAATGCAGGTTTGAAAGTCAAAGAATTCCCAATTTTCTTTATTAAAAAAAGAAAAAAATAGGATGGAGATGGGTTTCTGTAACTTTTTTTATGCTCCAAAACTTTTAACTTTAGATATAATAAGGTCCTTAAGACTTAAGGGACTTACGAACTACATTGACGAACAAAAACAGGATATTTACAGAAACTTTTTAATTTTTAATCTGGAGTACCACAGTGTTATTGAGAATAAAGCCTCTGGGTCCAGTTTTCAAAGTAATATGATCTAAGTAATGTTTAAATAAAATAATATGCTTTAAAATGCATATAGTTATACATATAACTCCTGATAGTTAACTATATGTATAACAAGTTATACATATAAGTTGTTATAAAAACTTATTTTTTAAGGTTATGCTTGAACAAATTAGAACCAATTAATTCAAATTCAAGATTTAGTTAAAGTTCAAGTTAATGTTCTTATTTATTCAGTGTTTTTGTTAATTTTATATTTATTTGTTCAAATTTATCAGTTAGTACTATATTTTACTACAGTAAGAATGTTTATCATTGTTGAACGTGATTTTATTAGTAACTTAATTTTACTATCAACATATTTTGACAACACCCTTTATACTTTAAATGATGACAGCTTTACTTTTCTATTGATGTTAAATTTATTACGTTTCAATAACTCAGATTGAATTTTAACTGAATTGTTGTAAGCTTTGAAGGGGTTTGTTGTATATCAAATGGTGTTGTAAATAAAGTAAAAATAATATATATATATATATATATATATATATATATATATATATATATATATATATATATATATATATATATATATATTATATATATATAATAAATATATATATATATATATATATACATATATATATATATAAATATATATATATATATATATATATATATATATATATATATATATATATATATATATATATATATATATATATATATATATATATAACATTAAAACAATAAAATTGATACAAAATTTCACTTTAAAACGAATACCATTAACATTGTAATGATAATAGCATTAGGAAACTAGTATTTATGTATTATTATTATACTATAAATAAATAGTTTTTTAATTCATTTTATAAAATGGAGACTGACAACTGATAATTAATGAAAATAAATACAAATTATAAAAATCATGTAAACTTCATTTATTATTACTAAATACTATATTAATGTTAGTCTACAAAGTTAAAATCAATTTAGAGCATTGTTATTAGTTCTTTTGCAATTCGCACTTCCACTTCTGTCTCTCAAATTTATAAAATAGGTGGTCAAAGCTTGCTCAATAGGTAGGTTCTCAGCATAACAATGCTTTTTTCTTACACTTTCCTAAGAGAAATATGGCAAATTGATTACTTATTTTACCTAAATCGTAGGGTCATCTATGCATAATGATATCAGATGATGACCCGGTTTATTAAACAACTTCACCCTTTATCAAACTGAGTCAATTTTTTGCTATCTCCCATTGAAAATGATGTCAGTTTTTGTTATCGTATTATGATGGTATATCTGAATTGTTAATACAATATACAAAATGCATATACCATCAATTTTTTTCGAGTTCAATTATACATTTATTCTCAACAGTACTAAAAGTAAAAAAAACAAAACATAAATTGTTCTTTCAGATAAGCAAGCTAATTTCTGAATTTAAATTGTTTTTCCTATGATCCTCTACAGTTTTAAGCAACAAAAGCAAGAAGTTTTTAGACCACATTGTTGGTGTAAGTACCTCTAAAACCTGCTCATAGCTAGCAATAATTGTTTTACTTTTTTTTAAAATAAAATATATATATATTTTTTTTAATTCAATTTTTTAATTGACATTATTTTGGTCGTAACATCCCCTCCCCATTGTCAATTATTGTTAAACTCACACTGCCCCTCTATCTACTGGCATCATTTATGGATGATCCCGTAGCCTAAATACTATATATATATATATATATATATATATATATATATATATATATATATATATATATATATATATATATATATATATATATATATATATATATATTATTTTTACTTTATTTACAACACCATTTGAGATACAACAAACCCTTACAAAGCTTACAATAATTCAGTTAAAATTCAATCTGAGTTATTGAAGCGTAATAAATTTAACATCAATAGAAAAGTAAAGCTGTCATCATTTAAAATGTAAAGAGTGTTGTCAAAATATGTTGATAGTAAAATTAAGTTACTAATAAAATCACGTTCAACAATGATAAATATTCTTACTGTAGTAAGAATTAGTACTAGTTAACAAATTTGAGCAAATAAATATAAAATAGTGAAAAAACAATGAACAAATAACTTGAACTTGAACTAAATCTTGAATTTGAATTAATTGGTTCTAATTTGTTCAAGCATAACCTTAAAAAATAAGTTTATATAATAAATTTTATGTATAACTAGTTATACATATAGTTAACTATCAGGAGTTATATGTATAACTGCATGCATTTTATAGCATTTTATTTATTTTATATATTACTTTATATCATATTACTTTGAATACTGGACCCAGAGACTTTATTCCCAATTACACTGTGGTACTCCAGATTAAAAATTGAAAAGTTTCTGTAAATATCCTGTTTTTGTTCCTCAATGTACTTCGTAAGTCCCTTGAGTTTTATGAACCTTATTATATATAAAGTTAAAAGTTTTGGAGCCTAAAAAAAGTTACAGAAACCTCCCTATCTCCCCCCTATTTTAATTTTTTTTTCATAAAACAAAATTTGACTTTCAAACCTGCATTTCTTTGTGGGACACTGCAGTGTCCCATGCATGCATGCTTGGTTTTTGACAACATTAGAACTTGCATCAGTCAATTGTTTGCAGATAATATACTCAAGAACTATATTCAAATATCATATGAACATCTTAGAGAATGTTCATATGATATTTGAACATCACAAATTTAATAATATTGTTGTGATATGTTATATAAATAATTCCATAATAGATTATGATATGAAAATAAGATAGGATATGAAGGCAATGATCAAATAATAAATTTACTTATAGAAATTTAGATGTTTGTTTATTAGTTTCAGAATATTATATTATGTGTGACCGCTTCCTTCTATAATTAAAGGCCTTGACATCGCGCAACAAAGTTGTTAAACTGAAGGCCAATTCCTAATACTTTGTTTACATTTTCATCTTTTAACATTAGACGAAAGTTTGTGTTCGCGCTTTTTTAATAAATCTTTAAAATGTGATTGGTTTATAAATTAGATAGCCCAACATCAAGACGATAACGTTGTAAGGTTCAAGGCGTTAACATTGTAAGGTAATACTATTGTCAAACTAACGATAAGTTTTTTTAAAAATTAAAATGCCTTAAAAATGCCTTTAAAATGCTGTGTATCTCTTTGCAAGTCGAACTATCTCAACTACAACAAAAATATCAATTTATACAGCTACAACTACAATATCAATTACAACTACAACAAAAATATCAATACTCAACTATGACAAAAATATCAATTTATAAATTCCCGAAGAATCTAGAGGAGAGAAAAAGATGTAGTGAAGCTATCCCAAGAACTGGTTTTATTGTTACAGACTATATAGCATTATGTCAACTGCATTGGCCAAATGAAGCACCTTTTGAAAGCAAATATGGGAAGCAACGACCTTTAAACCCACCATCTGTTTTTAAAATATTCCGCCTAGTTGTTTAGCCACACCAGCAAGTAAAGTTAAAAAAAATGTAACTTCAATCGGTTTTCGAAGCATTTTACCAGATGAGTTAAATGATTTTCTTAAAGAGGATGAACTTATATTTGACGATATTCAATCTTTGTTAAGTGATAATAACGATGTTATTGTTTTCCAGCTTAATAAAAAAAGTTTGCACATACAATCAAAAATGTACAAACTTGGTGTTCCATTATTTATTTTAGTAATTTTCAATGATTATTTATTTGTAGCTAACCATAATGGCATAACTTGTAATATTTCTTATTTAGCTGTAAACAAGTTAAAGTTAATAAAAACAAAATCAGCTTTATTTGAAGCAGTTAGGTTTTTAAAAAATAAAGAAAGTTCGCTTCTGTCAAATATTCTATTCGAACACCTTAATGCTATGAGAAAAGTTAATGTTGGTGAAGTTTTATATACTTCAGATATTATATGTAGAGCATATGAGTATTTTGCTATGCGACGAAGTTTATATGATTGTTTGTGTATTGACTACAAGTTGCCAAGTACAAGGACTTTAACCCTGTTGAGATATATTGATAAAACTTTTTTTTTGCTTGAATCGACTTTTGTTGGTGTTTTTTATTGTTGGTGATTTTTATTGTTACCATTTTTAGCAAAAAAAAATTAAAAATACAGTTATCTTTCTCATATATAGATATATACTCTGTTATGGTTCTGCTTGTTATTGATACTATTTAATATTACATAAATATTCTTAATGAAATTTGAAATACGAAAGGCATGATTATCTTTTAACAATTTTTTGGTTTTCTTTTTATATTTCCGTTTTTACTAGAGATTATTATTAGAAAACATAGACTGCCATTAAACCCTACCTAATATAAAAATATATCAATATAAGTAAAAGTGAAAGTTTAATCGGCCTTCAGTTTTTACGGCATTTTGCGCGATGTTAAGGCCTATTATTATAGAAGTCTACATCATCGAAAAAGTAGGTTTTTACATTTTTGTTTTTGTTTTTTTGTTTAACTACTTATCCTTATTGATCACTTTTTTTCAGGATTCTCCTCATGGGTTCAAGCTCATTACGCATAATATGTGTTCAATTACGCATAATACGTTTGTCATTGTAAGTAATAAATTAGGAAATAATTATTTGTGAAATATTGTAGTCATTAATGACTTCAAACTGGCTAATAATTAAAATTGCTCGACTAATAAGGTTCCTTATTAAAATTGCTCTCTCTCTCTCTCTCTCTCTCTCTCTCTCTCTCTCTCTCTCTCTCTCTCTCTCTCTCTCTCTCTCTCTGTCTCTTCCTCTCTCTCTTTCTATATATATATATATATATATATATATATATATATATATATATATATATATATATATATATATATATATATTTATATATATATATATTTATATTTATATATATTTGTATTTATTTTTTTTTTTTTTAGAAAATGTTTGAAGAAAGTTAGAAGATACTAAAAACATTGGTATTATGCAAGCCGAAGCGATTTCATTAATTCAATTGACAAAAAACGGCGTGTAAATCGCAAAAAAAAATAACATTTTTAATATTCGTTTTGGATGTATTGATTAATAGCATTTATTTTTAAATAAATTCATTTTGCAACACGTTTTTTAATTTTATAAAATTTCGTCATAATAGTTTAAGGTAAATCCCACATAGATTATAGGTGGAAAACATCACATGTAAAAGATCAAAAATGCTACACGTTTTGAATACCAAATGGGATAAAGTAGCAAATACCAGATTAAGTTAAGCCTCTCTGAAAGCTTCGATGATTAATTTTAAATTACTATTTAAGTAATTTTTAAATTAAAAGAATTTTAAAAATTATCATAGAAGCATTCGGACTTTCATTTGTCTAGTATTGACTACTTTTATACCATTTGGATTAAAATATGTGGCATTTAAGATCTATAACATGTAGTATTTTCCACCTATATCCCATGTATGATTTACCACATAAAACCCATGTGGGATTTACCATATGAAACCCACATGGGACAAAATAATAATTCCCATATGGGTTACATATGGTAAAAATCCACACGTATCCCATATGGGATTTACCATATGGAATCCATGTGGGATTTACCATATGAAACCCACATGGGACAAAATAATAATCCCCACATGGGTTACATGTGGAAAAAATCCACGCGTATCCCATGTGCGCTTTTTCACTGGGAACAAGTCAAGATAAGATATGAGATAATAAAACTCTAAAAAGATCTGAAATAGCTTTCAATAAAATACTCAAAAACCTTACTAATAACTGAGAGAAGACTTATTAGAAAACACTCAAAAAGCTTACGAATATGAGAGAAAAGACTTATTAGAGAGATAACAGAGAGAAGAATTATTAGAAAATACTTATAGGGGTCAAAGTGTTGTCCAGAGTTTTCATAAATTGAAAACACGCGTTATTTTCCAGCAAGCAGCAAAACAAAATTTACTTAAGCACTTAATAAATAGTGTAGAAAGTATTAAAGAAAGTCCGAGAGATCATTTTTGCAAAACTATGACAGAAATGTTGTTTTTCTAAGTGAGCAACAACTCTATTAAAAATCCGAATTGATTTGGATGTCTAACGAGGGATTAACCTGTTTCTCTGGGGTTTTATGCAATGTATTTTGTATACATTTTGTTAATTTTTAAATACTAATAATTTCAAACACCTGTATTTTGATTCAATTGATTTCCTCACAACACCATATACAATAAATAGACAACAAACGAGAAGAAGCAGCGTAAGACTAACAAAAGCTTGTGATTTTTTTGCCAATTTTTGTTAATAAAGAAGATCCTTATAAATAAAGATCTTTAAAAAGGTTCATTCTAAAATTAAGAAATATTGTAAAATTAAATAAAGAATAAAAACAAAGATGTTAAAGATTTTTTTACTGTCAAACATGGTGTATCATAATAAAAGAAAATACCGATAGGCCACCTAGAGGTGGCCTATCTGCAACTGTTAATGCAGTTCTTAATGGTGGTACAGTTTATTGTGTATCTAAAGAGGGGGGAATACACTTAATGAGACTTAAGACATATAAAAAAAAGTGTCAATTAAATCCAAATACAGTCTGCAAACCTAAGTTTTTTACCGTGCAAATCTTTACCAACAAAGAAGCAACGTCTTTATCAGATTATCTTTCAAGGGCTTCAAAATTTCATTATGGATTGTCAACCAATACAGCACGAAAACTTGCCTATGAATTTGCAATTACTTTTTAAGCGCATTTCTAAATCGTGGAAAAGTTCATAAATCACTGGGAAACAGTGGCTTTGTGGTTTTATGTTACGTAGGAATGAGTTATCTTTACGATATCCATAAGCTACTAGTACCGCATGAGCAACTGCTTTTAATAGTTATACAGTTGGAGAATTTTTCTCCAATCTAAAATATTTACATCTGCGAAAAAAGTTTCAGCCACAAAACATTTATAATGTTGATGAGACAGGTCTCACAACTGTTCAAAAAGCAGTATAATGTTCAGCTAAATTCCTCAACTTATAAAGAAATTGAATATGCTCTAAAAATACATTTAACTTGGACACCACTGTAAGGCAGAAATTGGAGGCAGTTTTTTTTTTCTGTTATCCAGCCTGAAAAAAACTTATCTCGCACAACAAACACTGTTTTTGCTGTATGTTTTTTTTATTTTCAACTTGCGCAAGTTTTTGTGTTGAACTGCAAATCGGTGGAACTGCAACCGAATCTGTGTCTTGAGGACAGAATACTTTTGTTTCGTTCGTTTATTTTTTTTTTTACAGTAACATTTTATCATATTATATGCAAATAATTTTTTCATTTTTTTATATTCCGAATTATATTATAAAAAAACAAATTTTTTACCTTTAAGTATTTTTTGTCAACACCCATATATATATACGTTGTCCAGCGCGTCCTTTTTTTATATTTGCCGCATTTCTTTTATAAGTTGATTTTGTTTTACGTTTACAAAATAACATATTCCTACACTCCATTGGGGCAATTACAACTCGAGGATTCCAACTCGGAACGTGTCGCAAACTACCCTCTAATGCTAAATTTGTCAAACTACGACTCCCCATATTCGCTTTTAACTGGGCATCTAGTTGTCGTCGTCCTTCGGGGGTCATCCTTTGAGTCTCATTTTCACGTCTATACTTTTCTTTTCCCTTTGCTTTATATGCGGCCGGAAGAAGTTTGTTCTTGCCATTTTTTTTTGTAACTTTTAAATATTATTCTTTTAATGACTTTTTTTACTATTTATTTAATTTTTTCAATTGAATTTTTTTATATGTCATATTTACTTTAATTGACCTAATAAAAAATTTCACTTTTTTTTTTAGATAAATAGTTAAAAAAAACATGGCAACTCAAATAACCAAAGAAATTCTCGATCAAATTATGGAACGAACTTAAAACAAACACTAATTGAAATAAAACAACACGCGATTACTTTTACTCGACATCTTTGTACTACTTGTATTTGGCATTATCCAAATTATGATTGGGAAGAATTCTTCAATAAGCAACTGCGCGATTTAAATATACCGCATATATACATTATTATCTTACTACATATTTTACTCGAACAATATAAAGATTTATCCAATAAAACCTTTGATATTATTTATAAGAAATATTTAAATGAGCGCCATTTCGATATTGTTAATACAATGCAAATAAAAATAGCAGAATTAAATTTGTGTCCATATTACAGCTTTGTTGACTGCTTAGAATGCAGCGAAATTAAATACTCAAATGCAAGAAATATAAGAAATTGTTCTTTTCTTTATTGTGATCGATGTTATAAATAATTTTTTTTCGGCTTGTATTTTTTTCACATTATTAAATAATGAATTTAGCTTTTCTGTAATTGTAAAAAGATATGTATATTTGAAAATATTTTTTTTTCAGATCTTAATATTTTAAAAAACATAAAAGATATCAATAAATTGAAACTTTATTTGATAAAAGATTTAAAACAACAACGAAATCAATTACGTAATATTGCGTTGCAAAAATAAACAATGGAATTTACGCACACGAAAAATTATCAATTATTCGCTTTTAACAAAACATTGCTTTCAATGTGAAATGAAAAAATAACTCTTTAATAACATAAAATATATTGTATTTTATTTATGTGTTAATTTTTTATATATATATATTACAATATATTTATTTTGTAGATATAATAATAATGAAAAAAACAAATTTGCCACACTGAAAATAATTGACATTCGCCACTTCATAATAATAAGAATCATTTACATAAAATAAAACATAAAATTACAACAATGAAAATTACCGCCTCCACTGCTTCAATTCCATTGGCTCCAAAATAGTCGCCATGGATCCTTTTTCAAATATATCGGCTTTTTCAGTTGGAATCATTCTTTCAAGATAACTTGAAAACGATGTCAACAGATTGTTTTGCGTTGCTGAAAGCGAAAGAATATTACTTGGTAACATTTCTTTCAAGTGTATTATACTATCCGCCTTAAATTGTAACGGTGGATCAATGTTGCGTGTTAAAGGTATTTCAAATTCGTTATTAGAATTAAATGAAATATTTGGCGCATCACTTTTTATTTCCGAAAAAAAAAACTCATGATTTACATAATTCTTTTTATAAATATCTTCTAAAAATAAATTTTTCTCCATTTTACAATTTCAATTTATCATAAAAATTACTTTCGTATTCTTTTAAATTATTATAGTAAATGTCACTTTCTTTCCGTTTTAAAGGATACATTTCTTCTCTTCTCAAAATAAACGAAGTAAACGGTTCTTGCAAACCTTTGACAATTTTGGTGGAACGTAAAATTGATTTGCAATATTATTCATTGTTTTTACTTTTATAATTTCAAACACTTTTGTTGTGTCCCATTCTGATTTTAAATTTGTCGTGGCTTTTGCATATTTCAACCGTTTTATCTGTTTTATATTTTGGTAAATAAACTTGCATACCAACACTAAGCGGTTTTAAAATGGGAAGTTTTTGTTTACCCTTTTCGCTTTCAACACGCGATAAATTTTGATATTTAAATGTATTTCTCATTTTTCTTTGGGTTTGAAACAAATCAAGCATTCGTAAAGCTTCGCCTTTTTCATCAGGTAAATTCATTTCGTTGAGTGTTATTTTCGACAAGCTTCTTTCTTGATTATTTAAACGCTCTTCAACATCTGGTAGTTCTGTAACCCAATCTTTTAATTTTCCTTGCAAACGAAGCTTTTGATAAATTTCTTTTATACTTCAAATAACGCGTTCTGCTATATATGCCTTTTTTAAATTTTTTGATGCAAAATGTTGAATATTTTCTTTATGACACTACTCTGCAAAATCTTTATTGAAAAACTCTCCTCCCTTGTCTGTTTGTAAGTAAACAGTTTCTTGCCGTGAAATGTGTTGAAAAAGATATTGTAGACCTGATAAAATTTCTTGTGCATTTTTATGACGAGCAGCTCGTAAATACACTTTATTTGATACGCCGTCCACCAAAACAATACAATAATTTCTTCTCACTTTTTTACGGTCCAAATCAAACACTTTCATATCGGCTAAATCACATTGAAAATAAAGTCCTGGTTTATCGTAACTTTGTTTATGAGTTTGAAAACTGTACGGTGGTCTCACTTTTTCTTCAAGAGTAGTACCAACTTGAAATAAACGACTTTCTTTACTCCACCGTTTAATAAAAGAAGGATATGATTTGTCGTCATTTTGAAATTTTTTCAATCGTTTTTTAATTTTTTGATCTCCATCATTCAAACGTTTATTTTGAAAACTTAAAAGTTCTTTTTTTACATTTGTTATACTACTTAAACCAAATAATCGACTTGAAATTGTGTTTATTCCATTTTGAATGAGGTCGTCAACTCTCATTGTCGTTCAATAGATGTATTTTTTACGTCTTCAAGTATATTTGTGTTAACTTTTACAACTTTAGTTTCTTGAGTTTTTTCTTCGGGTTTTTCTTCCGGTTTTTCTTCGTTAACCATTGGCAGTTCTACTGGATTTTCATCCACACTAAATTGACTTGGTTCTTCTATTTGAGAAGTTTCAGTTGTAAAAAAAGAACCGTATTTATTTGGAGTAGATGTTATTGGTATTGAACTGCGAGTAATTCTACCAGCTGTTATCGGTTTAGTGATCGTGGCAAAATCTTGGTTCTTTGGAAAATTTTTCAAAATAAACAGCAAAAAGACGGACTTGCATTTCACCATTAAATAGTCGTATGTAATTTTCAATCATAATATTTAATAATTCAACTTTATTTGAATATAAAACACTTAATATCAAAACAGTTTCAATACGTGCTTGCATCATAACATTTTGAGTTTCACTAAAAATATTTTCAATATTATCGACAACATGTTGAAGAAATGTTTGATCGGCAATACGAGTTTTTAAATTTTCATAAAATCGAACAGAATCTCTATAAGCATAAAATGGCAGTTTATGATCAACAAAAAACATTCGAGCTACCATATAAATAAGTAACCATCCTGTTCTTGAATTTAATTTAACGTCATCATAAGTATAATACAATTCATGAAATTCTTCATATAAAAGTTCATTTACATTTTCTTCTTCCATTGCCAAAACTTCGGTTATATCTTGACTTGCTTCTCCATAACCAATTGAAACTCGTTTTACCCAATGATCTAATGCATTTTCAGTTAAATTTATCAATTCTTGTGTAACTTTTGAATCAAAGGTTGAATTTAATTCGAGTAAAGGAGTCGCAGTTGCGTATGATGTGCTGATTGAAAAAATAGGTTCTTCTTTTTTCTGAATTTGATCTAAAGTCACATCGTTCCATTTTGTTGTGTCTCGGAATTTTATATTACCACCAATGCCAACATTTAAAATTTTTGAAAAGGGTAAATACACCAAATTTAATTTTTCAAAAAAAGCAACTTTACCCGGATCACTTATATGCGCGTTAAGAAGTGAAAAAAACATTGTTTGCTTCTTGCATCACAATTGGGTCTGATAATCTTACCATTACAAAACAATTTTGCTTGTGTGACTGTGAATCCGATTTTATTTATCAAAGATAAATCTTCTCCGTTAGCAATTGGTCTTGAAATTTCAAATATATCTTCATTTTTTCGCGCAATGTCAATTTGGATTTAAATTTTTTTACCTTTACCCCAATAATCTGAAATGTCAAAACATTTATCTAAGGCATATAAAGGTACGTTAATTGTATATCCATCTTGGACCATAGTAGCAGTGGAAGTACCAGCCGTATTAAAAACAAGTCTTTCTTCTAATGCTTTTTGAAAATTAGGCTTTGTGGTTGCATTTGGGACAATCGAGACATAACCAGCACCAGTGGGTACAATAGTAGGACCATTAATGTGATCTAGAGTTTGTTGGCGTGTTGGAAGAGTCGCCATATCTTCACTCTGCGCTTGATAAGCATTAAAGGTTACTAATGAATTTTTCGAATCTATTCTATTACTATTCATTGTGAGATTATAATAACTGTTGAGATAAGGAGAAGGCAAATTTGTCCGTTCGCAATATTCATCAAAGTGGTTTTTTTCAATTGCGTTGCTGTAATAATTTGCGCAATTTTGACTTTCTCGTGAGTAGTTTGGGAATAATTTGAGAGCTGGAAACAATTTTCGATTAAAGTTGTTACAAATCGAAAGATTATCAAGTAGAGTTAGATCGGTTGACTGTGCTACTACATTAAATTTTGTAAACAACAATATGCTACACGACGTTATGAACACAAATTAAATCATTTATTTCAAAAAATTAAAAAAGGATTATCAAAAGAAGAGGCAAGCCCTTAAGAATTAATATCTCAATCTTTATTAAGATATATTCAAATACAAAGACAACATAATCTTACAGATAATTATAAAGAGATAATATAAGAAGAGATAATATAAGAAATTATAAATGATGACTTTTTATCAAAATTCAACTATTCAGTCGGGAATTTATGCGTACGTTAGACATTTATTAAAAGTTCATATTCATCCGACATGTCCAAGTGGCGATTCGTCTATATGTCCATAGGCATTAGCTCATTTAAAAAAAAAAAAAAATACAATCATTTGGAGAAAATCTTGCAATTTGTAATGTATTTATAAGTATTGATGGAAAAAAGGCGTTTTTAAACAGTCTTTTTAAATATCAATTCTATGGATTTATATTTTGTCTTTTAAAACAAACCGAAGTGGATGAATTAGATAAAAATTGTCTTTTAAGACAAACGAAAATGGATCGAAATATGTTTGATATAATATTGCGAATACAAGATGATAATGATGTATTAACTCAAAATATTTTTTCTTTAAAATATGAAGAAATATTACCTAATAAAGAAAAATACACAAATGTCATGATTGAATTTGTGAAGCTTTTTAAATCAATTAAATATTTATCAACAAATATAAAAGATCAACTTTTAAATAAACAAGAATGTTTTTTTAATGCGAGTGATTTTTTGGCAAATGTAAAATGTGATATTATGACAAGAAGAGAAATAGTTTTTTTTAAAAAAATTTTTGAATTCAAGAAGTCAAGAAAGTATTGGATATGATTTGTATCCTTTGAACGATATTAAAATTGCTCCGCGCTGTTTAACCATTGTCGATACTGGTGTTGTTGTTTCTCCTCCTTCGTCGTACTATTTTCAAATAGCTCCGCGATCCAGTACGTTTACGAATCACTTATTATTGCATCCTGGCATTATTCATCCTGATTATAGAGACGATATTAAAATATTACTTTGTAATTTAACAAATGAAACAATTTTTTGGCCAAAAGATAAAGCAATAGCTCAAATGGTGTTAAAGAAAAAAGAAATATTACCCGTAACACTAGTAAACGAAAAAGAACTTGTTGAAACAAAAAGAAATATAGGACGATTTGGTTCGACAGACATGAATGATGAAAAAATGGGTATAACTTGTATTAATTAATGAAAAAATGTAAATTTTTTTTTATAAATAGAATAAAAATTATTTTTTTTTTTTTTTTTTTTTATAGAATGAAGTTTGAAAAAAAAGAAAAATATTTTAATGATAAAGTTTTGTTTACAAAAAATTTGTGGACAATACGGCGTTATTTCGACGAAAGTTATGAAGATAATTTGGAAAAGTTATTGAAATACAAGATGACCTGGTATGAAATTGAACGTTTTATAGCCAAACGAGCAAATTTAACTGTTTTAAAAGAGTTGGAACGTACATTGGATATAAAAATTTATTAAAAAAAAATACAAATTATACGTTTGAAAAATGTGAAGAATGTAAAGAATTATATTATAATTGTATAAATAGTAATGGAGTCATTTATAATATTGATGTAGGTCCATGTAGATATTGTATAAAAAAATTATGTGTTATATGTAAAACAAAACATTTTTGTAAACGTTTAAATAAAATTTTTTGTAGTTTAACAAATCTTTTAGGTGTATAAAATGGCTTGTTTTGAATTGAAATTCGAATTAGAAATTATTTTAAAATCTATTCAAAGTTTAAGTGAAGAGTCTAAAGTTAAATATCACATGAAAACATTGCTAAATTTTTCAAACAAATGTTGTCACCATATTTATAACCATTTAAATTGTGAGTGTGGTTGTCGATTAAATAATGTATTGTTTGTTTATATGAGAAAAATTTGTAACGTGTCAAAAATATTAGCTTGTGATGATTATGAATTGTTATTATTAAATGAAAACATGGAATTATTTTTAGACGATATTAAGAAATGGATAATAGATCAAAATTAAATGCAATGTGTGTTGAATATTATGATAAATTCATGCCAGAAGAACATACGTCGGTCACCATACTTTGAAGGAGTTGGTAGTTTCGTGAAATGCCAGCGTACTTTTGTTGCTTTCTATAAAAAAGATATTTTAAAAGAACATATTTTTTATTTGTAATTTATGAAGATAATAAAAAAAGTAAACAAACCTTGTTCAATGTTTACAGTGATGTTTGAGGCTTGTTGAGGGGTAATAATTTCTTCCTGTATTATTGGTAATGGTACGGGTAATGGATGTTCTTAATCGCTCGATTTAGAATGATGATTCTTTTCTTTTATTTGTTCTAAACAAAAAAATAATTTTACCGTTAAAAAAAAAAAAAAAAAATGAAAAAATTTTTTTTTTAGTTATCAAAACCTTGAGCGGTGAAAAGTTCTGAATAACTCGATTTAGAATGGTAATTCTTTTCTTATATTTGTTCTAAACAAAAAAAATAATTTTAATTTTACAGTTTAACAAAAAATGAAAAAAATTTTATTAATAATAAAAAAACCTTGAGCGGTGTGAAATTTTTTCATTATATCATAAATATTTCTCAACGTTTTTTTTCTGCTTAATTGTTGATTCATTGATTCTCTTCGTCTTATTCTTTTTATTTTATCTTTGTATTTTACAAATTCAATAAACGCAATATTAATTATTGCATCAAGTTGGGCGATTTCATAGACTTCATCTTTACTTGCGCTCTTTAACATTCGATGTGAGTAATAATTTTTAATGTGAATTTATATTGAAATTGTGTTTGTTTCGTTACTAAAAATAAATTGATAAGCTTGTTTTTCTTTCTCTTTAATCTTTTGTTTCATTTGGTTTCGGTATAAAACATTTAGTTTCACTTTCGAAAAAAAGTTGAGCTTCGCTTTAATCAGTAAGTTTCGATTATTACATAATTATAATTCCATATTCAGAAATATGTCACATTTCCATATAAAGAAATATGTCACATTTCCATATAAAGAAATATGTCACATTTCCATATAAAGAAATATGTCACATTTCTATATTAGGTATTATGTTTCTAAATATAGGTTGTTTTTTTTCACTATATAAAGACATAAAAAATTTGTTGTTTATAACATCAACGAAAGCAAAAAAGAAAGAGAGAAGAAAAAAAAGTAGATTTTTTATTTTTTTTTTGAAAAAAGTAGTAATGTCGTATAGTCTATAGATATCATCAGGGCGCATACTTTCCCCTGCGAAAATTCTAAAAGAAAAAGGGAACAGTGAACCGATATAAAGAACTTTGCTGAAATAGTAAAGAAGAAAAACATTTTAATATTTTAAATTAGATTAAATTAGGTTAGATTGGATTGTATTTATTAGAACAAATAATACATTTTCTAAAGAACATGCCGTATGGACATATTGATGGACATTACAGCGTGCCCCAAAATAAATTATGTAACAGCGTACAACATTGAATAAATAATTTGTAAACAACTAAACAATAAAATATGCAGCCAACGCCGACAAATGTCAAATGTCGCCGACATAACTTTTCAAATATCTTTAAAATATATATCGATTTAATATTATCCTAATAAATGCTAAAATAGAGATCTCTAAAAAAAAAAAATTGATAAAGATATTGTTGAAAGCAATTTTAACTTTTACCTAAAACGACTCAAAAAAAAATAATAATAATACAGCCCCCCTTGATTTAGTGATAGCTTAATCATCATTTAGTGTTAACTTAATTATCATTTTAATTGCACAAAAAAACATTTTTTTTTTTTTTTGAAATAAAGATCTGTTCAGAAAAAGGAAAAACCAAAATACTTTTTAACTGGTCCTAGTATGTTTCGAAAACTAAAGCTTCATATTTTCAAATTATATCAATGGTGTATTCTCCGAAATTAGATATATTTCTTGCCGTTTGAAGGAAATAACATCATATTTACTTGTTGAGCGAATTTATTGAACTTAAATTTATAACAGTGTGGTAATTTGTAAGAGGAAGCAATGTATTATTTTCTTGTTTAGCAACTTTCTAATTTTATTTATTTAAAAAACATTTTGTACAGTTAAAAGGTAATTTGACCCTCGTTGTTATATTCCAAACCATTTTTCAAGTATATGTTAGTTTTCTCATTTAATTTGGAATTTAGGTACTTCAAATTTTCATAAAAGTAAAAAGTTGATTTTTCGAAAAAAATCTATTTGCGAATCATTGGTTGAAATAGAGACCCTTCTGCATATATATCATTTACTGTTTTAACCTTTAGCTGCTGACTTTAACCCACCACTTAACAACCGTTTAAATGAAAAGTAATACATCTTCAGTTTCATAATTATTGAAGCATACAGCATAAAAGGCAAATTAGTGGACTGGATATTAAACTCACTTGCAAAAGACAACAACGTTTTATATTTTGGAAAAAGTATTTTAAATTTGATAAATGTTACTGGCTTACTATAGAGAAGCGTGCTCGGACTCCTGTAACTTACAGTCCATGCTCTCACATAATTTATGTTGATACTTAAATTATCTTCCTGATGTCTAAAATTACTATTCTTGCAAGCTTTATGCTAATGACAGCAAATTCATAGCCAAGATATCAAATGAAGAAGACTCACCAAAATTACAAAAAGAGATTACTTGGAAAGTAATTAGAGTTACTTGGAAAAATACTTTTTATGAAACGTAATGTTGATAAATGTATTGCTATGCATTTTTTATGAAACGTAATGTTGATAAATGTATTGCTATGCATTTTTTATGAAATGTAATGTTGATAAATGTGTTGCTATGCATTTTTTATGAAACGTAATGTTGATAAATGTGTTGCTATGCATTTTGGCTTCAATAACCCTTAATTGAAAAACTAGAAATATAGCAACTGACTTTGAGAGCGGCCTTAGTGTAACAAGTAACTTTAATCTCAATCGGTACATTCATGTCATGAATTGTGCTTCTAAAGCCAACTGTACCTTGAAATGGGTAAAAAATTGCTTTCAATAGCAGTGATAAAAATTCATACACAACCTACTTACCTTTAAAAAATTTATCACAACCGAAGTTCAACTCGAAGTAACATTGTCAATCACTGAAATAAATTGTTTCATTTAACAGGATTTATAAAAAGTATAAACAGCTTCAAGAAGTTTTTTGACTAAAAAAACAAAAGTCTGAAATTGTTAATTAATAACATTATATATATTTTGCCAACATTTGATTGGATCGTGCTTAGGGCTGAACTTGTAACTCATGTTTCACAAGGTTTTTCTCCTTACAGTCTTAGGTTTTATCAGTTACATTTTTATTTTCTGTACTAAAAGAAAAATAGACATTTTTTACAAACAAATACAAAGTTATGATAATTTTACATTTGTTTTACTTTTACATTTTCTTTACTGCAACATATACAGTAAACTCCCATTTTTTCGAACCATCAAGGTGAATAAGAGTTTACTTCGAACAACCGAAAGTTCGAATAACAGAAAATCTTTTTTAAAGTGAACTATTTCAAGTTACTAACAAATTTTAACAGAAGTTAAAATTTGTTAGTAACTTGAAATAGAAGAACATATTTTTTATTTGTAATTTATGAAGATAATAAAAAAAGTAAACAAACCTTGTTCAATGTTTACAGTGATGTTTGAGGCTTGTTGAGGGGTAATAATTTCTTCCTGTATTATTGGTAATGGTACGGGTAATGGATGTTCTTAATCGCTCGATTTAGAATGATGATTCTTTTCTTTTATTTGTTCTAAACAAAAAAATAATTTTACCGTTAAAAAAAAAAAAAAAAAATGAAAAAATTTTTTTTTTAGTTATCAAAACCTTGAGCGGTGAAAAGTTCTGAATAACTCGATTTAGAATGGTAATTCTTTTCTTATATTTGTTCTAAACAAAAAAAATAATTTTAATTTTACAGTTTAACAAAAAATGAAAAAAATTTTATTAATAATAAAAAAACCTTGAGCGGTGTGAAATTTTTTCATTATATCATAAATATTTCTCAACGTTTTTTTTCTGCTTAATTGTTGATTCATTGATTCTCTTCGTCTTATTCTTTTTATTTTATCTTTGTATTTTACAAATTCAATAAACGCAATATTAATTATTGCATCAAGTTGGGCGATTTCATAGACTTCATCTTTACTTGCGCTCTTTAACATTCGATGTGAGTAATAATTTTTAATGTGAATTTATATTGAAATTGTGTTTGTTTCGTTACTAAAAATAAATTGATAAGCTTGTTTTTCTTTCTCTTTAATCTTTTGTTTCATTTGGTTTCGGTATAAAACATTTAGTTTCACTTTCGAAAAAAAGTTGAGCTTCGCTTTAATCAGTAAGTTTCGATTATTACATAATTATAATTCCATATTCAGAAATATGTCACATTTCCATATAAAGAAATATGTCACATTTCCATATAAAGAAATATGTCACATTTCCATATAAAGAAATATGTCACATTTCTATATTAGGTATTATGTTTCTAAATATAGGTTGTTTTTTTTCACTATATAAAGACATAAAAAATTTGTTGTTTATAACATCAACGAAAGCAAAAAAGAAAGAGAGAAGAAAAAAAAGTAGATTTTTTATTTTTTTTTTGAAAAAAGTAGTAATGTCGTATAGTCTATAGATATCATCAGGGCGCATACTTTCCCCTGCGAAAATTCTAAAAGAAAAAGGGAACAGTGAACCGATATAAAGAACTTTGCTGAAATAGTAAAGAAGAAAAACATTTTAATATTTTAAATTAGATTAAATTAGGTTAGATTGGATTGTATTTATTAGAACAAATAATACATTTTCTAAAGAACATGCCGTATGGACATATTGATGGACATTACAGCGTGCCCCAAAATAAATTATGTAACAGCGTACAACATTGAATAAATAATTTGTAAACAACTAAACAATAAAATATGCAGCCAACGCCGACAAATGTCAAATGTCGCCGACATAACTTTTCAAATATCTTTAAAATATATATCGATTTAATATTATCCTAATAAATGCTAAAATAGAGATCTCTAAAAAAAAAAAATTGATAAAGATATTGTTGAAAGCAATTTTAACTTTTACCTAAAACGACTCAAAAAAAAATAATAATAATACAGCCCCCCTTGATTTAGTGATAGCTTAATCATCATTTAGTGTTAACTTAATTATCATTTTAATTGCACAAAAAAACATTTTTTTTTTTTTTTGAAATAAAGATCTGTTCAGAAAAAGGAAAAACCAAAATACTTTTTAACTGGTCCTAGTATGTTTCGAAAACTAAAGCTTCATATTTTCAAATTATATCAATGGTGTATTCTCCGAAATTAGATATATTTCTTGCCGTTTGAAGGAAATAACATCATATTTACTTGTTGAGCGAATTTATTGAACTTAAATTTATAACAGTGTGGTAATTTGTAAGAGGAAGCAATGTATTATTTTCTTGTTTAGCAACTTTCTAATTTTATTTATTTAAAAAACATTTTGTACAGTTAAAAGGTAATTTGACCCTCGTTGTTATATTCCAAACCATTTTTCAAGTATATGTTAGTTTTCTCATTTAATTTGGAATTTAGGTACTTCAAATTTTCATAAAAGTAAAAAGTTGATTTTTCGAAAAAAATCTATTTGCGAATCATTGGTTGAAATAGAGACCCTTCTGCATATATATCATTTACTGTTTTAACCTTTAGCTGCTGACTTTAACCCACCACTTAACAACCGTTTAAATGAAAAGTAATACATCTTCAGTTTCATAATTATTGAAGCATACAGCATAAAAGGCAAATTAGTGGACTGGATATTAAACTCACTTGCAAAAGACAACAACGTTTTATATTTTGGAAAAAGTATTTTAAATTTGATAAATGTTACTGGCTTACTATAGAGAAGCGTGCTCGGACTCCTGTAACTTACAGTCCATGCTCTCACATAATTTATGTTGATACTTAAATTATCTTCCTGATGTCTAAAATTACTATTCTTGCAAGCTTTATGCTAATGACAGCAAATTCATAGCCAAGATATCAAATGAAGAAGACTCACCAAAATTACAAAAAGAGATTACTTGGAAAGTAATTAGAGTTACTTGGAAAAATACTTTTTATGAAACGTAATGTTGATAAATGTATTGCTATGCATTTTTTATGAAACGTAATGTTGATAAATGTATTGCTATGCATTTTTTATGAAATGTAATGTTGATAAATGTGTTGCTATGCATTTTTTATGAAACGTAATGTTGATAAATGTGTTGCTATGCATTTTGGCTTCAATAACCCTTAATTGAAAAACTAGAAATATAGCAACTGACTTTGAGAGCGGCCTTAGTGTAACAAGTAACTTTAATCTCAATCGGTACATTCATGTCATGAATTGTGCTTCTAAAGCCAACTGTACCTTGAAATGGGTAAAAAATTGCTTTCAATAGCAGTGATAAAAATTCATACACAACCTACTTACCTTTAAAAAATTTATCACAACCGAAGTTCAACTCGAAGTAACATTGTCAATCACTGAAATAAATTGTTTCATTTAACAGGATTTATAAAAAGTATAAACAGCTTCAAGAAGTTTTTTGACTAAAAAAACAAAAGTCTGAAATTGTTAATTAATAACATTATATATATTTTGCCAACATTTGATTGGATCGTGCTTAGGGCTGAACTTGTAACTCATGTTTCACAAGGTTTTTCTCCTTACAGTCTTAGGTTTTATCAGTTACATTTTTATTTTCTGTACTAAAAGAAAAATAGACATTTTTTACAAACAAATACAAAGTTATGATAATTTTACATTTGTTTTACTTTTACATTTTCTTTACTGCAACATATACAGTAAACTCCCATTTTTTCGAACCATCAAGGTGAATAAGAGTTTACTTCGAACAACCGAAAGTTCGAATAACAGAAAATCTTTTTTAAAGTGAACTATTTCAAGTTACTAACAAATTTTAACAGAAGTAAAATTTAAGAAAAAAATTTGAATAAGATGCAGTTTAAGTTTTACTTTCTAAAAAAAGTTTTTACAGTTTTTTTGAAAAACCGTCCATTTTTGATTGCTTCTAAAAAATGTTAATCAAATATCTTTGATACTAGGCCTAACGCCTGTCGAATTTCAATGCCTTTACTTTCAAAAAGAGACCAACATTCAATTAACTCTATTGCACGTGCAATTTCTGATAATTTTGGTTTTTTGGGGAGGCAAATTATTTGACTCTTCATCTATCTCCTCATCTACTTCAGCACAATCGTTGATTAAAATGGAATCCAGATTTTCTTGATATGTGATAGCAATTGCTTTGTTTGCACAAATATCAAAATCTATATTCACGTAATCTTCAACAGCAAAATCTTTGTCTACTAAAAACGTTATCTAAGCTCGTTGGCGTTCTCCTCTAGCAATTCAAATGGATCGTTTTCACAATTTATACTTGCAACCCGTTTTTCCTGCGAGATGCTTGCCTTTCTAAAACAATTCGTTACAGTGTTTGTCAATACAGCATTCCATGACTTGACCAACATGCTCATAGCTTCTAGAATGTTGATATATTAGGGTCGTTTTACCAGCATCGATGTATTTGATCTTGTCCTTATGACTCCCTAGTCCATTGGTTAAGTTTAGGAGGTTGGGATTGGTGATAGAAAAAACTAATTAAATTTCTTTGAAATTGTCAACATTAGGATGAACTGGGCAGTTATCTATGATTAGAGTAACTTTTCTACGCTCTCTAATAAACTTTGCATTAAGCCTTCTTACATAATCAGTAAAGATTTTAGAGTCCCTTTTGATACATTTGAAACATTGTGGTTTTTCTGCTTTTCTAAATATAAACATAAGCAGTTTTTATTAACCTTACATCCTGCTTCTAAGCCTGTTGGACAATCTTTGCTAAGTTTTCCTCCTGTACATTGTTTACCTTTTAGATGAAAGACTTTTGTCAGAGGCTGTTGATGAAATAAGCCAAACTCGTCAGCGTTATAAATATCTCTCAATTCATACCTTGAGAGGATTGTTGGCAAATGGATTTACTCACAATCCTCTCAATGTCTGAAATGTCAAACCCAACTTAATGTCTTTTACACTGTACATGACCTTTCTTCGCCAAAATAGTTTGAAAAATAACATTATGTTTATTTTTCCAAATCAAGCCACCCTTCTGAAGCTTTAAAATCCACAATGTTAAGTTCTTTGCTAAATCTAAAGCTTTCTCCCTAATGATGTGTCCACCAATCGGTACATTTTGTTTACGTGCGTTCATAAACCATTTATATACAGCTTTATTGACGGAACCAAACTTAACTTTTATCTCTTTGCTCTAAATTGAGAAAACTCATACTTGCCGATTATGCCTTCTTTATACTTCATCTTGTAAGTTAAAGTATTTTGAGGAACACTAAATTTTTTGGCAACATTTTTTTAAGTTTTCTAAATCTTTAAAAGCAAGATGTTTTTTTTGGTCTTCTTTGTGTATATGCCATGTTGAAATTTTTACCGCACTTCTTCTCAATGCATTCAATTTTTTTATTACATTTTAATAACACTTAAGTTTTTGAAAAATACCCCAATTATGTAAATAACATTATTTTTTTTGCCTGCTTCGGGTCCAACAAAAGCATTTGTGCTAGAACACTGTTTTGTTTCAACAGAAACCTGCGTTTTATTTAAACGCAAAGTTCAATCAGGAATGACAATACATCCTTGCAAAACTGTACTTCATTTTCTCCTAATGGTTGGTGGATTAACCTTGCTTCTCATAGTCCACCCAACTCAATAGTATCAAGTTTCTTGTTGCTAGTTACTTCTGTAGGATTAATGTTGTCAAAAGTATGATGCTGCTATACATCTTCTGAAATTTTCTGAATTTTGAGATTGGAATTCAATGTTTATTACATTTGCCTAGTATGTAGCTAACAAAGAGAAGCATGTTCTTTGTGCTTGTTTGTTGCCGGTAAGATTTGACTGGCTTTATCAACTTAATTAACTTTATCAATCAAAGCTTGGGATTGAAAGTACAACTGAAGAGCATCCTATTGTTCAAGGATTCTCTCAATGACCGCTTGTCGGGACAGCCAACATGTTTTACGTAACTTCAAAACTTTGTTGCTGGACTTGAACTACATCTTGTACCAACAGAAACTCATACTTTGTTTTGCTACTATGTGGAAAATAGTAGACAAGCCAAGAAGCATCCTACCTTTAAGCTCAATAAGTTCTAATAGTGAATTAATTTTCTTGTTTTTTTGTCACAGAATCGTACAACATGTGATTCGTAGAGACGTCAGTACTCTCATAAACGATTTTAGAGAACTTTTGATTTCTGCAAACGTTTACAGCTTCAACTCGGTCAAAATAACAACAAGATTTCCGCTTTAGCAACTTTTTCTGTAAAGGTTCTTTTGGTTTAGTGAAAATTTTTTTGATGTTTAAAGTTTTGCTTCTAGCTTTGAAATTTTCTTAATGCTTTTGTATGGCTCTATGTGCCTGATAAAGAAGTCTTGCTAACATTAATTAATGCACAGGAACAGACGGTACAAATGTAGTATAGCGGTTACCAGAGTCCGGTTTTATCCAACTATTTAGCTCACTGTCTTTTATTTATTCTTTGCAAAACGCCTTATTTGTTGTTTGGTTTGAAATTTTAAATTTCAAACCAAACAACAGATAAAAAGACTAACAAATTGTTTAACAATTAAAACTTTATTAGGTAAAGTTTAGAATTTGAGTTTTTGAATTAAAATTTGAATTTATGAATTAAAATTCGAGTATCAATCTTCAAATATTCTTAAACTGTTGACTAAAGTTGATTTCACAAACCGAAAATCAATATAAATCTTAATTTTATCGACATAAACCTCAAAAAACGAAATATACCTAGATTTGGCAGTATTTTGCACGCAAAAAAAAAACACAGAAATCTAGACAGCAATGAAAAAACCCAGATCTAGTGAAAAAAACCCAGATGTGGCAACACTATTAGGATTATTTTGTTTGTTATATTTTGATAACGTTCCATAATATTACGTTTTGAAATGCAATCGAATGGTATCAGTCGATAAAAACTTCGAATAACTGACAGGGTTTTATCGAGAGGAGTAAAAAGCCATTTCAAATAACCGAAATTTCAAATAAATGCATGTTTGAATGACTGATGGATAACTGCATGAGTTTTATATCTACTTAACACTTAGTTTCATTTTTTTATAAATTTTATGTTTATGCCTCTTCACTCTTATGGATTACAAATTTTCTCATAATTCTATTTTCTTCGATTTTAGCAAACGAATCAAATTATAAAAACGGAGTAATTTTATTGTGACACATTTCAAGAAATCACGATCTTCTTTATTGCCCCAAAGTGGAGGTTTTATACTCCTAGTGTTTAAACTACAAATTAACTCCAAAATGAGTTATGTCACTGTGTACCTTGTACTGTGTTCTTTCTGTTAAAGAAATTGACAACTAGTTGTTCAAAAATTATTTTTCTTTTAAAATGAACTTTTTTTAGACTAAAATGAGTTTTTAGTAGGAAACATACAAAAAATGTTATTCAATTTTAAAAATAATATTTCAATATTCGCCACAAATCAAATAAAAAACTAACCATGGTTCAAAAACATTTAAAAAGTATTTATTATAAAGTGCTACACACAAAAAAATACGGATAATTTTGTAAAAAATTCTTCTAATTATACTTGGTATGGTTTCAACAGAAAAAGTTTCATGTAACCTCTACAGGACTTTGTCTTAGAGCATAGAAGGCTTTATAGTCCATTCATTCCATATTTTGTTGCTAGAGCCCTGTAAGCAGGACTGTGTACATATCATACAGTGATATAATACAATCATACAGTGTATGATTATGTAATTAAAAAACATGGATTGAAAAGGCAAAAATAAATTCGAAATATCAAATTTTTTTCTTTTAAGTAGCACTTTATATATTTAAATAAAAAATTATCTTTTTAAGATCATCTTTTTGTAAAATAAATATTAGAGGGGTATAGGCAAAAGTCCATGCTGCTACCTTGGCCGCAGCATTTAAATTTTACCATGTGCTTGTTAATTCCCTTAAGCACGTGCCTGGTAAAAAGTTAATATTGTTAATTGTTTCATAAAATTCACATACAAGTTAAAAAAAAAACTAAATAAAACTAAATGGGAACTTAATAAGCCAAAATATGTTTTAAAAAAAGAAAATGTAACTTTTTAGTCGTATATATATATATATATATATATATATATATATATATATATATATATATATATATATATATATATATATATATATATATATGTGTGTGTGCGGCCGTGGCGCAGTGGTTAGAGCGCTTGCTTTATAAGCAGGAGATCCAGGTTCGAAACGAGCTCTGGACAAATTTTCGCGTCACGGTAAGGAAGGAGGCGTGAACTTCCCGGTTAAATGCACTTCCGCGGTGCTCTGTGACAAGACCGTTAGGACTTCTTGGGGCACCTAAAAATAAAATTAAAAAAAAATAAAATATATATATATATATATATATATATATATATATATATATATATATATATATATATATATATATGATATATAAATATATATATATATATATATATATATATATATATATATATATGATATATAAACATATATATATATATATATATATATATATATATATATATATATATATATATATATATATACATATATATATATATGAGCAGCCGTAGCGCAATAATTAACGAGATCCTTGGTTCGATGCCATCTCTGGGAAAGCTTTATAACAACCGGGTAAGGAAGGAGGCGTGAACTTCCTTTCAAATGCTCATCCATTCATAAGATTGTAAGGACTTCTAGGGCACCAAAAATAAATTTAAAAATATATATATGCATATATATATACATACATACATATATACATATATATATATATATATATATATATATATATATATATATATATATATATATATATATATATATATATATATATATATATATATATATATATATATATATATATATATATATATATATATAATTAGTAAAAAACACTTATCTAACTTTTATCTTCGACTTGAAGTTTCACCATTGCTGGATCATCAGGAAGAGTTCTCTTCCTGATTATTGCTCTGTTAAGAACATTGAGCACTCTATTTGTAAAATACACTAACATAATTTACATATATATATATATATATATATATATATATATATATATATATATATATATATATATATATTTATATATATATATATATATATATCCTTACCCATAACGTAAGGGTCTTTACAAAACCTACCATTTCTATACTTATCTATACTTGGAAAAAGTTAAATTTTTGTTAATTAACATCAAAAATCAGTTATTTAAAAGCTTTCCTTCCTGGTCTTCAAAGCTGCAAACTTGTCAATCACATCATCAAAATCAATATCTTTCACCGCATCACCTTCAATTGATAATATAGCCAGATCAGAAAGTCTTGACTGTCCCATTGTTGATTGCAAATAGCTCTTTATAATTTTCAGTTTTGAAAAGCTTCTCTCACATGAAGCCACAGAAGTAATAACAGTAGGCTTGGTGAAAGTATTGGGAGAAATTCAAGGGAATACCAGTCAACTATGAATTTTATAATATCAAATATTGACCTGTCTTTAGCTTTGTGGGTATCAACATCTGCTGCCGTCATGTGTCTTCTCAACCTTGGTATTTCTTTTAAAAGCTCTACTTCGGATAGCTCATCATAGAAAGTGGTCAATTTTGGAACTGACACCCTCAACTCTTCTTCAGTTGCTGATAGAAGACTCTTGGCTTGAACAGCCTCAAACATTTGCTACTTCCTTGATCGCTGTTGATCTGGTCTGCAGTTCAGAAATAAAACGATCAATACACTCTAGCATCGCCCTATTGTTTTCTTCTTGCACAGTGAGTCCAGCGTCTCTGAGTTGTTTCTCTGTCATTCTCTTCTTGAATCTTGATTTTCTTTCTACTTTTATTTCAAATTGGTCTGCTTTTAAAAGTGCCTCTTCAATTTCATGCTCCACTAAGTGACTGCACTTTTCTTGCAGAAAAAGTCTTAATGCGTCTAACGTTGCCACTACTTTGTCAAGAGTTAAGCCTTTAGTCTGCAGATACTGCTGTGTCAAATTAACTTCCTCAAGTACAGCAGCGCAAAAGTAAAGGTTGCACAGAAACGTGAAATCACAGATAGCAGGTAAAAGATCTTGTGCTGCACTTCTTATTACAACATTTTCACGAAGATCACATTGAGCTTTAACCGCCGCCACACATTCATCAAACTTATATTTCACCGGTTTAATTGCTACTTCATTGTATGTTTCTGCATCAATGTTGTGATTGTGATTCTCTTCCATTTCTGGCTTTAGTTGTTCTTTTGAAGATTGCGTGCTGTCAAAATTTGAGGAATCTATATCAATTGTAGATTGTGGAAAAAGATCATTTGATGAACCTTGGCCATCAATTGGTCTCCTGACATATTCAGCCATAATTATATTTAATGATTTTAGTGATTCACATCTTTTCTTCTTAGCTTTTCGTTGCTCGCATCCTCTAGGCCTCTTTGATTTGTGCACTTCATGTGACATGATGGAATATTCTAAACTAATATATATATATATATATATATATATATATATATATATATATATATATTAGAAATCAAGGACTTAAAAAAATACAACTAAACAAAAAGATTATGTAATGATTTAATGATGGCTATTTGGCAAACAGCTAATTCTCAGTTGAATATGATTAGTCAATGCTATGATAAATTTTAAGAAGATTTTTTGCAATGTTGGTTGTTCTTTTAATCTTAAAATAATAATAATGAATGGGTTTTATTAATAAAGCATATAAATTATTATTTATAAATATATTAGATATATATACCTTAAATTAAAAGTGCTGCTGAGCTGTAATTGTACAAATTCAAGGTAACTACGTGTTTTATTTAAATTAATCAATATTTAAATTAATTCAAAATAAATGTTTATTTCGTTAGATTTTTAGAATTTGTTAGTTTTAGAATTATTTTTGGTGTCACTCTTGATGATGTCAACCGGTGCGGCCTGCACCCCCTAGCGACGCCCCTGCATAGAGCTTATAAGAAATTTATAACTAGGTTTGTTTTTTTCCTAAACACATATCATTATTAGCTCAGCGATTTAGTGTGCAGTCATCAGTATCATTTCGGGGAGTTTAAGACCTTCCCTTAGCAAAATAAATTTCGAAATTTTTTTAACCTTGCTTATATATTTATAGCAAAAGAATAATAATATTGAAAAAAAGATTTCTAAATGTTAAAATAAAATTTTAAAGTTTTCTAATTTTATAGATTTATTATGCACGATTGTTTCATATACTGCCTGCAAACTTAACATGAGCTGAAAACGTTTACACTTGCAGACGTTTGTTCGTAACTCTATACAAATGGCAGAACTAAGATCTCAGACCATTAAAAACTATAGACGCGGGTAAGCTAAAAAACACTTATCTAAAAGTAAAATATTTTGCGCAGTGACGTCAGTTTGTGGCAAAACAAACTTTTATACGTGAAGTTTGCTTTACGTTTATATTACATTTTTGATTAATATTAATTATGATGTATACAACTGCACAAAAAGATATAAAACTTTGTATTACAAATATATCATTTCGCGGATAAGAGTTTTCATTTTTATAATTTATTACAATAGTAATAAATAAATAGTTTTATAGAAATAACATAGTATTTACTATATTATAAAAATATTTTTTATATATTTTAAATAAAATTAGGAATTTTTCTAAAAAATTTAACTAAAATCATAGTAATAGTTTTGTTTGTTGTTGTTGTTTTTTGCAACAAAGTGACGTCACAGACGCAAAAAACTGTTGGCCCTAAACGATTTACGAAAAGCACTGTCAAACTTTTTTAATGGTCTTAAGGTGAGTTTCCATTCATCCGTTTTTTCACGGAAACGGAAAAGGAAAAGGGCAAATAATCACGTGGGCATGCGTAGTATAGGTTTTAATTTGCCCGAAAGAAAACTACGCATGCTCAAGTTCTTTTTTGCCTTTCCTACGCCATTCCCGTAAAAAAGCGGATGAGTGGAAACTCACCTTTAGAAGAAGTTGACGTAATTTTAGCAACTAGAAGTTATCAAGAGAGGGGCAAATCTAAATTCGAAGTTTCAAATTTTCCACTTGGATGAGACAATATGTTTTGTGTTTTTTCAATTGTGTCAATTTTTTTTTGAATACACTAACATAAATACAAAAATTCAAAACAAAACAGTTTGAGCAAAAAAGACTTAATTATCAGAAAGATCTTCTTATATTATACACGATCCTGTATCAAACGTTGTATAAGTGGATTTTTTACATTTGCATATAACATATGTGTTTATATACGTTGTTTATATATAAGTGCAACTTTATTCCAATGCAATAAAATTGCGCTTATTTAAAGAACCCGCTTGAAAAGTGTTGATTAGTTGTAATCGGTATAAGAGTTTAAAAAATGGTTTATTTTTCAATTGAGTGCATAAATTCGATAGATTAGCGGTTTAATGCCCTGTCATCAGTGTCGTTTTGCGATGGTTCAAATGCCCTTAATACTTATTTTCAATTTTTTCAATCTGACCGTAATTATTTATAGTAAAAAAATATATCCCAATGGGCACGGTACGTTTTTAAAACGTTTTTTAAACATTTTAATAAGGTTTAAACCTAATAAAAACGTCCAAAGAACGTTTTAAAAACGTACTGTGCCCACTGTAAAAGAGGTTATACCTGCTTATCTTACGCAACCTTCCCCTATTATTATTATCAACAATAACGCAATAATAATAATACGCAACCTTCCCCTATTATTATATATTATGTATGTATATATATATATATATATATATATATATATATATATATATATATATATATATATATATATATATATATATATATATATATATATATTTATATATATATATATATACATATATATAGTTGTGTGCATGTATAATATATATATGTGTATATATATATATTATTTTTATTATTATTATTATTATTATTATTATTATTATTATTATTATTGTTATTTATTATTATTTAGTCACACGGAACAATACATGAACCGTAAGTTCATCATTAACTAGCAAAGCTAGTTCGTATAGCAGCTTTGAAGCAGCCACGGAAAATGATGTGCTATGGTAACTGTTTTAGATGCCGATCTAAATTAATTTTGAACTTTTTCACTAAAGTAGTATTTACTACATTGTCTGGCAAGGCATTCCATGCAATTGCTGCGCAGTTGTTAAAAAAGTTATATCGGACTTGACAGTTTGTTGATTTCACGATGGTACCGGATGCGAAATCCATAGCTGAGGGGAATAATAATTGGATTAATAAACTAGTTAACTTACTCGATTTTGTTCTCTAATTTAAATTTTCAAATAAGGCCCAATTGTTTTCTTCGTTCTCATAGAGTGAGACCAAGTTTGATACATCTTGATTTATAATCAAAAGGCTTCATTTATTGCCGTACTTTTGTAAAACGCCGTTGAATCCTTTAATATATAGAAATGTCCTTTTCTAAATAAGGACACCAATTGGTAATAGAAAATTCTAAAAGTAGACGTATATAAGTTGTATATAGCTTTTTCCAGAGTTGTGCATCTCTGCTTATGAAGCTGTGTTTTAGGGTACCAAGCATTTTATTAGCTTTGGCTGCAGCAATAGATGTTTGGAAGTTTTGCTTTAGGTCATAGGAAATTAAATCACCAAGGTCTAATTCTGATGAGGTTGATTCAAGTTGAATTCTGTTGAGACTGGTCATCAATAAAGTATTGGTGTGGAACGGATTTGGATTGGTTGAAATGCTTTATATTACATTTCCTAATACTTAACACCTGATATTATTGACAATATAATAGTAATCTGTTGACAATAGATTACTATCATATTGTCAATAGGTTACTATTATATTTTCAATAGGTTACTACTATATTGTCAATAGGTTAATATTATATTGTCAATAATATAAGGTTTTTACTTCAGATAAGAGACCATCACACCAAGGTGTCGTTCTACTACAATTTTTTCGAGTGGACAACGCATGCCGTCGTCTTTGGTTATCGAGTATTCGCACGTCAACTTGTTATATGCACGGCGAACATGCATTACTTTGCATTTCTCAATTTTGAAATGCATAAGCCAAATATGTGATCATTACACTGCTCAGTCAATGTCAACTTGGATTGATGCTATCCAGGAAAGGGATGAATTCAAGATGGGTGGTTATATCTAATCTGTACTAATTTCTTGGCTCGTGAAATGCAAAAACAATTTATTATATTTAAAAACTTTTAAATGTAATTTCCAGTTATATGTATACTTATGTACTAGCATTTAACATGGAATTTAGTATTGGCTGGAATATACTGTGTATAACTTAACTATGGAAACGTTTTAGTTAGACAAAAGTTGTAGTAGTATTTAGAATAACGATGCAAAAATTGATTTTTGAAACGTCAAAAAATTAAGTAAAACAGTGTTCTCATTAAAATTATTTTACTATTTTGTTTTCTAAAAAACGAGTATTTATTATTTAAATATATAAAATTTTAATATGTAAGCATTTTGTTCGAATTGGTCAAATAATCTAAAACTTTATACTGGTGGAGATCTGGGCACAAGCTCAGTTGGTAGTGTAATAGATAAAATATTTTTAGTGTTGAAAATATTTGGTATTCAAAAAAAGTGATTTTCCACTAATTACTAATTAATTGTACCTAAAAAAATAATCCATAAATCCCTTTTCGCTCCGACCCCGACCCCCATCCCTCACCTCTTTTAGGGGTGTGCTCCCCCTTGTTACACAACTGTATGTATTTTGATTGTGTCATTTTATTAGCTGACTAGTGTTAAACAAGGTATCACATTTTTTTCATTTTCTATTAAAAGCAAAATCTCAAGCAAATTTGAAAACAAAAAGCAGTATTTACATAAATGCATAATGAAGACAGTACAAAGCTAAATTACGAATCGAACGAATATAATTCCAGAAGCATAATTCCTAATAAACATTTTCACATTTGAAACATCTAACAGCACTTTTGAGCTTTTATTTCAGTTTTTATTTCATTTTAATTGTCAAGTATAAAATTAAAACACTAAATTTGTATTTTAATAATTATTATTAATTACAATAACTAACCGGTTAAAACAAACCGGTTTTTAGTTAAGCAAGGCGCTTTATTGTTAAAAAACATGACAACAAGAAATTTTAAATGAAAATCTTTTTTTTTTTTTTTTTTTTTTTTTTACAGTTTACAATTTTTGTTCTTATCATAAGTTTTCTTCCTTAAAAAAATTAGATTTTTATTGACCCTTTTTTAAGAGCCTTTCTTAGTTTTCTTCTGAGCCAATATTTTCTCCATTTGTTCTTAAGTTTGTTGTTATAATTTTTTATCTTTCTCTTTAACTTTGACCATTTTGATTCCTTTGGTAAGATAATGGTGGCAGGATCTGCCTGAAGTTCATCTATTTGAGAAAAAAAATGAAAATTTTTAATTTTATATTATGGTTTTCTTTATACTTTGATATTATTTTTGATGTAAATTAGAAATTGCAACTGCATTAAAAACAAACTGAGTTTATGAAAGAATAATCATGAAAATATATGTAAAAAATAATTAAAATTACTTTGGATTTCGAAATCTTCTTCGTCGTTTTCTTCTTCTGAGTCGTTTTCTAGTTCATTTGATGAGTTAGAGAAAATATCTTCAGTGTCAGCACCATCATCAATATCATCGTAATCAATTTCTAAAGAAAATTATTTAAATATTTTTCAAAACTATTTAACCAAGATTATTCGAAATGTTAAAAATTCTTTGATACACTAAAATTTATGTTTATAATTTTTTAAATTTAAAAAAATAAAATCTTAAGAATATACCTCCGTAAGAGAATGCGATAGTTAAGAATAAGCAAATAATCATAAACGCCTTCATTTTCGAATGACACTAGAATGATTTTTTCCCTCTATTTATAGTAGTTGGTGTATTTTTGTTATGCATTAAATTGGAAATCAATAAAAAAAAAAACTTTCATTTTTAAAAACAGGGGGTTATTTTAATAAAAAAAACAAGAATCTGTTTATTAAGTTAAAACATTTTTAACATCCTGAATTTATTTGTAAGCAAAGTCTTAAACAAAGTCTCAAATATTTGTTTGTCACCGCGTTTAGGATATCTTTGATAGCTATACAAGTGGGTAGTTTGAAATAATATTATTTGCTATTTTGAAATTAAAAAAATCGTTCGATATCGTGCAATATTTTGATAGACAATTGAATCTAGTGGGCGTTGACCGTTAAATTGAATTTATCATAATATGCTTATGATTTCTTGTTTCCAGGAATTTATTTCAGTCCTAATTTAAAAGAAAAATTTTTTAAACAAGAAAAAGGTTTTCAGTATTTTTTTTTAATTTTTTTTTTTTAACTGCTGTGCACAAATGACGCTGTTATAAGAGTGCAGAGCATCATTTACGTCGTTATACTGTTGTTGTTTTGTTTTATTAACCACCCACTGTAATTATAAACCATCCATTGTAAATTTTAAACTAAAAAAAATTAGGACTTGCAAAATCAAAAACAATGTTTCGGAAAGTAAGAATAAAAAGTGAATAGTTTATCTACACACATTTTATGTTTGATTCGATATAGCCATTTCATGGATACATATTAAAACGCATACTTCAAACAAGCATGTATAAATAGACTTTCACGATCGTATTTAACGCGTATTATTTGATAAAAAAAACTTTTAAGCGCTTTTAGCTAAATGCTAGAAAAAAACGAAATATTTTTTCTTTTCTTTGAAAAATTTTTTAAAAGTTTTTAATAAACTTTAATAATATCAAAATTTATCAAAAGATTTCAAATTTATTCTAGATATCTTTTAACGTTAAAAAATTAAAAAGTTCAACGTCGCGTTGATGCAGTAACAAAGTCAAGCTTCAAAAAAGATTAACATTATTTTTACAAATCATATTATTTTACTCTGGAAGGATTGTACTTGTAAAGTGGTTTTCCGGATCAAAATGGAGTATTTTTTCAGAAGCCTCGGCATGCCCCCTGGCGTCATTTAATCACTCACAGTTTTAATTACTTAAGTTGAGCGTTGAAGTCTTTGGTAAACGTAGCAAATTATTGTATTTCAAGAAAATATTGGCTTTCCTTATTTTAATTCTCTAAAATAAATATTGATAAAAGTGAATAAAATGTGAAATCGTGAGATGAATTCCGTTTAATGTTATGTAATTATTACGACATTGTGAAGCATCGCGTCACCATTCTGTCTAATTTGATGTAAGTATAACAATTTGATGTAAATATAAACTATATAATAAAAAAAAAATTTACATTTTTTTGTGGAATAACGTACTCGAGCTGTTTGTTTTTTTTGGACCCAAAGCATTTAGCGTTAGCTTCTAATACTATCAATGAGCAACCGATCATATGCCAATGTGTGCTTACATACAGACCAAAATTAAAAAATGTTTTTAAATTAAGACAAACTAATTTCTGCTGCTCGGGTAGCTTCTCAATCTCATAGTTGTACCAAAATTATGTAAAAGTCTTTGGAAATTTTCTTATTATTCAGTTAAATGCAAATTTCTTTTTAAAGTAACAATATCGTGAAAAAACTACTGTTTGACTAGAGCTGAAACAACTTTTGCAATTTGAGGATATTATTCTCAAATAGACTTCCTGAGAAGTATGTAAAAAAAAAGAATTTTTTATAATAAAAGTTATAAAACGCTAAATAAGTGGTACTCAACCTTTTATCATGATACATGCTTAAATTTTTGTAACGCGTGTTTAAGACTTGTGACACGTGCCTAAAGTCTTGTGACACGTGCATGAGACATGGTTGCATATGCCTAAAATCTTGTGACACAGATTTAGGATTTTGTGACGCAATCTTTAAAATAATTTTGTTGGACAAAAAAGTTTTTTTAATTTATCAAGGAAAAAACAAAAACACAAACGGTATAAAATCGAGTTAATTATAAAGTAGAATGATTATCTGTTTACCTCTGTCTGTGTCTTTTTAAATCATAACGCTGCTTATGACGCAAAAATAAACGAATACTAAACGTTAATAAAATTTTGTTCTTCTCAAGTTAAAACTTTAGAATTAATTTTGAATATATTTATTTATTTTTTATTTTTTGCACTAGATAGATTTATTTCCAGAGGTTTACATTCGGTTATGTTTATCATTTTTTGCAGAAACATCAAGATAAGCTCGTATTTAATATGTTTAATTGTTAAAAAATATCTAAAATATAATATTTAATACAAATAGAATTAAAACATTGTTGTCAACACCGCAGTTTATAAGACTTTATAACCAATAACGCCTCGACATTGTTGTTTACTTTTAAAAAGCATCGCTAAAGAATACAGTTAAATTTCTTAAACAAACTTTAAACTTTTGTTTTAACTTAAACCTTATTTTTGGTCTCTTAAAATTATTTTACCAATTTATTATTAAATTTAGTAATTACGTTACAAAACTTAATTATAAAAAAGTTCAAGTGATTTTTATTTTAGGCTTAATTAACATTTTTTTAACAAATTTTTATTGTTGTGTTGTCTTTAAGTGTGCTATCTTAACCTGTTTAATCTGTTTTACCTAAAATGAAAATAGAAAAAAACTGAAATTGCACAAAGTGAAAGAAAACATTGGAGAAACAAATTACAGCTTTGCCGATGTGGTTGAAGAGACGAGGCCATATTTCCTAACCAGGAACACAATAAGCGATCAAATTAGATTTCGACATTAACAAAAAGAATGATGTTCAAATAAGCTTCTGATATCCAGGCTTGGATATCAAAAAGAAAACGTCACAAAACTTTTTTTTACTTCTTAAGTTAAAAAGATTGTCTGTACTTCTGAAAAAATCGTGGTGGTCTTTTCTAGGCTGTTGTTGACGGTTCATTCTAGAGCCTCAAAACTATATTTAAGTAATAATGCATTTAGGTGCGTTATTACTTATAAGGCTGACCACAACGAAACGAGTTCTCTGTGGGCGAAAGAAATTTGATATGGGAGTCGTTGATAGAATCTAAAAAACTGCCTATACCACAATTGCGCATCACTTTAAGCCTCATTAAACAATTTGTCACTGCTCTTAAAAAATAATTTAGCATCCTAAGTATACAGTGTGCAAGTAATCAGTATGCAGCCTAAAGATCTTTTTCTAAATTTGTCCGAGGCTGAATTAAAATATAAGAGCTGGTACCTTCTTTAGACCAAAAATTAAGAATATCATAGATTTTCTGCAAATTTTATTAAGAATTAAGCTATATAGGATAAGCCAATATTGGCTGCTGAATGTTACTTAAAGCTCATGTCCTCGACGATAACCTCAATAAATTTAAAAAGAACATGGGAGTTTATCAAGAGGAACTTGACGAGTGCTTTGATCAAGGTATATATTGGGCTTTAAACGCCATTATCAAGGACAGTTTGACAAAATCATAATAAAAACTGTGTTTGAAGACTGCTTCGTGAAAGTGATTTTTTGTACACTCACCAACCTAGAAAATTAATGACATAAGTTATCTAATAACTTATATATTTACAACCATGTAACATGGTATTTATATACCATTATTCCATAATGCTACGTTCTTTAACTACAACTTTGTAGCTTAAAAACTTTGAAATACCGCAACAAATGTCGTCGAATTTCAAAGTTTGTTTTGAATGTTTTGTTTTAAAAAACAAAACATTAAAACAAAAGCTAGAAATCAACAAATATAAATAATTTTATAAGCCGTATCAAATAAGTAGGAGTACGTTATTTATGACGTTGTAAAACTCTGAAAATGGTCACTCTCTCCGTTGATCCAAAAAGATTTTTTTTTATTGACGGTTTTAACAATCTTTTAATATTTTAAAGTTAATTTATTAAAGATACAGTTAATTCCGTAATTGTTCGTTGATTATTTATTACAAAACAAACAAAATATATTTAGATAGATCTATATATAGATCTATTTATTTATAGAACAAATTACTTTTTTTGTTAATTGCTGTTCAGGAGTATTGTCTTTATAAACAGTGTGTTTTATATGACTTTATTTAACGAGTCTAATATCGGTCTTTGTAACTTTAAATTATGTTTTAACTTTCAATTGGTCGGAGCTTCGACATTGGTAGCGGAGTCAGAGTTGCTAAACAAAATCGCGACTCCTACTCCAATAGTAAAACTTCTCGGTATTGCACGCGCATGTACAAAATATTTAACCTTCAAAATATATATATTCATATATTCATTTATTTCATATTCGTTTAGCTTGGGAGTCGGAGTTGGAGTCGTACTCTGAAAATTTCAACCATTGTAGTCGGAGTAGGAACTTCTTTTTACGACTCTTCACCCGTGATGACATTAAGTGCATATTTAAAAAAAAGTTATCCAATTGTAAAATTCATATGATAAGTCCATATTGTAAAAAACAAACATTATATTTGAAAAAAATCCAGATTTACTTATTATTAAAAATGAAAATAGTACGAAATTGAATTTAAGGCCGATTCCGATGCATCAGTGTCTGCACTAATCGGCAGCGGCCAAAAGTAGGATTTGGTGCACCTGTTTTTATACATTATGTTTTCCATTTTTGGTGTAAATTGCCTGCACAATTCTACACAATCTATCTATTCAACTATTATCTATTCATTATTTATTATTCAATTATTTCCCACAGATTCTTAAGAATCTGAAAAGAGTCTCCCAAAGATCTTTGATAGACTCTTTTCCCAAAGATATTTGCTAGACTCTTTTACCAAAAATCTTTGGTAGACTCTTTTCGGCAGATTCTTTAGTCTGGTTTTTAAAATGCTAGATTAATAACTATTTTACGTTATTACACACACACACACACACACACACACACACACACACACACACACACACACACACACACACACACACACACACACACACACACACACACACACACACACACATACACACACACGCACACACGCACACACACACACACACACAAGCACACATGAGCGCAATTAAAATTAATAAGAACAGTAACCAATTGTTTTGCAGCTTTGAAGATGAAAAAATATTATAAAAAATAGCTTGCGGTACTATCTGTTTGTCCCTAATACAAAACTTTGCTTTTGCCATACCCAATACAACATCTTACAATAAACCACTCATAAGTCCATGAAATGTCTTGTATGCTTAGTTTACTTTTTAAACTTTTTTCTGTAAAACTTGTCCATCACTGACCTAGTTCAACATGTCCAATACTTATGTCCAATGAATTGCTTGGTTTTTTTCTATTTTCTGGTCTTATTATTCTTATCTCATCTTATATTCTTATCTTATTCTGGTTGAATCTTTTGCAGTTTAAATACATAATATTTATTATGTATTTAAACTGTAAAACAATATCTTTTAAAAAAAAGATGATGATTTATAAACGTTAGAACTGCATTTTAGCTCAAAGAGTCGCTGTTTTTATACAAGTTAACATATCAAACATTTTATTAATTGCAAGTAATTCAGCACTTTTTAGTTATTTTATGTATATATGTGTTCTGTTTAAATATTTAAACCTGTTTTGATGCAGTGTTAGCTTATTAACTAACTAGACACTCCGACTATTAAACCAATGCTCACCCTTATCTCTAGTATTTTATTGGGTGTAATATTTTTCCTAATGCATTTCCAAAATATCATGCTCGATCTTTTAAAATGCTGTTAGCAGGAAGTAATTCCTTTTAATTACTCCTGGTCAGGTCAGGTTCAGGATCATCACAATCACCCTGCTACTGGAAATATGTAAACCAGTACTACCTGCCCCATGCCCTGCTGCCTTGTAGAGTGTGCTTTTTTAGGCTAGGGCTAGGAGAAATAAACTCCAACTTAAAATACCCCTGTCTTGGGGTACTCGTTTGAGTAATAGCTAAAAATGGTGTCTCGATAAAAATACTCATCTTATGCAGATGTTAACTGCATCCAGCTACTGTCTTTTAGGAGGCCTCCTAAAAGGCAGTAGGTACCTCCTAAAAGACACTTAGGTGGTTCTGACGATGTAAAGATCTCTTCAACTTTTTCATCTTGTACTTTCTTTTAGGACTTACCCTATCATTGCAATACTTACTACTACCTAAAAGCTGATTGGGATTCTTTATCTATATCTAATCGTAATCATTTTTTTTTATCTTTTTCAAAAGAATAACTCTGTTGAAAACAAAAAGCGATTTATTACTGCAAGAAATTGATGTAAAAAGGTGCTGTCAGATGCTAAGCTCCATTATTCTCAGTTCACTAAATCTTGCAGCTTATCTCAGAAGTTAGGCTCTAGAGACTTTTGGAAGCTCTTTGACAGTGTCGTTAACAAAGATAGATCTAATATTCCATTATCTTGAATTTTTCTTTTTTTCTTCTTCTTCTTCTTCTTCTTCTTCTTCTTCTTATTATTATTATTATTATTATTATTATTATTATTATTATTATTATTATTATTATTATTTTTATTATTATTATTATTAGTCATTTTATTTGATGAGTTTTTTGATCCAAGTATCTTTTTTTTATTGCATAAAAGATAAAATATTTGTAAACTAAAAACTTTCTTCTTCTATTCAATCATATTTTATTTTTATTATTAACCATATATAGATATAAATAAAGGTATCAAAAATACTTAAGCAATTAAGTATATTACTGAGATGTATAGACAACATGGGGTGAAACCATAATACAATATAAACATCATCTTTTTTTTCTTTAAATGTCAGCATAGTACTAAAACATTGGCTTGTAAATACCAGAATGCCAAAAAACAGGGTTAAAAAATCGGATATTGCATCTTGTAGATCAAATTAAGAATTTTGAAGCATTTAATAGGCAAATAGAACAAGACTGACCCGGTTACTATGGATAAAAAGATAACTATATCCAATTAAAATGCAAATTTTTCTATCAAAATGTATGTATAAATGTATGTATTATGGAATGGGTTGGAAAGTTAAGCTATTAAAAAAGTGCAACAATTTGACCCTGAAAAAATGAGCAAAACGTTCTAATTTTAGGTAATTTTACGGATTTATCAATTGACCAATTTCTTTATCTCTCGTGACAAATTTTTTCAAATTCTTGTTTACGAAAATTAATTTAAATCAAAATTCAGTTTCTAATATAGAGACCCCCTATAGAATGGCTAGCGGTTGGTGACGGAGGGTTGGTTTTCTTACTTACATCCATATTACTTGTCTCTTTCTTCACGAAATGTTTATTTACCATCTGACTTGAAGCTTTATATTTTACATAAAGTTTGATTAGATTTTCATATAGGCGCTGCAAAATATACGGTTTGTGCAACATTTTTATTTTTCTCAACCTCAAGTAGCTGGGATAGTTCAAGTACCATATATTCTTTATGTTAACATATTTTACAAAGATAAAGTAAAAGTTTTAAAAAGTGCGAGTAAACTAAAAGGATTGGGAATATCAATGAGGTTTATTCATTGGAAACTGCATCTATCAGGAAAAAACTACTCGAGCAAATGAAGATACATACGAAAAATGGTATGTTTTTGGTTGTAATTTATGATAATATAATAGTAAAAGAATTCAGGAAATTACAAAACTTTAATTATTTTATACTTTAAATATTTTGTTAGTATAATCTTTCTTGTTGTTATGGAACCATTCTTGTTTTTATGGAACCTTTCTTGTTGTTATGGAACCTTTCTTGTTGTTATGGAAGATACGAATTTTCGTGAATTAAGCTTTAAGGCTTTCCAAACAAACAAAAACATACTTTTAGAGAATCATTTAGATTCAGATGTTAATTTTTTTAACACTGATGAAATAATTAGCAACATATGCCCTTATTATTATAATTCCGATATTTCTAATCTTTCTGCTGATATATTAATGACTTCTCTATTTTACACCGAAATATTAGGAGCTTTCAAAAGAAATTTTGATAAATTTAAAGATTTTTTATATAGTGTTAATTTAACAAATTTTAAAATTATTTTTCTCACTGAGACCTGGTGTCGAGATAAACAAGTTAAAAAAGATTCAAATCTTCAACTACAAAACTATAAAGTTATTCATCAAGTCAGAAATTCTGAGACAATAGGTGGAGGAGTATGTATTTTTATCCACAAATCTTTAAATTTTAAACCGCTAACCATATTTAGTGTAATTAGTAATGATAGCAAATCATTAACGATCGAAGTTATAAATAAAATCACTAAAAATATCATTGTACATTTTGTGTACAGACCGCCATCTGGTAATAACAAATTTTTTGAAAGACACTTCAAAAATTTAATTAAAAACAAAGTTTTATGAGGCAAATGTGTCTTTTTTGTGGGGGATTTTAATTATAATGCGCTTGATTACGACATAAAAAAAAATGTTTAAAATTTTATGAACATCGTATTTCAAAATGGGTTCATTCCAACAATAAATAAACCAGCACGAATTACTAGGAATAGCGCAACCTCAATTAATCAAATAATAATTAATGAATATACAAAAAACAAAATAAATACTGGAATAATAATATCTAATATATATCGGATCATTTCCCAATATTTATAATCGCACATAAAGTTGTCGAACACACCCCTCAAAAAAAAAAAAAATTACAAATCGAATATATAATAACATTTCTATGGAACTTTTTAATAATTCTCTGGGACGAAATTTTACTAATTCAAACAACAGATATTGCTTATTACAGTTTTCTTCGGATATTTAAAAAACACTATGATAAAGCTTTCCTGGTGGTAACAAAAATTATTAAAACTAAAAAATTTATAAACCCTTGCATTACACCAGGAATAATAAAATAATAAAAAATAAATAAATAAATAAAAAGATTGTATGAATAGTTTCTGAAAAAAAGAACCTATGAAAATGAATTAAGGTACAAAAAAATAAAGGTCACTTTGAATCCATTATAAGACTTTCAAAGAAGTTATACTACTCAAATAAAATAATAACATTTAAAGGCGATACTCAAAAAATGTGGCAAATCATCAAAGAAGTAATTGAAAAAAAACAACACTTAAGCTAAATGGTCTTCCAAAAAAACTAAATTATCATCATCAAGATATTACAAAAGAATCTATAATTGCTAAAACATATATAGGGTAGGGTGGGGCAAGACGCCCCCCTTAACAAACTTTAGCGTATATAACAAATACTTTTACATTTTCTAGTAATTTTTCTTTTTAATATCAAAGTTTACTTATAAGAGAAGACATTGGTAAGATAAAATAACTACTTTAATACTGGTGATAAACTTTAAAATTAAAAAAACTAATAATTGTGCAAGGAGACATCTTGCCCCAGCCGTGGGGCAAGATGCTCCAAAGAGTGCATCTTGCCCCAAACCTTTAAAACAGTTGTTAAAAATAACTATCAGTTAAAATAAAAGCTATTAATAGTTCTTTAAAAAACTCTTTACATTTTATTAAAATAACTGAAATATAAACACTGCAATTATTCTATGCAATTGTCTTGAAGATAAATAACTTTTTTAAATTTATATCACTAACATAAATGTTCAAATAACATATACATGATTATGATTCACAGTAGTAGCATAAGTCTGAATCATCTGGACTACATGAAAAGTGGTACCAAGATGTACATTTACTACATTGTGTCCAATCATCAAATGGTGGCACATTGTATGGACATATGGTGCATAGAGTTGTATCAGTGATAAAACTTTCAGAGGCAGAAACCATATTATTCTTCCTTTTCATTTGTTTCTTTATGCCATTAGGTCTTTCTGCTTTCTGCTTTTCACGCTTTTTCACTTTTTTTGTTTTCAAATTTATTGATTTCATTTTTTGCTTGATCACCTTATTAAGTGCAGCTTTTTCTTTACACAATATGACTGCTTGTTGCTTTTTTTTTACATTGTTTTCATGCTCTTCTAGTCGCTTCTTGAAAGGTGGAGAAGTAAGGTTTTCAGCTGACTCTGTCTTTCTCTTTCGTTGTCTTAAAACAGGAATTTTGGGATGCGGAGAAATCTTTTCCAAAATATTTAAGGGAGAAGTAAGGCCAAGATACTCATCAACAATTGGCAAAACTGCATCATTAACAGCCTTCAATTTTGCAGCAGTAGTTGTTGTGCTCATGACATTTGCCAACTGTATAGGTGCAACAAGAGGCAAATTAGGCAATTCACTAGACTGCTGACAGATTTTCAATGGCTCAGCTTCATTAGTGAGCAAAGCTGCTTCATCATTAAAAATAAGGTCATTTATTGGGTATAAACCAGAGCATCTAAAACCATTGATTGCTTTGTCAAAGTTTGCAGTAAAGTTGTAGGCAGTTGCAAAAATACCTGCCATGTCAAAAAATGAAATTCTACGCCCCTGATGTGATAACATCCAGTTGCTTGCTGCTGTATTGTAGCCAACTTTCAATGGTTTAAAAAATGTACGATCTAAAGGTTGCATCTTGTGTGTACAATGAAGTGGAAGACTTATGAGATGGATCCCATTGTCACGACAAAAGTTAATGGCCTCAAGTGTTTTGTGACTGTGATGACCATCAAGTACAATTAATTGCTCATTAGTTTTAGATGCATGAGTCACAGCAACAAAATGTGTCAACCATTCAATGAATAAAGATGAATCAGTCCATCCACTGGAGCTAACTTTAACAATTGAGTCTGAAGGTGCACCAACAGCCAGCCTATCAGTCATTCGCTTACGGGGAAATATAAATAAGGGTGGGGCATAAGTGCCACTTGCACTCATTGCACACACAACTGTCACGGTAGCGCCTCTTTCTCCACTAGTTATTTTCGAAACTTGTCGTTTGCCTTTCGTTGCAATTATTTTTCCTGGCTTATGGACATTTGTGATTCCAGTTTCATCCATATTCCAGAGCTGTTTGGCTAAAAAACTTATGTTCCTCAAATAATGATTGTATACTGAAAAAAACTGATTTACTTTTGGTTTATTGAAGCCAATGGCTCTGCTGATACTGGTAGCTTGTAGAGCTCGAATAGAAAGTTGTGGATTGCGAGACATGAATCCTCGCAGCTAATCCACTCCTGCCATTTTTGACTCTTTATTAAAAGGATTATTGATTCCCATTTGTTTAGCAAAATCATATGCTAGGCGACGCACATCTATTGTTGTCAAGTCAAATAATGCTGTTTCAATAATCTGAACTTGTGTAACAAACTTTAATCCAAATTCTTTACTAAAAACAGGAAATTTTCCACCCAGAGACAAACCACCAGCTACTTTTACTTTTCCATCTCGATGACGTTGTAATGTTTTTTTATTAATACTAAATTCTGATGCAACATTCTTTAGACTGCAGCCCATCTTTATTATATCTAATGCTGACTTTATTTTATCATTCGCCGCACCTCTCTGTGTTTTTCGCACATAATTTCTCACCATTATTTGTAATATTTAAATATGTATCTAAAGAAATATTAAAACCTTAAAATTTTAATTATATAAACATACAAACACATACACAGTATCATATAATTATTCAATACATAATTATTTTATACATTACATAACATCTATAACTTAACTCTCTTTGAGTTGAATAAGAACTTACTAAAGTTACATGTACATACAAAATTACTCAAGATTATTAACAATAACACGATGTTGCAATTATTACTATGATGTTGCATGCTAAACACAGCTCCTTTTAGTAAAAATTGTATTATGCACATGTAATAATATATGAAATTGTATTAATACAACTTCATTTAGCTGAATGCGATGCATATTTGTAAAATTTTTACAAATATGTATTGAATTGCAGCAATAGCATGTGATACAGCTTCATTTTACTTAGCATATACATTATAACATATACTTAATATATAAAATTATTTTAAAAAGCTATTTATAAATATGTATAATAGTTATCATAGAAATATAAATATAAATATAAACCAATAAATAAAATATAAACCAATAAATAAAATATAAATATAAACCAACATATAAACATTGTCAATAACTAAATTAGTAAACGTTTTTATGTTCTAAACACACTTTAAAAATGGTAGAAATTCCGTAAAACCACGACGCAAGAAGCCCTTTGAGGGCATCTTACCCCACGTAACCGAGGACATCTTGCCTCATCTGTAGTGAGTGCAAGTTTAATTCAAACAAAATTAATTTTGCTAAGTTATAAAATTTCTTGACTATATTTTATTGTGGGATAAATTCTCTCTAAAACAATACATTTCTTACCTTAATCGTATAAGTATTGCCAATCCAATAAACACTCAAAGTTAGAAGCAACTTACTAACAAAATACTCCAAAAAGTAATAAACCGATTTAAACCTCACCTACCAGCAATATTAAAAACATTTTTTATTCCACGATTTTGTTTTAACTTTATGAATAGTATTATAGAGGGATAAAACATTACCGTTCTATGATGCTCTCACTTAAGCAAAAAGACTTCTTGCCCCACGGGTCATCTTGCCCCACCCTACCCTATATATATTTATAACTTAGTAAATAATATATATATATATATTTATATATATATATATATATATATATATATATATATATATATATATATATATATATATATATATATATATATTTATAACTTAGTAAATAAATAAAAATTTACATGACAGGAGCAAAAAGTTGTCTTATCATTAAGCCCTGTAATATATACCATACATAGCATAGCTTTTAAAAACCGTGTAAGATAATACAAAATCTTTTAAATATAATTTAAATTTTCGTAAAAATTATATTTTAAAGAAAGAAAGAAAGAAAGAAAGAAAAAAAAATAATAATAACTAAATAAAAAAAAAATTATTTTTTATATTTTTTCATCCTAGATCTTTTTTTTTTTATAATTTCTATAATTTTTATAATTTTTTCTGTTAGATAGAGAATAATTGAGAAAAATTTATTTTTTTAAATGCATAATAAAAAAAATATCTAGATAACAAAAATAAAAAGATAAAAAGTGAATGCACTCACTCACATATAAATACATGGCAAATAATTAGGATTACTTTTTACATAAGATTTCAAAAATATATAGTATAAATTTTTTTACAGCCTCGCTAATAAACAAATGATAAAATTAAATCGTGTAAAAATTTACAATAGAATTTTTTTTTTTTATGTGTATATATGAAATTAATAAATATATTCATAATTATAAAAATCAAATCATAAGAGTACTCTTATTTAACGCCTTAAAAGAAATTTAATTCATTGCCGTTTAGTAGAAGAATTTGCCTAAGTTTTGTTTTAAATCGGTTAAGCGAAGAGAGTGTTTTAAGATCATCATTTAAAAGTGTATTCCATAATTTAGGTCCTCGATTTGTTATTGAGTATTAAGTGGCTGAATAATTGGTTTTGGATTGACTAAAGTTATTTTTTGAGAATCTTGTGCTGTATATATGATTTATTTTTTTAATTATTGAATAAAATTTATTTTTTTAATTATTGAATAAAATAAAGACAGTACCGTTTTTTTATCAAGTTTAAACATATATACAAGAATTTGATAAAGGTTTATTTTGAAAACATTTAATATAACGGGTCCGCCAAATAACTTTTTTTTTTTTGAAAATGCTATAAAAAAAACTACTGAATATTTTCTCAATCGTCTTTTTTTATTTGAAAGTACAATCCTTCCGGTTAATAATGGAAAATAATTTCATTCAAATGGCTGCCTCGGCTGGCCATGCAGTAGCCTACACGATCGGTCCAATTTTTAAGCACATCGATTGTGTGCAGCTGTATTTTACCAATGGCTTCACGAATATTGTCCTTTAAAGCGTCAATTGTATCTGGCTTGTCGGCGTAACACTTATCTTTGAGGGCACCCCACAAATAATAGTCCAACGGTGTCAAATCGCAACTCCGAGGTGGCCAAACGACATCAGCTCTGCGGCTGATAATGCGATCTTCAAAAACAGGGCGCCAAACATCGAGTGTAGCTTCGGCTGGGTGGCACGTAGCGCCGTCCTGTTGAAACCAAATGTTGCCAATATCCTCCTCTTCGATTTTTGTGAACAAAAATTCGGTCAACATGGCCCGATAACGATCGCCATTGACTGTAACGGCCACTCCTTGCTCATTTTCGAAGAAAAATGACCCAAATATGCCTCTGAACCAAAATCCGCACCAAACAGTGACTCGTTTTGGGTGCATCGGCTTTTCAATGTATGCGTGCGGGTTTTCTGTGCCCCAAATGCGACATTTTTGCTTGTTTACATACCCGCCAAGATCAAAATGAGCTTCATCTGAAAAGATGATTTTTTTGGCAAAATCGGTATCTTCTGTAAGTCGATCGCAGGCCCACTTAGCGAAGCGAAAACGCATTGGATGGTCAGTTGGCTTCAACTCTTGAACCAATTGGAATTTGTATGGCGTCATACCAAGGTCTTTATGCAAAATTCGTCTCAATGATGTCTCCGAAATGTTCAATTGTTGAGAACGACGGTGAATTGATGTTGATGGCGCTTCACGCACACTTTCTGCCACAGCAATATTCTGCAATATTCTCCGGTATACGCACTGTTTTTGGCTTTTCACGCTTTGGTTTATCGATGAGGATGCCAGTTTCTTTCACTTTTCTCACAAGATAACGAACATACGGAGCTGACGGTGCTTCTCTTCTTCCAAAATCCGTACGCAATTTTCGCACACATTCTGCAACATTACCATGATTTTCAAAGTAATGTCGCAATATTTCCCAGCGTTGTTCAAGCGTATACATAACCATATTCGTTCAGCGGAAGGATAAAACTAATTATCTGTCAAATCAGACATGAGCTAAGTGTTACCATTCACGAAATAAGCACTAGTTGAAAAAAAAAAAGTTAGATGGCGGACCCGGTATTAAGTTACTAAAAAGTATTTTGTACGGGAGAGTCGACCTTCATTTGTAATAATTCTAATAGCATGTTTTTGTTTGCAGAAAAGTTTATTTATTTTTGTAACGTTGGTGCTGTACCAAGCAATATTTGCATAGTTTAGGTAACAATGTATAAATGAAAACTGTATGTATTTCAAGCAAGATTGTTTAAAAAACTGTTTAGCTTTATTTAATGAGGTGTTTGTCAATGCAGGTTTAAATTTAGCATCAAAATAAAAAACAGTGAGTTTAACAAGGAGAAATACTTGACTCCTAACAAATCAATATTGGAAAATGCTGAATTAACTGAAAAAGAATTATTAGATGCTGTGAATTCATTAAAATTAAACAAAATACACAGGCTTGATAATGTTAGTAGTAATGTTGTAATTAAATGTATTTTCTATATTAAAAAAGTTCTTTGGCATATATATAATCTTTCGTTTAAACAAGGAATCTTTCCAAATAAACATAAAATTGTAAGGGTATACCAGTTTTTGAATCTGGAGATGATACTAGTATTTCTAACTACATACCTATTTCCATTCTTCCTTGCTTCTCGAAAATACTAGAACGCATTATGTATAACAAATTATACTCACTTTTAGAAAAAAATAATACTCTTTATAACAAACAATTCGGCTTTAAAACAGGGAACTCTACTAATCATGCAACTCTTCATCTCATTCAGATTATTTTTCAAGGTTTTGACAAAAGCAAGTTCACTTTAGGTAATTTCATAGATCTTTGTAAGGCGCTCGTCACTGTTAACCATAGCATTTTAATTAAAAAAATTGTAAAACTACGGAATCAAAAATATAAACATAGCTTGGTTCAAAACCTACTTATTTAATAGAAAACTATATATTTCATTCGGCATAGAAATAACTAACATGTCAATTACTTGCGGCGTTCTTTAAGGATCTATATTAGGACCACTTTTATTTTTAATCTATATTAATGATATAAGCAAAGCTTCGAATGTTCTAGATTCTATCTTATTTACTGATGACACAAATTTATTTTGTTCTCATAGTGATATAACAACATTATTTAAAACGATCAACATTGAACTTCTAAAACTAACCGAATGGTTAAGTAAAAATAAACTTACAGTTAGTTTAACAAAAAAACTAATTATACTATTTTTCATCGCCTCCATAAAAAAGATAAAATCCCTCTTGCACTTCCAAAACTTAGTATTGGAGAATACATCGTAAAAAGAGAATGTTCAATGAAATTTCTAGGTGTAATTCAAGATGAAAACAAAAATTGGAAAGACCACATAAACATAATTGAAAATAAAATTTCCAATAATATCGGATTACTCTAGAAAGCAAAACCATACTTAGATCAACCAAGTTTGAAATATATATATTACTCATTTATTCATTCCTATCTTAATTATGCAAACATTACTTGGTGCAGCATCAATAAAACGAAGACAAAAAAGCTATTTAGCAAAGAAAAACACGAAACTAGATTATTATCAAATGCACACTGCTTCTCGCATTCTAGACCTTTGTTCAACAATCTAGAAATATTGAAGTTGTGCCAAATAAATATGTATCATCTGCTAATTTTTATGAATAAAACTAATAATAATACATTACCAAATATCTTCAAACCATTACTTAATTAAAATTCAACAAAAATAAATAACTACATATTCAAGTAACAACTTTGTTCAACCCAAAACTCTATATGAGTCCACCAAGTTCTCAATAATTATTAGAGAACCTAATGTATGAAATAAGACTCTTAAACAGTTTGAATAAAAGCTAAAACTATTACTTTTAAATAATAAATAAATAGAGAATTATTTTCAAATCTATCTATAAAAATATTATATTTGAAAATTATCTATAAGTGCATACTTTGTTTGTCTGGAAAGGTCTAAAGCCTTTAAGTATATACATTATATTTAATTATATTATGAAAAAGTAATTATATAGATTTACAAAATTTATGTACACATGCATGTATATATGTATATGTACACTTGCGCATGCATGTACATATATATATATATATATATATATATATATATATATATATATATATATATATATATATATATATATATATATATATATATATATATATATACATATATATATATATATATATATATATATATATATATATATATATATACATATATATATATATATATATATATATATATATATATATATATATATATATATATATATATATATATATATATTTATATATAAGGGAGAGTTGCCGAAATTGGAACAGCTCCTTAATTGGAACACTTAGCTTTATTTAGAAACTGGAACTTATTCTACTTTCATGAATATTTTTTCTTGTAAAGAAAATAATTTTCTTTATTTTTTGAAACTTCTAGTATTTAAACTTAAAAACTGCACGTATATGAATAAAATTACTTTTTTTTAAAGAAAAAATTTTTTGCGATCTAATTTTATCGTTGCATTTTAACGATTACAGAAGCTTAACGATTTTGAGTTTGATGATAGTTTTTTTAAAATTTTAAATTTTAAGGGTTTCAAGTCTATGTGATATTAAGAGCTTATATCGTAAGTTGTTACTTGTATGTAAATATTTTGCTACAACACCATGGTCCTATGTTGCCCAGAATGGAACTTCAAAAGTTGCCGTAATTGAAAAGATGTCATCTCATAACACGCTACTTGACGTCCGAATTATCAGAAAATTTCATTAGTCCGACTGTATAATATTTTTTAAAGCGAATTTCTTTTATAGACATAGTATTATTGTTAGACATTTGTTGCTTTTTTGGAATTGGTATTTAGTCTTGCTTTAAAGTATGAAATGATTTTTCACAAAATTTTTTCCATAGTCTAAAGTCTAGTCATAGTCTAAGGATATAAAGTTGATTGTAAACATCGTATACTTTAATTAACAAATCATTTTATCTTTTAGTAAAAAATAAAATGTAAAAGTTTTACAAAAGTTATACATTTCTATTTAACGGATAAACTTGTAAGACAACATAAAGTATATACCCAGCATAAGTTTTTTACTGTATATAGAAGTTAATATATAAAGTTGCAAACTTTATATAGTTTATATAGATTTTGATTTATATAGTTAATGATTAACTAAACAAAAATGATGAAAAATAATGATTATATAATGAGTATATAATTAACTTAATCATATATGAATAACAAATAAATATATGAAAAAATAAGCCGTAATAAGATTTTAAAACTCTCCTTATGTATCTTCATAGTAATTTGCTTTTATTTTAGATGCAAACACCACGAAAATATGGAAAATGGAAAGTAGAAAACTTGAAAAAGGCTGTTGAAGCAATAAAACAAGGAGAAATCAGCTTAAATGAAGCCGCTTATGAATTTTGTATTCCAAAAGCAACTTTGTCAAGGCATATAAATGAAAAAAACAAAGTTGCTGTTGCAAATGTGAAATTTCATGGTCGACTTACCACCTTACCTAATGAAATTGAAACAGAACTAGCTGATCACTGTTTATTATTAGAATCGATGTACTTTGGATTAAGGATTGATGATCTTCGTCGTCTAGCATTTGATATTGCGGAAGCTAACAACATCACACATAATTTTAACAAACAAACATGAATGGCAGGAAAAAAGTGGTATTATGCATTTATGCAAAGGCACCCACAACTGTCGCTTCGTGGGCCTGAATCAACATCAATTGCACGTGCACAAGGTTTTAATAAAGAGCGAGTGCAATCTTTCTTTAATTTACTTTCAAAGTTATACATGGAAGAAAAGTTAACTCCAGACAGACTTTATAATATGGATGAAACTAGTTTATCAACAGTACAAGATGGTCAGGTAAAAATTATTAGTGCAAGGGGAAAAAAACGAGTTGGAATTATGACTAGTAGTGAACGAGGAAATTCAGTAACAGCTGTAGTTTGTGTATCTGCAGCAGGATTTTATGTTCCACCAATGTTAATATATAAACGCAAAAGAATGAAGCCAGAAATAGCAAATGGTGCACCTCCAGGAACTGTATTTAGTACTCAAGAGAAAGGATGGATGTCAAATGAAGGTTTTTTAGATTGGCTCAATCATTTCATTAAAGTTGTTAAACCTTTAAAACAATCAAAAGTTTTGTTGATACTTGATGGTCATGTTACACATTCAAAAAATTTGGCAGCGATATATCTAGCACGAAATGCTGGAGTGCGTATGGTATCACTACCTCCCCATACTACACACAGACTGCAACCATTAGACGTTGCGTTCTTTGGACCACTTGGTACATACTATGATGAAGCTATGCGAAAATGGATGCGGTCACATATATCACAACCAGTAACAACTTGGCAAGTTGCAGAATTATTTGGTGACGCATATAGTCAGGCAGCATCATTGAGAATTGCTATGAAAGGATTTCAGGCTAGTGGGTTGTGGCCTTTGGACATAAATGTATTCACTGATTCTGATTTTACAGCCTCTTCATTTACTGATGTTGGTCCTTCAAACAAGCTTCAGTCATCTGAAAGTATAGATGGGATGACAAAACTATCTACAGATAAATCAAGTGAAAATAATTAAAATGTCATGTTTCAGTTTCAACTTTGTCTCTTTTGCCAGTGGTTTCACTTGAAGTAAAAAACAAAAAAAGAAGATCACGAACAACTCAGGCGGCTGATCTTACAAGCTCCCCATATAGACGTGCTCTAGAAATTACACCAAGAAATCAAAAGCACACACTAAATCAAATAGCTTCCAAACAAATTAAAAAATCTACAAAAAAAAACCTCACACTAAATCCAATAACTGCCAAACTATTGCAAAAACCACAGGAAAGCAAAGTAGCACTTGACTCAATCACCATGGACCAAATGAAATTGAGCACATCAAATAAAATCACCATTGCCACCACAGCACACCACATATCACCACTACCATCCCAAGTGCAAAAGCTGCAAGAAAAAAAGACTTATGAATTGCGATAAAAGGATTAAATATTTGTTGTAATTTTTATTTGTTATTATATTTTTTAAATATCTTTTATTAAAAAGCTAATCAATTAATTTTTCCTTTGAGCCATAAGTTTTATAGCTGTAATTTATTCAAATATTAGAACTGTTCTAATTAAAGAATATATGTGTTCCATTCAAGGAGACCAGTTGCCTTTATTGGAACAAAATGGTGCCTTGAAAAATTAAAGTTTTTATCCAATAAGGGTGCGATCAATAGAGTCGAATCATTAATAAAAGCATATTAGGGTTGTATATCTATATTATTTAATTCATAAATGTTTTCATAGTTAAGCCATCTTTGGTTAATAACTATTTTTTCCTACAGTGTTCCAATTAAGGCAACTCTCCCCTATATATATATATATATATATATATATATATATATATATATATATATATATATATATATATATATATATATATATATATATATATATATATATATATAACCTGTCTTCTTCTCGTCCGTACCATTTTTATGCATATTATAAAACACGGAACTTGTAACTATTTGTATAAATAAATGAATATATATATATATATATATATATATATATATATATATATATATATATATATATATATATAAATTAGTAAAAAAGACTTATCTAACTTTTTTCTTCATTGCTGAAGAGTCTCTTCCTGATGATCCAGCAATGGTGAAACTTCAAGTAGAAGAAAAAAGTTAGATAAGTGTTTTTTACTAATTTATTATTGCTCTGTTCTTTAAGAACATTGAACACTCTATTTGTAAAATACACTAACATATATATATATATATATATATATATACATAAATATATATATATATATATATATATATATATATATATATATATATATATATATATATATATATATATATATATATATATATATATATATATATGTATGTATGTATGTATGTATGTATAGATATATGTATGTATATATATATATATGTATGTATATATATATATATATATATATATATATATATATATATATATATATATAGACTCGGCGAACAAATTCAATAAAAATTTAAAATGATCGAAAACCCTAAAAAGATGAAGGACATTTCAGCCTTTACTTAAATTTAACAAACTGAGAATAAGCCACGAGTTCTTATCAACCAACTGTGACAAGCTTGGTGGTTTCTCCTGGGTGAAGTCTAGACCTTTCGGTAGGATTGGAATATCAGACTTTTTATAGTGTGTAGGAACAGGTTGTGAGGAAAGAACTTTTTCTTTCATCTTCAAGTTCTTTATCTGCGAGACATAACGAATTAAAGGTTTGATCTAAATACCGCGTACGTCTCTCTATTCAATCAATCAATCAATAAAAATTTATTGACATGCTCAAGGCCCAATATAATAAATAAACAATGGGTAAAATAAAGTGGATTAGAATAAAACAAAGACTAACGTACTTGAATATAAACAAAACTCAAGAAAAAAAAAATAGTAATAAATAAAATAAAGATAAGATATTAAAGTGTTATAAATATAACTCAGCTCTCCATTTAAACATCAGTGGAGACAGCAAGAACCTGTCTGAGCTAACAAAAGCTTTTATGACGAGGTTCTCACTATTCTGCAGCAGTAACAGTGAGGAGTATTGTTGCTTGCGAATTACAACATTAAGTGAATGGGCACCATGTTTCACAAATAATTCACTTGCACTGTTCCATGGTGGCTTGTTTCAAGCGAAGTGCATTATTATATGCAACACATAGGCGATGGAATTAGTCTTTTCTCCAAAGATACCACAGCTGACATCCATAGATTAGGCTGCACAAGGCATTAAATAACACGATCTTTGTTTGTATCTGTGTAGAGCTGAAATTTCTACGGATGAGGTTAGCTTTAGCATATATAGAGCGCACGTGTTTTAAAATATCTTTTTCATCCTGCATATCGTTTGAGATCAAGTGACATTGATTTCAATACTCTTTCAATTCCCTCTAGTACATCATTAGCTCATGGATCATAAGGTTTTTAAACTAATATTTTTTTTACACAAATGATAGTTTAAAGCCATAGTAGAACTGCTTTATTAGAGAGAATGTAAGAAACAATAAATAGAAAGTAAACATGTTATTAATATTAGAGAGAATGTAAGAAACAATATATAGGGAGTAAACATGTTGTTAATATTAGAGAGAATGTAAGAAACAAAATATAGGAAGTAAACATGTTATTAATATTAGTTTAAATAAAGTAATACTAACGAATAGATTATTAGAAACAAGCGATTACAACATCAAAACACTAACAATTATTATAAATAATAATAATAACAATAATAATAACAACAATAATAATGATGATAATAATAATAATAATAATAATAATAATAATAATAATAATAATAATAATAATAATAATGGTAGTTTAAACAATAACGCAACAGCCAAACAAATAGTTAAGTATAATAAAAACAAAAGTATTGAAGAAAGTTATAAAATCAAATTAGATGAGTAAAAAAACTAAATAAAAAAGTTAAGAGAAATGTAAATTTAAAATATAATAACAATGAAATAAATAAATATTATATATTATAATATATCAAAATTAGTTATCTAGTAATAAATTGTAGTAATATAAATAAAAATAAAAGTGTAATAATATGATAAAAAATATGATAAAAAATAATCGATTCAACAATAAAAAAAATAAAAGTTATAAAAATTATCTTCTATTTTAATAAACTGATCTTCTCTACTTATTATATATAACGAGTACTTGTTAATTATTATAAATTAGAAAAACAAACATTATCAAGGAATTTTTTTTTTTTAATTAGTGCGTACATACTTTCAGGGCTGTCCCGAGGGGGAGGAGTAGGGGGTTTCTAGCCCCCTACGCATTTTATTAGTCGGCAAAATTGGGTCTATAGTTGGCAGTCGGCAAATGTCGGGCTACGAGGACCTTTTTTTTTAAAAGATAATTCAATTATGAGATTTTTAATAAAAACATCTTATAAGAAAGAAATCAAACAATCTATTAAAACCTGACTACGTTCCCAGCATATTTTCTTTCAATGAAACTAATACAAACGAAAAGTTTAAAAGACACGATCAATCAGTTAATCGAAAACATAGAAAGATTGAACTAAATTACTGAAAAGATAATAAGTTATCTGAAGCTAAATTAACTGTAATGGAAAACCCAAAAATTGTCATCAATAAAGGTACTAAAAACTAATACTTATAGTATTAATTATTTTTATTTATAAATAAAATAGTATTTTTCTATAAAACTACAGTTCATTTAATTAAATCTATATTTTTAGGAATTCAAACTAATGAAGAAGAAATTGCATCATTAATTTAAGAAAAACTTAACAATCAGATAACAACAAATATAAAATTATTAGAGAAACTAAATGACTGGAAAAGAAGAGCAGCATGCGATTTTCATTCAGTGAAACCTAATTCTGGTGATTTAAACTTTATGACTGATCTAAAAACGGGAAAGATATTCAATTGAATTCTTTATCTTTTCATAGAAAATGTCACACAAGTGTGAAAAGACCTGAGCTATGAAAACCTCCTACTTTTGATGAAGCTACAATTAGGTTTATCAAATAGAGATCTCTCACACCAATTTAATATCAGCAGAGAAAATGTTATCAAAATTTTAAGAAACTGGATCCCTGCAATGGGTAAAAAAGTTAAATATCTAATTATATGGCCTTTGCAAACAGCAATACGACAGAATATGCCATTGCAGTTGCAGAATTTTAGGAAACGTGTTGTCATAATTGATTGTATGGAGATTTATATACAGCGCCCACATAATTTAGAAGCTCTAGCTATCACCTGGTCAAATTATAAAAGCACAAATACTATTAAATACCTGATTGGTGTTAGCTCAGCTGGTGCAATAACATTTTTATCAAATGGTTGGGGTGGACGAATTTTATGATAAAGAAATTACGATAAAATCAGATTTTTTAGATTTTGTAAGATATGGAGACAGTATCCTAGCAGATAGAGGATTTCTTATTGAAGAGGAGTTAGCATTAAAGGTGCAACATTGTGCAGACCTGACTGAAGACCTGCATTGTACAGACCTTCATTCGCAAAAGGAAAAAAAATAGTTATCTGCTAAGAAAGTTGAGAAGTCTAGAAAATTGTCTCACTTAAGAATACACATTGAACGTGTTATTGGAAAATTAAAGAGTTTTAAAATACTTTTAAGCGTTATTCCTATAACACTAGTTGACTCATTGAATGATATTATAAAAGCAATAGTTAATTTAATTTTAAACAAAAGTATTGTTTCTTAACCAATTATCAAACAATTCTGAACAATTATAAACAATTTTCTAATTAAAATATAAAAATAGAATTTGAATACTTCTTTTTTAACAAAATTATATAAATATATATTATATAATGGGAAAGTATATATTGAGACATACTATAATTTACAATCTATTACAAGATAAATCTTAAAGTTACATTTTCTTATCTGTATTTAGACAGGGAGGACTAGATTCGAATTGTTTGAGTAGATATGTCAAAGGTTCTGGGATACACCTTTCATCAGTTTCTTCTGCTGTATCAGTTTGTATTGTAAACATTCGCAACTGGTCTATTGGGTTAAATAAATTAAGCAGCCGTGATTTCTCAATATAATTAAACTAAGTTTTGAAAATGCTGCTCTTGCCGCAAATTTGAAATAAGTTGATTTTTTGATTAATTTTCAAATACTTTTAACAATAAATTATTTATTTATATTGTGCACATTAGATGCAGATCTCAAAAGTTAGTTGTTAAATCAAGTGAACCTTAATTTAAATTACAACATTTAGCATGGTAAGTTATTACATTTAGCATGGTAAGTTTGAAAGACGTTTTATTGTTTAGAAAGTTATCCAACATAAAACAAGATGTCATCCAGCTTTTCATTTTCTAATGTAATTGCCCTGAAACAAAACTCAAATCCTTTGACAAGAGATCAAATTCAATGGATCATAGATTCTATAATTGGTAAAAAATTTCATGATGCTCAAATTGGCGCTTTTTTAATGGCAGTTTTTTTAAAAGGTAATTAAAAATAAAGTATTTGTTATTCTTTTCTATGAGTTTATGTTTTTTTTCTATAATTTTTTAATGTTCTGATATTTTAATAATAATGGGTGTCAAAAAAGTGATACTCTTCAAAAGATTTTTTTTCTCTCCAAAATTTATTGATAACTAAAAAGCCTAATTATTTCACATATTTTACATATATAATTAAAAGTGGTATGTTTTCACTTATAAAGCAAGGACTGGTAGTGTAAGTTGTGGTTTTAATGTTTTTATTATTCATCTTTTTGTGACTATAACAAAGTTAAGTTTTCAAGAATTTTGTGACTGACAAAGTTAACTTCGTTATTTTATCATAGAACTTTATCATAGAACTTTATCTTAGAACTTTATCTTAGAAAAATGAGTTTACTCTTAATTATTAAAAGAAATTTGATGTTGTTTGATCTTAAACTCAATTACAGATATATTGAATAGTAAAGTTATTGATATTTATTGATTATTTCACATTTTGGTATTGATTGTTTCAATATTGAATATGCCCATGTTGGTATACAAATACGACTTTGTTAAATAATAAATTTGACAAATTTGTTAATAATATCCAGATCTCAAGCTCAGCTTATGTTTATGTGCAAAACCTGGTTGTTACTAATATCAACTACACATATTTTAAGTTGCAATATGTTTAATAAAAATTTACAATTTAGTTGAGGTAGGGATGTATGTATTTATGTGCATGAGAATATTAAATCTAATGAAATAGATTATAATATAGAGTAAGTATGGTTTTTGATTGAAGTTAGCAAAGAGCGAATCTTATGCGGTACCGGACAGATCTTAATACAAATAAAAAAAAGTTTTTAACACACAATCATTAAAACAGGCATTTTTATTTTAAAAAATTACAAATGTCTTTTAATATATTGAAATTTCAAATCAAAAATTATGTTTATAGAATCTTACACGATTATTATTTGCACTAAAATTTTATCAATCCTATTTTTCCAAGTTAAATTTATTTTATATACTAACATTTTGCTTGTATAAATTTCGACTGATAAGAGGTATCAAGTTTAAATTCCGCAGCATTTTTCACTGTTAGGTGGCATTTAATATTTTGAAATATCGAATTGATTGTGAAAATAGCTCTAATCTATTAATAGCATGACAAATAAAAAATAAGAAAATTTTATGTAAAAAGAGATGCTATAAATAGTTAGATTTGTATTTAAAAAACAAACTGAGTACAATAATTTGATGTTATAAATGATGTTAAAAATGATGAATGTTATGAAAAATGGCTGAAAAAGTGTGAGATTGCAGGATTTTTTGTTTCAGTTTTCATACAAGGTAATTTATACAAAAAATAAGTAAAAATTTTTATATAAAAAAGTGCTAAAATAGTTAGATTTGTATTTAAAAAACATAAACTGAGTACAAGATTTTGAAGGATTTGATGTTAATGAATGTTATGAAAAATAGCTGAGAAAATATGAGATAGGGCATAAAAAATATATTCTAATTTGTATAGAGGGATAGAGCACACTTTTAATGAATTATTTGTTTTAGTTTTTATACAATATAATTCATAAGAAGAAATTTTAGATGGAGAATTTTTAACAAAATGTCCACATCCAAGTTTTAAAATTTCTATTGTTTAGAATCAATTGAGTAATTTAAACACGCACATCAGTTGGTCTTGATAATTTCATCAAATGGTTTTAAAGGAATGTTTGAGATCTTGGTTATATCCAAGATAAATTTTTCGTTAAAGGCACTAACCCAAAGTTATGGTCATGTGCAAACATTGTTCCATTATTCATAAAGGGCAATAAATTAGATCCAACAAATATAGATCAGTTTCATCTACATTAATAGTTGAAATTTTAAAGATACAATAATCAAATTATTAGAAATCTAATAATAGTCAAATTTATTAGAGATCGGATGATAGAGTACTGGGTGTTGGCACAGCGTATAACACGATATTCCCAATGGGTTTAAAATTCGCAAAATTCAATGATCTTTTTTTTTTTTTAAATAATAGGACAATTTAAATAAACTTACCCAATATTTTATAGAACTATGGTAATAAATATTGCAAAAACACAATAACAAAAATATTCCTAACTAAGGGGCTGTTCAAATAATACGTGATTTTGTCGTTTTTCTAACACCCCCCTCCCCTATGTGACATTTTGAAGAACCCCCACCCTGTGTGACGTGACAAAAAAATTTTTTTATAAGTTTATATTTTAATTGTAATAGTTTATTTTTTAAAAAAAATACAATTGATGAATATCTGTCTAAAACCTAAATTTGTTCCCAAATCGGACTTTGACCTTCAAGTATTGGAGTTCCATGTTCTTCAATAATTTTTGAAGGCCAGTTGAGGTCAGAGGTATCAACATCATCTTGATCATACCACTTAATTGTTTCTTTGTCCGAATTTAAAAAGACACACATGAGTTCAGATAGACGTTGAGCAACTAAGCATTGAGGTCTAACTTTTTGAATTTCATTCGAATATCCAATACTTGAGCAAACTGTTTTGTGTTGTTTCATTGATTTGATAGTTGCTAAATATAAACTGCAATTGGTACAAACTCTTTTTGGTAAGGAATTTTGAATGTTTGGACATTAGTAGTCGTATGGCAATCCATTGGGATACTTTTTTGTAACTGTTGTGGGCAAAATTGTTTTGCAAAGTGATAAGTTTAAAAAGAGAGATGCAAAGTTGTTCTTTGTATTATTGCATTCAAGACCATCTTCTCCTTGGAACAAAGAAATTGGTGGTGGAAGAAAACCAGTTGGAATAAGATGAAACAGTGAGCTGCGACGATGACCACAGCATTTTTGATCATTACATTTTACAATTTGAAGGAAGTATTGACTTTCTCTGACATGTTTAGCATCCCACTCTGCTCCAAAATGTTTTAACTGTACACATTTTTCACTGTTTAGTTTTATGTACTCGGCTTTAGTTTCAAATCCATCAATGACTGTGCTAGACCAAATTTGTGCAAGAACTTCACCTGCTTTGGTAAAGTTTGCCTTCTCCATAACTTTGTCTGTTGTTTCTCCTCTTGAATTAAGATGGCTTCCAAAATTATCAAATGGAAGTATAATTCCTGCTAGGTCATGGCTTAGCGGAGCCATTCTTCTCTCAACCCTGTTAAAGGCACTTCTTCAAGGAGAATTAGTGGCCACAAACATTGCATCAAGATCACGCTCTTTGAAATAAGTCTTGACACAATGAATTGTTTTTTCATATTTTGGATTTTCATCTGGCCCACCACCAACAGTTATAATTATGATTGGTTTGCTAACTCCATCTTCAGTAAATAAGCTGCTTTTAAATGCAGGAAGATGGTTTATTCTGTTCATGTCTTCTAAGTGACTAAGTGCTGTTGATGAATCATGTTTTGCACTTCTGATTGCTATGTATGTTGGGCCAGAGTATGTGACTGCTTGTTTTTCCATGCAATCCTTTTTAATTTCTATGACTGCAATTACTGAAGAAATAAGTTTGTGTTGAGAGGCAATTACAAAATCATGATCAGCTAAAGTTACCTTGTACTCAATATGCATCATCATTGGTGCTTGTTTGCTTGCAGCTGTCAATCCAATTGGCACCCTGGCTTTATCATCGTGGGAGTGAAACGTCACTTCTTTAGGACCCAAGACTGTCGCAAGTTCTTCAAGGGCACTAATGGATGATTTGGCAAATTTTGTGTCTGCATGATATTTATGCTCAGCATTTTGTGCTCTTATTAACCGGACAGGTGCAGTTTTAACATGTCTTTTTCCTTCTGTGCTAAATGATCTGCTTGGAAGTAATCTTAAGTAAACTCCTGATCTCGAGAGATTGTAACCATGATTTTTCAATTCTTTAACCAAGTCATTTAATATTTTTACAGTTCGAACCATTTCAGTTCTTCTCCTATCATCAGAAGCAGACCCTTTCATGGCAATATCTACAATTGCTTTTATTAAACTGTCCTGATCACAGGCTAGCGGTCGACTTTTTGATACTGAGTTTTTAATTCCACACAACTTTTTTCTAATATCTGGATCTAATGCTTCTATAGCTTTTTTTCTTTTTAGTCTGGTTGCTGTTTGGCGTTCAGTAGCTTTTTGATGAAGTACAAGATCTTGGTTTTTTTCTACCAAAAGTTTTTTCTTTTGCCCTAGTATTTGGTAGTCTTCTTGTGACAACAAGTTGCAATTTCTTTTTCAGTGAGATATGCAATATCTTTTTGTAAAATAAAAATTTCATTTTTTAAATGATCTTGTTTCGGGGCTTGTGTTGTTACAACTTTTGAGAAATTGGAATTTTCTTTTTCACACTCTTCACTTGTTGTAATTGATGGGGTCGCGTCAATCACGCCATCAAAAGTGATTTTAGATTCGACTGCACGGTTTTTTGGTGTATTCGGTACTTGGTTCGGTAATTTTGTCCAGTAAGATAAAATACCAACTTTATTTCTGAGTTCAATTTGTTTTAGCTCTTTTAACTTTTTTTCAACTTCTTCATTTAATTCGGATAATATTTTGCTCTTTGTTTTAATCTCAGACTAGATTTTATTTGTTTCTTCTTGAGACTTTTGCTTTGGTTTGTTTGCAAATGCTTTCAAATATCCTTCATAAATAGATTTGTAAAGTTTTTCTTTTTCACTAGACATTTTTAATCTATAACAACATCAACAACAAGAAATTAATTTTCCTTACAACCATTATGTTAAATAAGTATATAGTAAAGATATTATTAATAATAACATTATTAATAGTACAACTATTTAGTAGTAGTACTAAAATTTTATATCATAGTAACTAAATAACTTAACATATAATAAAAATGATAACGTAACTAAAGTAGTTCAACAAATTCATTATAATAGAGTGACACAAAACATTAAAAGTAATAATAACAATAACATTAAAAATTAAATTATTGTAAAACTAAAACATTTATAGATCAGATGATGATCAAGAATAATATTTATGTTTAAAGATCAAATTTTAAACAACTATTAATACTAAAATTTTTAGTATATTTATACAAATATTCATTAAAAAATAAAATTAGATTTTTAACGGTAACATAAATTGCTTTTAAATAATCGCCCACTATCTGGTTTTTCTTTTTCTTTTTTTTATGTCTGCAATTACCACAAGTAACTTAAAAAAAAGCTAATTTAACTTTTTTATTTTCATTTGTTATGACTCCGTTAAACAATAAACGCTAGCTTGTGAAGTCGTTGCATAGCATTTTTCTTGAAAATTTTCGTATTGTATATAATTATCTCGGAGTTCGCAATTTTAAAAAATTACGCAGTGATAAAAAATTTGATTTATCACGTCACACTGTAGCAAGTTATTTATCACGTCACACTGTAGCAAACCACCCCCCTCCCCCATGTGATATTTAGTGACACTTTCCAATACCCCTCCTTCCCCCCTTAAGACTGTCACGTATTATTTGAACAGCCCCTAACAGACTTTTCAACTAATGTTTTTTTCTTATATTTCAGGAAAGCACTTGTTTCAGTATCTCACATAAAGTTATTGAAAAAATTATTTGGATTGAGATATGTATCATTTTTGTTAAATTGGTGCATAGCTTTATTTAGAATGAACTTAAAGGGTGATGATATAAAAATATTTTTTAAGTTTGAAGATAAGCAGGAAGGATCTAGCAGAAGTAATAATTGTAGAATATACAGACAATTTACAGATTTAGGAATTTGTCACCTTTCTTTACAGGGTTACAAATAGTTTAAATTGTCTTCTTTAGTTTTTTAGGTTGGCAAATTTTTTAATGTCTTTCATTGCAAGTTCCATAGTTGTTCCTGTGAGCAAGAATTTTTCTATTGAGTCGCTGGATTATTCTAGCAGGCATAGACAAAACATTATAGGTATTAATCTAGCTACAAATGCATCACTCAGTTAACATTTATATGTTTGTTTGCAGGTAATGGTTTTATAAACCATTTTCTTGCTAAGATTTGTAAGTTCTCCATGAATTAGAAAACTCTGATACACATTTATTAAATAGTTTTAAATGAATAGGCAATAGCTCCAGAGAACACTTCCGCAAGGCTATAACAGGTATGCTGGTATGTTGTACTGACCACAAGCTGTAGAAAAGTGTAAGCAGGAAATCACTTTAGATGCAGAAGCTGGAGTGATACGAAAGTCAGATAACGGACTAACCTGTTTGTGGGCTATATCAGGTAGAACAAAACTAGTGGAATCAAGTTTTGAGATGAAGCGATATACAACAAAGAGAAAGGCCATAGAGTGAAGTGACATAAAAAAATAGTCTGTGGATTCAAACCTAGTTTACAGAAAAATGGGTGATTTCTTATGAATGTAAATGTCCAGGCCAAGCATATGACTATTGGAGTCTTTACGAATTAAAGGAAGATAACCATCAACACTAAGGTCACAAGATGAGACAGCCGAACACAAATTAGTCTCACAAAGAGCAAGTAGGTCTGGTGAACTTTGCAAGAAATAAGACTCAACAGAAGAAGAAATACTTCAAAGACACGAATATTAGTAAATGATAGATTTAGAGAACTTGGCGAGAACTTTTTATTTTTTAGTTTTTGGTACTTTAGTGATTTTTAAATTTGTTAAAGAACTTGACTCAAAGCATATATAATACTCAGTACACTATTTAGTCCAAGCAATTGCCTCATTACTACTAATAAACCCTAAGCCATACCAAAGGGCTCTAAATGAGGCCTCGACATAGTGATAGCCCTTGGGTAGAAATCTTTTGTCTTCTTGCTGACAAATGTGCTTCTTACATAACTTGGATTCAGGCTGGCATAGAATCTTTTACTTCCTCTTGATGATTCCAAGTCAAGCCTCACTCTTCTCCATGGTTTTCCTCACATTGTGCTGCTGCAATTTCCAATCATAACCATTACTTTCATATCTATTAGCAAAACAATTCTCCAGAAAACAGACGTCTGTTTGCTACTGCTATAAACCTTTGTAAAAAGGTTTTGTCTAGTTTCAAAGCCCATTATTGTCAGGTCACAAAATCTTGTGTTTCATCTCAAAAATTAGGCTCTCATGACCTCTGGACAATCTTTAACAGTATCTATAATAAGAGAAAATCTGTTAGTCCACCTCTCTTGTATGGTTCAGATTTTTTCCCCTCACCTAAAGACAAAGCTGAATTTTTTGCTATAAACTTTTCATCAAAATCATCTCTTGATTCCACTAGTCATGTTCTTCCTGATATAGCCCACAAAAAGGTTATCACTCTATCTTCTGTATCTAAAGACTCTTTAACAGCTTGCGGTCCATATAACATACCAACATACCTGTTATAGTCTTACAGAAATGTTGTCGTCTATACTTTCATAACTATTTAACAAGTACTTATCAGAGTCTTGTTTTCCATCCTGCTGGAATGACTTGTCTAACTACTGTCCCATTAGTCTTCTTCCTATCATAAGCAAGGTCTTTGAGTCTTTAATTAACAAACACTTAATCTCTCATCTTGAATCTAATAACTTGCTTTCTGATCATCAATATGAATTTCGATCTTCTTATTCTATGGCTGATTTCCTTATAACTGATAGGTTCTATTGTGCATTAGATAGATGCAGAGAGGTTAAGGATATCGCTCTCAACATTTCTAAAGCTTTTGATAAAGTTTAGCATGCTGTTCTTCTCCATAGGCTTTCTTCTTACGGTGTATCAGGTAACATCTTTAAGATTATTATTAATTTCTTTACAAATCGTAGTATAAAAGTTATCCTCAATAGACAACACTCTTCTTCATATCCTGTAACTTCAGAGGCTCCTCAGGTTCTATCCTTGGCTCTATTCTCTTTTTAATTTACATTGACGATCTCCCAGAATTTCTCACATCTAAGGTAGCATTGTTTGCTGATGATACTACCATTTATTCTTGTCTTTATAAGAAGCCAACACTCTTTGATTGCTTGGTGGGGGCATTTGAGTTTGAAAAGGACCTCACTTCTGCTACAGCTTGGGGCTTTCAGTGACTGTTGAACTTTAACTCAGATAAAACTTAATTTTTTTCTGCTAATTGCTATTGCAATAATCTAGATCTTCCTATATTTATGAACGTAATGTACTTGATGAGTCATAGTAAACAACCGGGTTTGATATTTGACCGGGACCGGGGCCAGGTTTGTTAAAACACAGTCGGGGCCAGGTTTGTGACTGCGGCTGCGTAAACAATTATACATCCTAAAGTATATATTTTTTTAATTTAAAATTCATGTCATATTTTGTATATATATGCATATATAAACATAAATATGATCAACATGATCATCATAATCATCAATACCAACATGATCATGATCATCATCATCATCATCATCATCATCATCATCATCATCATCATCATCATCATCATCATCATCATCATCATCATCATCATCATTGTCATAATAGTCATCATCATCGTCGTCATCATCAGGCTTTAGTTTTCCTCTTTTTTTCCTTTTTCCTGCTGTTTCTCTAATATAAACAATCTAGAGCATTTTCTTTCTTTAACTAAACTTCATTTATGCAATATATAAGGCACTCTCTTCAAGTTATCTTACTTCTACCACTATCATTTTTTCCTGAAGCTTCTACCTCTCTAAATGCTGATACCTAAATCACTTTAATCTTCTCTAACAAACGTTTTCCGATGAGACACTTTTTTCTAATCTGTCTAAGATAATGCCTCCTCTTGTTGTGTTAGAGTCACACCACACATTCATCTGATCATCTTCTATTTTGGCAAAGACTACACCATATAAATACTAAAGTTTATATAAATATGAAATGATATTCTTTGCCAGCATCTAAATAAATAGCAAAAATATATGTTTATACCCATAATATGTATGCATAAAGCGCATCTTATTCCTTCTCTTTAATATTAAGTCAAGCCTCATTCTACTTTGCATTTTTTACCAACTTGAGCAGTTGCTTTATTAAACAGTAATAATTTTTTTTATCTTTTTTAGAAGAACATCTCTCTTATAAACAAATGTCCTTTTATTATTCCAAGAAGCCAATGTAAAAATGTCCAGTCTGATGTTGAGCTCTGTTATTCTAAGTTTACTAAATCTTGTTTCTTATCTCAGATGTTAGGATCTAGAGAATTTTGGTAAGTATTTAAAAGTATCATTAGCTAAAATAAGTCTAACATTTAATCTCTAATTCATGACTCTGACTTTTTACTACTCCCCAGAATAAAGCAGAGTTTTTTGCAAAAAATCTTACTTTAATTCATCTCTTGAATCTAATGGTCACACTCTTCCTGCCAATTAAACAGATTAACCCATTTTTAAACACTAAAATCACTATGGCTTCTAATGCTAAAGTTAATTCTCAATTGAACACTTCTACAGTTTGTGCTCCAGACAAGATTTCCATCATAGTCTTAAAAAAGTGTTCTCCAGGATTCTATTCAATTTTTGCTAAACTTTTGAAAAGTGCTAAATAAGTGGTTCCAATCTTTCAAAACCCTAGAAAACACTTTGACCTCTTCAACTATCCTACGATAAGTCTTTGCTCTGTTATTAGTTTCTTTAAATAAAGTTTTTGAGATTATTAAATTGAAGGCCACACTCCACTTTGTTTCAAGTAACTTTAAGGGTACCACAAAGTTCTATCTTTGCTCCTGTAATGTTTCTTATCTGCAATAACAATCTTCATGAAAATTTTATATCTAAAGTACCTCTAATAGCTAAGGACTCAACTATATACTCTTGTCTTGACAAAAAAATTCCACTTTTTGATTGCTTAGAACAAGTGCCGATTTTTAATCTGAATTCACTTGTGTAACAGCCAAAGGCTTGCAGTGGCTTGTAGATTTAAATTTTTTAAGGCAATAAAAGTTATTTATTTACTGCGAAAAGATATTGCAATATTGTTGGCATTCCTATATTGATGAATACCAACCCTCTTACTCTCAGACAAAGTCTAAAAGCACATTGTAAATGTAGTTAGACCTGCTTTATCTGTCAAGCTTGAACTACTCTCCAATGTAAGGTTGCATTTCTTTATTTTTTCTACAAATACTATTATGGTCAATGTTCAAACCAGCTATCATCACATTATGATAAATCAAAACACATTCTTACTTAGCTTCTTATTCAACAAGTTGCATCTATTTACTGTATATGTCCCTTCATGCTATAAAAACTTTTATTAACTCAGTTTTTTGTCCTTCCACATCAAAAAAGCCTTTTAACTTTTTCCTATCTTTGTGTTTTCATTTTTAATACATCCCGCAACTTTTAAAGTCTTCAGCTAACCATTTTCTAGTATTTTAACCTGCCCTCTATTTTAAAGTAACTATTAACTTAATAGTGGTTGCTTGCAATCTTGTTGAAAGTAAATTAGAGTTTAAAAATATATAAATATATGCCAGTATGTAATAAATAGTAAATGTAATTATAAAATGATAATACAAAAAGTATTTTGTATTATAATTTTCTTGTTGAAAGTAAATTAGAGTTTAAAAATATATAAATATATGCTAGTATGTAATAAATAGTAAATTTAAATATAGAATTATAATACAAAAAGTATTATAAACTTTTTTCAAGCCCCGGCTATCAACCCCTGCAAAATTGTATAATTTTACTAACGAGTCATCTACCCTTCATCTTTTAGGGTTAACTCTGACTTTTTCTTTTTTATAAATACCATAGTGGGTACTGCTCTGAAGAGCTAACATCTCTTGTGTCATCTACTAAAAGTTCATTCTTGTGTTACTTGTCATTTAATTAAGTCTCATTCTTTTACTGTGACTGTTTTAAGTCCTCCAAAAGTTCTTATTTGTTTAGTTTTTTTTCCTTGAACATCAGTTCTTGGGAATTATCTTCCTTTATCTTGTTTTCCTGATTCATATAATTTGCAACCTTTTAAGTCATCTGTCAATCTTTATCTTGCTCTATAAGCTTTATCTTTTTTCTTCAAGTAACTTTCAACTCTAATAGTGGTTGCTTGCAGCCTTTTTGAAATTGAAGATGTTGAAATAAAAAATGTTGTAATTCTATTGGTTTAATAAATACAAAAGCAAAATAGTAAAAATACTAGTAAAAGCAGTTTTAAGAAGAAGCCATACATGCTTTTTCTTAGTTATTTGTTTCAAAGCTAAAAACTACTTTTAAAGTAAAATTAAAGAAAAATATGGCTAACATGCTACTGACATTCTGTTATGGGAAAAGAAAAGTTCTATTTCATGAAAAGTTATCAGGTAGACACAGAAAAATCAACTTTTAATTGAGATTTCTCTAAAACTGTAAATACTTTTTATTTCAATTTTTTATATTAAATATGTTTAGGGTTTAGGATTAGGGTTGCAACTTAATTTTAATGGGCTGTTTGGCAAAAGATCAAATACTATTGTGGGTTGATGCCGTCATTTTACAGATTTTTTTTTTCACCTTTTTGGTGGCATTAATCCACTATTTTTGAAAGTCCTTTTTATTTTTTGTTACTCCACTTGTCTTACAGAGAACTCCTTTAACTTTTGTCCAAATATCTTTAATCTTGTGCTCTTCAGGACCATTTGGAGGATTCGCATCTTTAGGAACAATTTTCACATCATTACCTTTGCACCACAGTAGAACATTTTTAGAATAATGTGAAGCAGCAAGATCTGGCCAAAAGAGACATCAGTATTTGTGAATTTTCATAAGTAGCAAAAGTCTTTTTTGGAGGCATTCATTGATGTAGAGATAGGCAGTCAAGGTCTTCTAAGTGACAAAGCAAGAGGACTGCATACCACAGCTACAAATTTCTTGCCTCACAAGGAACTTGGATGCAAATTTTTCTTGTCAAATTTATTTAAGTTGATCATTGACAGGTTTATCTTTGTTCTCATAGTTAAATTGTTGATCAGAAAGTTGTGAAAAATCTGTCATGCTATATGTTTGGTTGCTTTTTCTCAATTATGCACATACTTTTAACCACCATTATCCACCATTATTTTAACCAACTTCTTTGCACATCAAATTCCTTTAACTTCACCATTTAAACTTCTTTTAGATGTCTCAATTTAAAATTGACTGGATTTTTCCGTCTCCACCCGATAGTTAACCATATAATTAGTTTTATTTTGAAAAAAAAAGAAGGATTAGTTACAAAACTACTCACTTGTGTGTGGATAAAACAAATTCATAAATCTTCCTATTGATTGTGTTAAAATGAAAAACTGATATTTTCTAGTAGCTAGATATGAGCCAATGCACCTCTTTGTAAGAATTATTTCAAGCAACCAACAGTTGGCTCTTTTCAACTCTTCAATTACTATTTTTTAAACAAAAGAATGAGATGAGAATCTATGTTGCAAGTGATATAAAAAATGCATTAAATTATCATACAGTTAGTCAGCATTCTTATTTTATATTATTAAATATGTATCAACAAGTTTGTCATGTATTCAATTAGTGAAAACTTAGAAAGTGCTAAAAAACATTAGAAGTAAATGCAAAAAATACCTAATGTTTTTGACAGTTCTGGATCTTGTAAAAGTAACAGTATATGAAAAGTTAAATTTTAGTTAAAGTATGGATACAAGAAGCATTTTTGTTATTTATAAACATACATGTGACAGCTGCAATTTGTTATATGTTTGTATATAGTTAAATATGTTTAGGAATGACTATTGAAGAAACCATTGCATTAACATCTATCATGACTGGTTCTGGTGAAGTGCTTAGTTGGCCAGATGAATGGAAACATTTAGTTGTTGATAAACACTCTACAGGAGGTGTTGGAGACAAAGTAAGCTTGATATTAGCTCCAGCCCTGGCTGCATGTGGGTTAAAGGTATATGATATAATTATTACATGTTTGTTTTTATTGGCTAAAACGGTTGGGTTGTTCAACTCTATAAGCCTCTTTAATAGTTTTTTATTTATCCAACTCTTTATCATTATGCATTGTTTGTAAATTATTTATTTATTGAAGGTTAACAATCAATTTTTGGAATAAGTTTATTAAATTAAGTTAAATAATTTGATTAATAAATAAAGTTGTTGATCTCTCTTCGTCTTTACCTTAAATATAAATTTTCCCTAAAAAATTCAACGAATTTAAAAATTTTAATATAATTTTTATAGAAGGGCTTAAACAGTCTGTCTTGAATCAAATTGTAAAAAATTAGCCTAACAGTATTTATTCAAAATTTAATTCAATTATGTTTTTCTTTATTTTTAAAGTTATTATTGCTTTTTTTCTAAATGTGTATTTTAAGAAAGCAATAATATTGTAGCATAGAAGATGTGAGTATCCATTGAATACTGTAGCAATTAGATTCATATATTATGTGTGATGTACTTTTAAAATCCACTAGAAATAACTTTGTTTTTTTCTAGTGAATTTTAAAAATTATTGGCTTTATTGTTTTCTTTTTGCTAAGTTGTATATTATATGACTATAAATTTACATTTGCTATATTGTTTTGGTAAAGCTATAAAGATATCTTTGTATTTACAAGTAACAAACTAGTTTTTTTTTTTTTAATCTTTATAAAAAAAACTTTTTGTTAAAAAAAAAAATTCAGTATAACCACTTTAGAAGCAACAATTCAAGTCAAAGTTAATTTAAAAAAGGATGTGCATTTTGCAATTCAATTCACAATTCAATTTGCAATTTAATGTGTAATTAAATGTGCACATAGCTTTTAATGCATTTATTTTTTTATTTAGACAATCTAAACTTAAAAGAACATATTTTCATATTGACACTTTATTGCAGATGAATTTTTTGTAATTTCAAAATAACAATTGATAATTTTTATTTTAAATGACTAAATTTGATATAAAACAAATTGAATTCATTGATATTGCAATGTTATAATTATAATAAATTATAATCAAGTTTAGCATGTTACACTTCTGGTATAAGTTATACTTCATTATAAAAGTGAATAAAAAAATGACCTTAATTTTTACTAGATAGAAAATAATTATAAAGGTCTTCTGGAATTAGTTCTGCGTGTTAAACATTTTTAAATTAATAATTTCAACTTTGTAAATAGTTGAATTTATTCTGTTTGTTTAAATCTTTAAAAATTTTGGTTCCATATTGTTTCTCATCTATTTGAAAGACCTTCTAATCTATAAAGTGACAACCTTACCTCTAGTGACAATCTTACCTCTAAAGTGACATTAGCTAATGTAATAACACTTTAGAGTAAAGTTGCCTCAAATGTGCAATCTTACTTCTAAAGTATTTGTTGATGACACAAATATATATTCTATTCTTAATAAAAAGTCATCAGGTTTTGATTGCTTAGATTAGGCAGATAATCTTAAATGTGGTTTCTCCTCTGCAACAATGTTGGGCTCATAGTGGCTTATAAGTAATAACCTAAACAAAGCTCATGTTTTTTGCTGTATACCATTACAGTGGTGTACACTTGGATTTTGGTCGGTCGCCTGGCGGGCGACTGAGAGTAATAATTTAGCTAAACTCGATCGTCCACCAATGTTTTCAGTCGTCCATCACCATTTTTTAACAAAGTTCGCATTTTGCGTAATTCTCATACAGTAAAGTCTTGACTATCTCTCCTAAACTCGATTTTTTTTAAAACATGAAATTTTTTTTTTCTGACTGTCACAACTGCTTTTTATATTTAATGAGGATTACATTATGAATAATAAGGAGAGAGAAAAAAATCGAGCGATAATTGTTCAAATTAATGTTTTTTATTTTTTGCAACGTAATTTGATTGATGGCAAAAAGGCGTTAAATAAAAGCAAACTTTTTATGTATTATTTTTTTTAATTACGTCACTTGGTTTTTATCATTTCTCTTAGATTGTTACAACAAGATAATATTTAAATTATAAATAATGCGTACGTACGCAGAAGGGGGTGGTCGTTTGCTTATAGAATTATTGAAATAATAATAATGAAGAAAAAAATCGAGTCTAAAACTGCATTAAAATATTATTTCCAGTAGCCCTTCGGAAGATTCAGGTGGCATTTGCCATCGGGCGACCGCTAGTGTACACCACTGCATTATTATGATAATGTTGATATTTTTATCCTGGTGAATAGCAACACTTATAATCAGTCTTCTACTTTTGGTTTTCTTAGATTTTATTTCACTACTTACTTCTCAACATTTACAAAATAAAGTTCATAAAATAAATGCTTCTACAAAATAAAATTTATTTTCTTGCTTCTACAAAGTAAAAGTCATTACTTTGCCTCTGCAAAATAATAGTCATTACTTTGTCCCCGCAAAATATACGTCACTACTTTGCTTCTACAAAATAAAAGTCATTACCTTGCTTCTACAAAATTTAAAATCATTACCTTGCTTCCACAAAATAAAAGTACATTCTTCTATGTTAGATAAATTAAGGCAATATTCTTACTAAATAAATTGATACAAGTATAATGAAATTTTCTCATCTTAAATCAAGTTTTAACTTGATTTGATGGTAAGCACAAATAAACATCTTTATTTTTAAAATAAAGATAAATTTGATGAAGGCAATTATCTCTAAATGAAATGTTTTTGTTAAAATTGTATCTTTTTCGACAAGCGTCAAGAAAGTACTGCCTCAACATAAGTTTTAATACTGCCTTGACATCAATTTTAATATTTATCTCTATTTTGACATCAATTTTAATATTCACCTTTATCTCGACGTAAATTTTGTTTTTATCTTTATCTTGAAATAAGTTTTAATTTTGCTTATGTAAAAGTAAATTAAATTTAATGAAATACTAAGTTTAAAAAAATTTTACTGATCATAAAACTTTTGGATTTATTTATTAATAAATTTTTTATGTAAAAATCTAAATACATTTTAGGTACCAATGATATCTGGGCGTTCTCTAGGATTCACTGGTGGCACATTAGATAAGTTAGAGTCGATACCAGGCTTCAATGTAAATATTACAACTGATAAAATTCAAGATATAGTCAAAGATGTGGGATGCTGCATTGTTGGACAAACTCTCACATTAGTTCCAGCTGATAAAATTTTATATAGTTTGCGCGATATTACAAATACAGTTGCATCAGCACCTCTGATATGCAGTTCAATTATCTCAAAAAAAGCTGCAGGTATTTGAATGCTTTAAAAAAAAATTTAATATTAAAATAATTTAAAACCAATCGCAAATACAATTTAAAACAAAGAAAAAAATATAATTTAAGACAAAATATTATTTGAAGGCAAATTTTTTATTAAGTTAAAAAAAATTATTTTAACATTATTTTTGTTTTAAAATTGTTTTTATTTAAATATTTTGCTACTCCACTTTTTGTATTTCTTAAGTTATATAGTTTTAAATTGTACTGTTTGCTTAAATAATCTATTATAATCATTTATATAAAAAAATTTTTTCACGAAATGTTATACAACAATAATTTTTAAAAAAAGTGTTTCAGTAGCTTTCTTTTTTTTTTTTATATAATAGAGGGTTTAAGTAGTCTTGTTCTTGATGTAAAATATGGACGTGGTAGTTTCCAATGTACTCCAACAGATGCAGAAAATTTAGCCAAACTTCTTGTAGCTGTTGGCAACGGTCTGTAGTTTAGTTTTTTTACTTTACATATGCTTTTTATTCAATATCTTATTGTTATTTTATCCCAATTATGTGTTATTTTAAAAATAGTATTTTAATAATATGTGAAAGAGACTTTTATGGTAAAAAACATCCAAATGACACTTTTGCTACCAAAGCTTTGAAACAACATAAAAATTAAAACTTATTTGCCAAAATTCATTAAATTTCATAGTTTTTAAAAACCTCCACATTGATAATTTGAATGACTAATTTTAATATTTCTTGATAGAGTTTGTTTTTCTATAATTATATTTCTTTCATTTTTTAATTTTTGTTTTCTTTATTTCCTTATTTTTATTTTCAAGTGTTCATATTTAATATTTAATTATACAAAAAAATGCAACTTCGTGATGGAATTTAAAGTTTCATGTCTATTGGCAATTATCAGCCATATCTATTTTTTAAATCAAGAAAAAGCTGTTTAAAAATTCAAAAAACAAATAAAGCAATAGAATGAGTTCTGACGTCAAAATAAAATAGAAAAGAATCATAAAAACTGGCTAATCACCTATGTCAAATTGGAAGAGAAAGAATTTGTTTGCCTGCATTTAAATATTATTTTACTGTTTTTGTTTATTTGATTAAGAATTTTCAAGAATAGAATTTGATACTTTTTGTTTATGCATAATTTACAGTTTGGTTATTTTCTATTTAACAACTGGGTTTAAATTTGCATATTTTAACTCCCAAGCCTTCTTTGATAACTTAGCGTCATTTTTATATTTAAGAAAAATATAAAATATTTAATGTTTCTAAAAAAAAATCGTTCTACACAAGTTAAAAAATATTTCTACACAATTAAAATAGTTTTACAAGTGATATAACTTTAAACAGCTTAGATAAATTTCTTCCAATACATTATCATGAATGCTGTTGCGCTATAACTTTGTCGATGTGTAGTTGTGGCATGTCTTTTGTAGAATATTAATTTCTTTTTGATCCATTTCTTTTACCATTTTTAAATCAATACTTTCTGTTTAGCTTTTATGCTTTTGAAACACTATTTCCATAGCTCCACATCATTCTACCATTTTAACATCTGTAATAATATCAGCTTTCTAAAAAGATCTTTCTCTTTTAAATACGTCTTCTTTATCTGTACCATAATGCTCGGCAAGAGCACAGATCTTCTCTGCACAATGCAAATCAAGCTTCTTCTCTGCTTCACGTAACTTTAGTGGATCAAAAACTACAAACTTTAGCTGAAATCCAAGCTGATCAAATGTACCTTGGATTTCAATTTTGAAAGCAAATACAAATTTTTTATATGTACTTTTTTTCAAACGCTTCCCATATGAAAATGTTTTTGTTGCGAAGATTAGCAGCATCTTGAATGCCAACATAAGCTTTCTCATATGACAGGCACAAAAAGTCATGGATTTTCTGTAATGTGACATTTGAGGGAGAGAGTTGAAAACACATCACAAAGCTAGAATAATGTTGCCAAAATCTCTTTTAAGACAAGAGCAGCAAATAAACCAATGGTCTCAACATCACGTCTTTCAGACTTAACAAAAAAGCTCTTAATAATTGTTAATAATCATTATAGACAGCCTTGCATGCTTTTTCATGAGCTGCCCATCTTGTTAAACTAGGACTAACTGGTGTTACAGGATGTTCTTCGTAAATATTCACAATTTCTTGTAGAAAACTGTTACCTAATGGCCGATAATGTTTTTCATTACAAACTGTTGGGCACATATGCACAATTTGCAGACATTGGTTCACCTCATCTGGAAGTGTGGGTTAAGGATTCTTCATATGGGAAGCGTTTGAAAACAAGTACATATAAAAAATTTGTATTTGCTTTCAAAATTGAAATCCAAGGTACATTTGATCAGCTTGAATTTCAACTAAAGTTTGTAGTTTTTGATCCACTAAAGTTACGTGAAGCAGAGAAGAAGCTTGATTTGCATTGTGCAGAGAAGATCTGTGCTCTTGCTGAGCATTATGGTACAGATAAAGAAGATGTATTCAAAAGAGGAAGATCATTTTAGAAAGCTGATATTATTTGGAGACATAGAAAAAGATTCTGATAACAAAGCATTAGTGCTGACTTTTTTTATTTCTAAAGAAAAGCTTGTGTCTCTCATCATTCTCCATATGTTAGCTTGCCTTATACTTAGTTCTTTGTACGCTGCTTCAATTTTGATGACATTCTGGTGATGCATAGTAAATAAATGCCATGCAGCAGCACAAAACATGTTTTTTTTTAAAACATGTTTTTCAACATCTTTTGAAACAACAGTTTGAAAAGCATTGAAAACAAAACGTGTTGGAAACATATTTCAATGTAGTATGCCTACTCACCTACAGCATTTCTATACATCATTTCTACCCACACTAATTTTGGTTCAATTGAATGTATTTTTTGTTTTAAAATATTGAGAATGAATCATTGTGAATATAGTCTAAAGCATTTTTTACTTAATTCAGTTGGAAAGTGTGATTGTTGAGATTTAATGTGATGCAAGGTAATTTACAATTTTCATCTTGCACTGTGTTAATTTTTTTTATTATTATTATTATTTTGATTCACTCCCAGCAAGGCTGCAAGCAGCCACTATTAAGTTTTTAAAAAAAAAGAATAAAGTTACAGAGCAAAGAAGCGGTTGACAGAAGACTTGAAAAGTTGAAGGTTGTATGAATCAGGAAAACATGAAGATGGGAGAGAGTTCCAAAGAGTTAAAGTGCGGGGAAAAAAACTAGATGAATAAAAGTTTTTAGACCATGCAGGTATACAGTAAACGAATGAGACTTTGCTGGATGACAAGTCAAACACGAATGAAGAATGAGTTTTAGTTGATAGAACTAGAGATGATAACTCCTTTGAGCAGCGTCCATGATAGTATTTGTAGAAAAAAAAAAGAGGTGCAATTTTATGACGACGGAAAAGAAGCTCAAGCTTAGCATATAGAGTGGGTCCAACTATGTTTACAATACATATTTAGACCTTGTCTAGAAGAGAATGAGCATCATTAGAAGAATCAGCTCAAATATGACAACAGTATTCCATACAGGGACAAATAAGAGATTTGTAAAGGTAGAGAATGGAATCAGGAGTAAGAAATAGTGAGCATGATAAAAAGAAGCAACCTTAGCAGATGCTAATTCAGCAATCGATTGTATATATGGTTTCCATGAAAAGTCAGTAGTAAACGTTAGTTCAATAAGGCGTAAAGAAGAGGACTCAGTGAAAGGGTTGCCATTCCTTAATATAAGAATGTCAACAGTATTGCGCTAGTTGTTTGCAGTAAATAACTGAGTTTGTTGTTTGTTGAAGTTAATATTTACAATCTGAGATATGAGAAGATCGTTTGTTTACAGTAATTTTTTTTTATAAAACTATATAATTTTAAATAAAAGAAAAATTTCCACAATTTCACATACCAGTGCACCACAAAAAATACCTTTTTAACAAGTCCTGGTGACTTTGCCTTTTAAGTTGGCTGTGTCTTGGTTTGTAGGGTTCAACAGAAAAAACGGGAATATAAATTATCCCTGATGAATTTTTTTTGCTGAAAAACATTTAGAACCAATCATAAAAAGAAAATTATCCACAACACTACTTATTTTCTTATAAATAAAATGTGTTAAAAATAATAAGCACAATCGGAAAATACATCTTTGCAAAGCGTTCTTATTGTGTAATTGGGAACTGGGACTCAATGTAAAAAGTAATAAATTCCAGGTTGCTAGATGTTGTAAGTTCTTTTCCTATAGAAAACTGATGTCTCAAGGAAGTACTCTGAAGTTTATTATCTCTGGAAGTAAAGAACATATATGTATTTTATCATATTGACTCTAAATTATTATTATTAATAATGTAAATCAATAATATAAGTTATTATTGGTTAAAAAAACGTAATCACAAATTTTTTTAGGTGTTGGCATGAAAACAACTGCTCTTATTACAAGTATGGAGGAGCCTTTAGGCATGATGATAGGAAATTCATTGGAAGTTCTTGAGTCTGTACACTGTCTTCAAGGAAAAGGGCCATCTGATGTTTTAGATCTAGTTATTGCACAAGGTAAATAAGTAAGCTGGTGAAAATTAATTTTAGCTTAATTTTTTTCATTAGTATAATTTTATTATATGCTATACTTACTATTAACTAATGCCTACAAAGTTTAAACTTCTAATTAACATAATAATATAAATGATAATGTTTATGTTTAATGTTTCGAATAGTCAAGAGAAAAATTAAGAAAATTCGTTTTAAATATTCAGGTCGGGAATTGCTGTTACAGCAAGGCCTAGCGGCTACCCCTGAAGAAGCTTTATCTCAAGTTATACATTCTATATCTAGTGGAAGAGCTTTAGAAGTGTTCAGACTAATGCTTGTTGCTCAAGGAGTAGATGAAGAAACATCCAAAGCAATTTGTAAATCTCCAGAGACAGTGTTACCTATATCTAATCATACCACAGATATAAAATCTTCTAAATCTGGTACAGTTATTGGTATTGATCCCTTGAAATGTGCAGAAGTATCAGGAGTTCTTGGAGCAGGTCGTCTAAAACCCAGTGATATTGTAACTCATAATACTGGCATTCAGTTATTTAAAAAGGTCGGCAATTTGATTCAAGAAGGTGAGACCTGGGCAACAGTTTACCACGTCGACAAAAAACTATCTGAAGAATTAATTTTAAAGCTAGAATCTGCTTTAAGTGTAACTAGTGAAAATTTTACTGACAAAATAAAATCAAAAATACACAGTATTATTAAGTAATTTTAAAAATATAATAACAATTTATTACATATTAATGATTTATTATATTTTATGAATCGTTATTATCTATAATATTAATGATATCAATTTTAAAACACCTAAATTTTTAAGCATAACTTCTCTGTTACATTCTTTTATGTTGTTCTGTTAAGTTTTTGTTTCAGTTATACTTAAAGATATTCATCGTTTTGTTTGTGCTATTTATTTTTAAGTTGTTTTGTTATATTCTTAGTTCTGTTATGTTGGTTATTTTTTTATGTTGATTGTTTTGTCTGCTGTTTTGTTATAATTAGTAAAATATAGTTCAGTTTTTATTACATATACTTATATTATTTACTTTACTCTATTTTTTTTTATTATTACTATTATTTAGTTGTCCTTTTTATATATAGGTTTCTTATTTTTACTTTCACTTTCTGACATATATTTGCTATATTCGCATACTATTTTGTTTTGTTAAATTTTTTACTTTTTGATCAGTATATATCATTGTATCTTTTTTTTTTTTTTTTTTTAATATATATGCGTTTATTATTTTTATTTTGTTGTATTTTTTATATTTTTAATTTACACCTATATTATTTGATGTATTTCTTTAATTTTTAACATGTATTATTTTGTTGTATCTTTTACTTTTTAATATATACATAAAGTATTAATTTCTTAAATAAAGTATTAATTTCCTAAATAAAGAATTAATTTCTTTAATTTTTAATATATACCTATATTATTTTGTTGTATTTTTTACTTATTAATATATACATATAGTGTTAATGTAAAATAACCAAGACTTTAAAGTATTATTTTTTTATAAAATTTTGTATTATAAGAAAAGAAAATATTATATTTTATCATTTTTTACTTGTAAAATAGTAAAATAAAAATATTGAAAAATTAACAAAAAGTTACTAACATTACAAAAACCCGATAAACTAATTTACTTAAATCTTAACCCATATTTCATTAATAGTTTTTGAACTTTTTTCTCCAAAAGCAACGTCTCATTAATCTTTGAAGATTGATGAGACGTTGATTTGGGTAAATTTATTATAAAGTATATATATTTTATAATAATTTATTATGATAATTAGAATTATTTTGAAAGCAATAATTGGTGATAATAAAACTGCAATAGTATACATAATTTGTGAAGACTTTTAAATAATTTTTGTGTAAAAGGGCAAATTTATTTCCAAACAAATTTAAAATCTAGACTTTCAGAATGACATATAATTTATAAATCATTTTATTTAGGGTTAGCCCTGATTATGTCTGAACCCATCCCTTAATAGGATTACCCCTAAACACTGAAAAATCTGAGAATTAAATACTAAATTTAAGTATAAGATTGTTATAAAGAAAAGTAAATGCATCTAAAGGATGTATTTGTTCTAACTGCTGCGTCATATTGGTCCAGGATCATAAATCCTTGAAATAAATAACATTTTTCAAAAATTTATGACCTTTTATACGCAGAGGTAAATTCAAACTACTCACCTTCCCCTACATTGACATGAGCTAGCTTGATTGCTACTGCTAATGCTAACTACGTCAATGTTTATTAATATTTCAAGGGTACTGCCATCCAAAATATCATTTGTTTCGTAAAGTAATTGTATTATTATGCACTGATTCCAAAATGGTAGTAATAATCTGGAGGAATTTCACGCTTAACGACTCTATCTGTAAGAGTTATGATGTAGATATAACGGATTTTTTAGTGAAACACAGATGCCTTCTTAACAAATTTAATAGTCTATTGGTTGTTCTATAAGGTAGAGCAGACTCAATTCTTGTCTAATATTTGCTTCTTCGTTGCTTGAAAAAAAGGCAGCTACATCTGATGAATTATCTGGTAGAGAAGATGGAGGTTTTTTAGGAAACAGTATTTGGGAAAAGGCTGGTTGAGAAAGTGGAAGTACCTGATGTAGAGGTACTTCAGTATCCAAGCTCTCAAAATCTACATTACCAATACTCAAGTGTATACCAGAGCTATAATCTATTGTAGCTTGCTCTCTGTGATCTCTGTGACTTTAATCTCTTGTACTACAAGCTATCATGCTCGCAGGCCTACAATTTGTAGGCCTGTGAGCATAATAGCTCATGAAAAAGAAATCTCTTGGGTATATTTTCTGAAAAAATAATGTTTTATTGTCAATATAAAAAAAATTTATATTAAGTGATGTATAATTATGTAATCAATGTCAAAATTTTAACATTAGACTCAAAACAAAACAAATAATAATTATACCAATATTGTTTATAAACACCTTGGTGATTCAATAAAATTCTTTCATATACTTGTGTCTTAATTTATATTTTTAAAATATTAATGTATGATATTTTTAATGATTTTAATATATGATATTTTTTAGTGGTGGTAGTAATTAAAATCAATTTTATATACTTTGTAATGAAAATAACTTTCACAAACTGTCCAAAAATATGATTTTTGTATGAAAAACTTTTTTTATACGAAGAACTTTTATAAGAAGAATGCTTGATCTGATAAAATATTTTGTTGTTGCTTAACAATGCAATATGTAGTTATCCAGTTTATTTTTTCAGAATAACTTAAAAGAGTAACTAAAAACTAAATAGTTTGATATACTCCAATATGAGCAATATGTATGTATAAATATATAATATATTAAAGTACATCATACTTTGAAAGTTTTTGATTTTTAATTAGGCGGATAATTTTTGTGGTATCACTAAATGTGAATAATGACTTTGGGAAAAAAAATTTCAAGAAAAATAATTTTTATCTATGCGGGATTGCAGTTTTTGGAAAGGTAAAATTTATCATTTATGCATAAATGCAATGGGGGTTACAATTTTTAAATTATGAAAATCTAAAACTTTTTAAATTTTTTTTACATATTACCATATGCTATGAAACCTGAATATTTTTTTTTAGAAAAATAAATATATTCGTGGGATAAATTGTGTTAAAAGATTAAAATAAAAGTGCTAAAATATAATGACATACAAATTTAAAACAAACTTTCATTGTTTAAATGCACACGCTTACTTGTGACCTTTTTTAAAAGTTTAATTTAATCGTCAAATGGGTAGCACAAGTATATTTTCATATCTAATATAAAACAAATGTGATGTTGATAGCCATGTCACAAAGTAACAATGTTTTGACTGCTGAGAAGACAAGATAAGGAAATTCTAAACATTGCCACACCATAAATTCAAAATGGATCTTATTTTTTATTTTTTATTTATTTGCATTTTAAAATAAGAAACACAAAAAGTATTTCTTATTTTATTAAGAAATACTTTTTGTATTTCTTATTAAAATAAGAATAAAGTTTTTAGGCGTGGCGTCTTGTAGGATGGTGAGAAGGAGCAAATGTAAAAAACTCAGAAAAAGGTAGATCGACAAAGTTATGTATAATTTTATTGGTCATTACAAGATCAAATTTTATTCTATGACATTTAAGAGATTCTAGATTGAAGATATTGAGTCTTGAAGAATAATCTTTATATGGAACACGACATCTTTTACATACACTTCTAGTAAAGGATTTCTGAACTTTTTCTAACCAACTTATATCTTTTAAAAGATGGGGATTCCACACAGAGGTAAAAAACTTTATGATAGGTTGAACATAAACTTTATAGACTTTAATCAGAAGCTTGAAATCGTTACTGATGAAGGATTTTAAAAGTAAGTAGGAACGAGAATACTGTTATTAACACAGATCATACAAATAAGTTTATCAAATGTTAAACCTGGTGTTCTCATGTTAAAAATAGTTGTATTTAAATTAATTGCTCCTGCAATTGAAGAAAACTCAGCACAATGTCAACTAAAAATAGCAAAATCTACAGATCATTCTGAAAGAGCTAAAGGCCCCGATAAAGGTGGATAAACAATTCAACCTGCTCCTGCTCCTGCTCCTGGTTCTACTAAAGATGAAGTTAAAAGTAAAACTAATGCAGGAAGAAGTAATCAAAATCTTAAATTGTTTAATCTAAGAAATGCTATATTTGATGCTCCTATGTATATATGTACTAATCAATTTTCATAATCTCCTATTAAAACTGGCAAAACTAAAAGAAAAATCTTTTTTCCTTATCTTGTCTTCTCAAAATTTTCCTTATCTTGTCTTCTCAGCAGTCACAACATTGTTACTTTGTGACATAGCCATCAAAATCACATTTATTTTATATTACATATGAAAATATACTTGTGCTAGCCATTTAACGGTTAAATGAAACTTTTAAAAAACGTCATCAGTAAACGTGGTCTCACTCGTACGGAAAAAAAATTAAGCTTCTGCTATGGCAATCCATCTGTTGTGGCAAGCCATCTAGTATGGCAAATATTTTTACACTTTGCTTTAGAAAAGTTTATGTCAATTTGGTCTGTAAATAAACGTTGCACCAACTTATAACAAAGCATTGCATCTGTCAACATTGTTTTGGGAATTTTTTCAGGATGTTCAATCAAAGACTTCAGCTATTATATAGGTTCAAATATTTCAATTCTTTTTATGCAAATAATTTTAGATAGAGCCTTTGTAATAGGGCCAGTAAAACAATCCTTTGAGTTGGAGCATGTAATCTAACAGTTATATGTCTTAATAGTAGTTTATTGCAATCCAGCATACAAATAGACCAGAATAATTGCCTCTTGGTTAGTTATTCCAGATTTGATAGAAAACATCCATCTTTTTCTTTCCCTCCGATTTCTAAGGACTCATGGGTTGCCCTTAAAACCACCTAATTATAAATAATTATTATAGTTATATTGTCTGAACTTTAAATGGCGTCATTCAAATAATGAAAGTCTGATTGTTTTTAATGTCTTATTATATTTTAGCACTTTTATTTTAATATTTTAACACACTTTATCCATCTAATATATTTATTTTTCTAAAAAAAAAATATTCACGTTTCATAGCATATGGTAATATGTAAAAAAAAATCTAAAAGGTTTTAGATTTCAATAATTTAAAAATTGTAGCCCCCTTGCATTTATGCATAAACGATCAATATATATATATATATATATATATATATATATATATATATATATATATATATATATATATATATATATATATATATATATATATATATATATATATATATATATATATATATATATATATATATGTATATATATATATATATATATATATATATATATATATATATATATATATATATATGTATATATATATGTATATATATATATATATATATATGTATATATATATGTATATATATATATATATATATATATATATATATATATATATATATATATATATATATATATATATATATATATATATATATATGTATATATATATATATGTATATATATATGTATATATATATGTATATATATATATATATATATATATATATATATATATATATATATATATATATATATATATATACATTTATATAAACGAATATATATATATGTATATATACATACAGTATTGGACAAAACATTTGCAACCAACATCGAACAATGCTAAAAAGTGTTCCTAATTTTACATGTCTTAAAAACGAAACGAACTATACTACCACAGCAAACAGTTCAGGAGTCTGTAGTCATAGCATGCCATGACATGAGCAATCAGCTGACAGGTGACAGCACACAGGCAGAATTTCGTTGACAAGTGCCATTTTGCAGCGGAAAAAACAAGTGCAACTTTTTTGGTTTGTTTCATTTTCTTAAGTCTGGTCCGTGTCAATGTCACAGAAGTTTTTTAATAATTAAAGGAAGTATCCAGAAGCATCTAGAGTCTTCTAGAACAGGTTCACACAAGTTCATTTTACTATATAAGAGACATGTAAATCGACATGTAATTCAGTCAGTGTATGGAAGTCAATCAGTCAGTATTATCAAGACAGTTTATCGAAGTGAGTATTATCAAAGTGTTTTATCGAAGAACATTAATACAAGAAGTAAAATACAACAAGTGTTTTATTACATCAATACAGTCCACATCCAACCAAGACGTTGTATTCCACAGAGCATTATTGTATCATCACAAATTAAATGTAACACGGTAAGCCTTGAGAAGCGTGATTATTTATTTTTATTGTTTTTATGACTTCAAGTGCAAAAATGGCTCCCGACAGTCTTGGATTGGAACTTAGAAAGAAAATTATTGGCGATTACGTAAGTGGAATGTCTCAAAAAAGTATTTGTGATAAATATCGCGTGAAAAAATGGACCGTATCAAGACTATGTTCCAAATATCGTTCTACGGGGAAGTTAGCAGCAGATAACAAAGGTGGAAGACCGCGTTCCACCACTTCTAGAGAGGATTCTATGATCATCAGATCCGTCAAGAAGGATCCCTGGATATCATCAGTCAAGATACAAAAGCAAATAGAGCTGCCTGTATCGGACCGAACAATCAGACGACGTGCTGTTGAAGCCGGATTGTTTTCTCGACGCCTTGCAAAGAAACCGCTGATTTCACTAAAAAACCAGAAGAAAATACTCCAGTTTGCTACATCTCATATTGACTGGAATGTGAAAAAATGGCGAACTGTCCTGTTCAGTGATGAATCGAAGTTCAACATCATTGGGAGCGATGGCATTTGCCGTGTACGTCGACCGGCTGGAAAACGCCTCGATTTACGTTACTGCCATTAGACCGTGAAGCATGGTGGAGGCAATGTGATGGTCTGGGGGTATTTTTCTACTAACGGTCTAGGTCCAATACATTGAAACGATGGAATAATGGACCGTTTCATGTATAAAAATATCCTGAAAGATGTTATGTTACCTCATGATGAATGGAATATGCCAATAAAATTGGTTTTTCAGCAAGACAACGATCCGAAACACACTGCAAGGGTAGTCAAGCAGTGGTTCAAGACAACCACCTATCGGTGATGGATTGGCCGCCTCAATCTCCGGATCTCAACCTTATCGAGAACCTGTGGGAGATCGTCAACCACAGAATTAATCGTGAAGGTGTTCGTAATAAGGATCAACTGTTTGAACAAATCCAAAAGGCCTGGGCAGCGATTCCACAAAGTTTCATTGATCACCTGATCCAATCTATGCCTCGAAGATGCAAAGCTGTGATCGACAACAAAGGATTCGCCATGAAATATTGATAGCGAAATACAGCTTGGTCAACATTTTGTTGAGTTGCACTTGTTTTGTCCAGAAGGAAATCAACTTTTTTTAATACTTTTGATTAGTTTATAAATTTTTGTGTACAAATATTGAACTTTGTGATGAATAAAACTTGAAGAACTTTGTCTCTAAACAGTTACATAGTTATTTCTCTAAATTGAAAAAATGCAGCACTTTTATATAAAGAAACTAAATTAGCATTATTTGGTTGCACTCGTTTTGTCCGATACTGTATATATATATTCGTTTACCAAGACTACCTAAATATCGAACCTTAGTTACTGTCATCAACAAGTCATTCCTACGAACGCATAGTCATAAAAACAAATTTAGTTAATAGTGTATATATCATCATCGCAATTTATAGATCAAATCCTATTATTCCAATTGGAATTTTTTTTTCAGAGTTGCGCGAGCTCTTGGAAGAACTTCAAACTATTTCTTATGAAGTTTCATTGTGTGGTGATTTTAACTGTCTAGGCAACAGTTTAATAACTATAGACTCGCGACTTACTGATGATCTGAAAACCTCTAATATGATACAACGGATTCATACTCCAATTTGCATATCTTCAATTACCGGTACTGCTAATCTACTTGACCTTTTAATTAATCGCATTGACGACAATCTGCTTTAGAATCTTAAGGTCAAAGATCTGATTTTTTCAGACCACTGCATGATTCAAGCTGCATTACAACACCAAACTTCGAAAAACAAAACTGTCTGGTTCTCTAAAGGAAATTTCTCAAAGTTTTTTAATTTAATTTTTCATTATTTTCATAATAAGTTATTTACAAAATATTTTGGGTTAAGATATGAACGAAACAGGCAGAAGATAAAAGTCTTATCATCTAGCCCCTTTGTATCGTTTACACTATCACAAATCTATCATAAAATTTTACAATATTAGTAAAATAATATAAATACTTTTAAATAAACATTTTACATTTTTTATATATTAAAAAAAATATTTTTATGCACGTAAATATATATATATATATATATATATATATATATATATATATATATATATATATATATATATATATATATATATATATATATATATATATGTATATATATATATATTTATATATATATATATATATATATATATATTTATATATATATATATATATATATATATATATATATATATATATATATATATATATATATATATATATATATATATATATGTATATATATATGTATATATATATATATATATATATATATATATAATTTTAATTATAGTTTTACTTTCAATTGGAAGGAATGAATTCCACAAATGTGGCCCTCGGCATGGTATTGAGAAATTAGATTGTTTTAATGAGGTTTTTGGTACCTGATAGTTATGCAATGAATGCTTTGTTGTAAGTTAGTTTTTTCTATTGAAATATTTAGGAGTTTTAGGGGCAAAGTTTCAGATTTGGAAGATTTAGAAAAAAAAATATATTTGCTTTTAGTTTTGTTTAGAAATAGTTTGTTGGCTTTTAACCATTCATTGAGGTTGTCAAGCTCACGATTCATAGTGATAAAGATTGACTCTATGTTTGAATGGGTATAAAAAACCTGAGTGTCGTCAGCAAAAAGATTGAAATTTAATACACTAGAAGATAAGTAAATATCGTTTATATAGATAATAAATAATAAAGGCCCTGAATAGATTCCTATGGAACTCCGCAAGAAATGTTTTCTAGCTTAGTACAGGTTTTGTCATAAGATACACATTGCTTGCGATTATTAAGATAGGAAAAAAACCATTAATAGTTATTATTTTTGACTCCATAATTTCTGAGTTTGTAAGGAAGAATATTATGGTCCACATTATCGAAGGCCTTTGAGAAGTCAATAAAAACCCCAAGAGTATATTGGTTGTTTTTAAATCCGTTTAAAATTTCTTTAACTAATTTAATTACTGCATGTTTAATTTAATGCATTTAATTATGCATTTAATGCATTTATGCATGCATTTAATTATGCATTTAATTATGCATTTAATTATGCATTTAATTATGCATGCATTTAATTATGCATGCATTTAATTACTGCATGTTTAATTTAATTACTGCACTAATTTAATTACTGCATGTCGAGTGCCCTTTTTTAAAACCGTACTGATTATTATTAAGCAATTTATGTTTTATAAAATAATTGCATATCCTATTATGCGTTATTCTCTCTAGAATTTTAGAAAAACATGGAAGTATTGAAATAGGTCTATAATTAGATAATTTAGAAATATCTTTAAAAATTGGAACTACTCTAACTAGTTTTAAAAGGTCAGGAAAAATTCCATTATTAAATGAAAGATTAAAAATAATTAGTAAGAGGTTTTCAATAATATCAAAAACTTCTTTAATAACCCTAGGGCTAATGTCATCAAGACCTGAGCTTTTGTTTGGTTTTAACATATTAAAAGATAAACCGTTCATAAGTTCATCAGGAGATACTTCAAGCTCATCCATTACACAGTCTTCTTCTTTCATATATGATTTAAAATTTTATTTCCGGGAGTTATTTTATTTGCTTGGTTTTAACCGACGTTTATAAAAAAATTATTAAAACTCTCTGCAATAACTTTTCGCTCATTAATTACTGTTCTTTCATCTTCAGTGTATACATATTTTGGTAAAGTATAACCATGATCTTGTTTATTTTTTCATATCACTTCCTTTATTATATTCCAAGTTTTTTTGTTATTACCAATATTATTTTGAAGTGATTTTGAGAAATAATTTTTTTCAACTTTTCTTTTCAGGTTTTTAAACAGGTTTTTGTAAATTTTATATTTTTTTTCGTTTTCATAAGTTTTATTTTTTAAGAATTTTTCAAATAGTCTTTGTTTTTTCTTTGAAGATTTAATAAGCCCTTTTGTAATCCAGGGACTTTGCAGGCTTTTAAGCTTAATTTTTATTTCTTTCATCGGAAACGCTTAATTGTAAGCATTAACGAACTCATTGTAAAAAAAATCATAAACTATATTAGCATCTTTGCAATTTTTGAGTTGTTTCCAGTTTACTTTGAGTAAATAATTTCTAAACGCCCCAATATTAAATTCATTAATCTGCCTTTTTACTTCCCTTGGTACTTTTCTTTTTTTTCCTTTTTTAAAAAAATCCGAATAAAAAAATGGGAAAGTGGTCGCTTGTACCGCTTTTTTATGATTTCGCTTTGGATGTTGCGAAATTTTTATGATTTCGCTTTGGATGTTGCGAAATTTTTATGATTTCGCTTTGGATGTTGCATGTTGAGAAATTCGGTTTGAAGAGTTACGCGATTAAGTTTGTTAATTAAGGGAATAATGCTGTACTGAAATAGAGTGTTTGAGAAACGTTTTACATCGCTTTCAGTTTTAACAATAAGAATATTTAGGTTATAGTCTCCCGTGATGTAAATTTGTTTGTGTTTTACTTTTTTTCAGTAGCATTTTAAGTATTTCTTATTTCCGCATGGCGGTCTATACAAAGCAGTTATTAAAACGTTTTTTTTTTATTATTGTGGTTTAATAATTCGATAGTTAGAAATTAAAAGTCCGCGTTTGGAATACTTAAAATTTCTATTTTTTGAAAATGAATTGAGTCATGAACAAAAATGCATACACCACCACCAATGCTGCCACCTCGAGTTTAGTGGATTGCCTTATAACGTGGAGTTTAAAAATTATTTTTTTCATTTCTGCACCATGTTTCTATTAAGCATATTACCGTAAACTCAGAGTTTATATTTTTTCGAGCATTGATTTAAAACTTTCAAAGTTTTTATTCATACTACGAATGTTTAAAGTTAGAGTTGAAAATAACATTTGTGACGCATTCATGAGGTTAGATACTTCCTCAATATCAAAATAGTTAGAGTATGATTATGACGTCCTCAAAAAAGATTACATCTGGATCGTTATCATTATTCAAAAGAAGTGTCTTTTGTTTATTAAAAATTACTAAAAAATATGTTACGTTTGATTTGTTAGCCATTTTCATAATTATAATATTTAAAATTAAGATTAAAAATGATTAGATTTCTAGCTAAATCATTTTGAATTATTATAAACATTTTTTGTAATAATAAGTTTGTCAAACCTGACAATTACATTTTCTCCATTTAATTATCTTTCTTTCGCTTCTGAAAATAACTTCCTACGTTTTCTTGCCGTCTCTTGAGAGAAATCTTCATTCCCGTAAATATTCAGACCTTTGAGTTTTCTTGTTTCTTTTAGAATGTTTGACTTATCTTTAAACCTTAACAACTTCAATGTAATTATTCGGGATCGGGCTTCTTTTTTAAATCCAACTCGATGCGCTTTTTCAATTTCGACTCCTTTTACTCCTAAATTTACACATAATAAATTCTGAACTTTTTGTTCAGTTTCATCCCAAGTTACATTGATATTTTCAGGAATTCCGTCTATTCTTAGGTTACTACGCCTCGACCTATCTTCGGAGATTCTGCATTTTTCGTTTAAAATTGTAATATTATATGGGCTTTTAAATTCTTTAGAATCATTAGCAGCTTTCACCTTTTGATCGATTAAGCTTTCTTTTAAGTTTTTTATATCATTTTCTAGTAAGTGTATTCTTTTATTGCAATCCAATGATTTTGTTTCAATATCGTCTAGGCGTGTATTGATTATTTTTAAGTTATCGCTAAGTAAGTCCACGAATACTTTTTCTTGCTCTTTAAATAATGTCCGTATTTCTTTTTTGCGCTGAATGAACATATTTTTTATTTCGGATAAAGTAGTAGCTATTTTTAATTTTTTTTGATTTAATTATTTTTCCTTTCTTTTTTGAGCTGTTAGAATTACGTCTGTTCACCGCGGTGGTCGAGTTAGGAATTTTTTAAAAGTTAGATATATGAAGCTCCAAAATCGAACTGCAAAGATGGTATGTCGTACTTTACCGACAATATGTGCTGACGATTATGCAGAACATATAAAAACTAACTTAACAACTGTTCTTGATAGATTGGCACCAATCCAGAAATATGCAAAAAGACTTAGTTTGCACGATGATAAATGGCTATCAGCATGTGCTAAGAAAAGTAAAAGCAGACGTCGAAAACTGGAACGTCGTTACAAAAAAAGTGGCTTATTGGTAGATAAAAAAACTCTATTGTTAAAAAGTTACTGCATACAAACTCTAAAAATGTAATTGATAACAATATAATATCAGAGGAAAAGTGTGAAACGAAAAATCAATATTTCATTAACAAACTTGAAAGTGTAAAGAATACAATCCTAGAAAGGCTGATTACCCTCCGGTAATCATATAACTTTTCAGAGTTACCACTCCCTGAAGCAACTTTAATGTTAACACTTGCTACGGTTACACCTGAATATGAATAAAATTTCGTTTGATTTGATTTCCGATGAATTGAAAATGGATTTTCGGTTGAATTATAATCTTTTTATTTTTTAATTTGTTTTTATACTTATTATTTCTTGTTCTTTCTCTCTTACTTTTACTCATGTTCTTTTTCTTTTGCTAGTTTTTTTGTTTTGTTTTGAATTTTGACTTTGCATTTTAATAGAATAAGCGTTGAAAAAACAAAATGATTTTATTTAAAGAAAAAAAATCTCTCAAAGCCACAAATATATACATATATATATATATATATATATATAATATATATATATATATATATATATATATATATATATATATATATATATATATATATATATATATATTCTTAAAAAAATATATATATAATATATGTATTCAACATTTAAAAAAGACTAAAAACCGAACTTTTCAAAGCTGCTTCCTCGACCTAAACATGCTTATTTTTTGGTGCTTCTGAAACACTTCATCATTTTATGATTGTTATCGAACTATGGCACTTCAATCTCTAATTATATATATATATATATATATATATATATATATATATATATATATATATATATATATATATATATATATATATCCAAAATTTCTTTTAAGCTCCAAAAATGTAAATATTTTCATAAACAAGACAAATTTTCTAATTTTTAAAACCATTTTTTTAATAAAAACAATTCATGTTCCGACTAACACTAATCATCTTCAGTTAAAATTAAATATTTAAAATTTGTTAAAATACTTATAAAAGTGTTTAAAAAAAAAATACAAATATAATTATTCTTATACAAACAAATAATAATATAAATACAAAAATGCAATAAAATCAGTTAAAAAGTTTATCACGTCATACAAAAGAAATAGGAAATAACAAAAGAATAGGTCAAAAAGATTAAAGGTCAAAAAGATACACAATATGTATAAAAAATAGCAACTAAGCAGAAAGTGTCATTTGTACACGGTTAACCCGTTTATTTATACCAGGTTTTGAGCATTCTATAAACATATTTTCTTCAAGTTTTAGCTCAAATTTGTTAGATTCCGAATCTAACACAGAAAAACACTTATCATTTACTTGCATGAAACAGTTTTCATTAGCATGGAGATGTTTATAGATATGAGACTTTTATGAGATAAGATATCCGGGTCTTGAGATGGCGAGTAGTTTTGTCTATATAACAGGAGTTACATCCTGCACATACGAATTTATACACCACGAACGATTTGAACTCTAGAGGAATAGGATCTTTAGAAGAAAAGAATTTAGAAATTTTCAGTGAGGTAAATACTAATTTAATATTTGCTGAACGGCGATATCTTTTAGCAATTGAATTCAGTCTTTTTTTAGTTGAATCAGATATTTTTTCCAAAAACGGAAGTTTAAAATAAGACAAAGATTCTTTGATTTTTGGTTGTGGTGGAAGATTTGAATTAATCTTGTTTAAATATGAGTTATATATTTTTTAAATGCGCCAAGATGAGTGCATGTTTCTTTGAAATACGTTAAAGAGGTCGTTTATGTCAGAGTGAAACCCAAGTTTAGTACTAATAATTTTAAACGTTCTATCGATTAAGCATTTAATTAGACTAACTCTGTACGAAAATGGAGTGAAACTATAAAAGTTAGTGTGAAGACTAGAATAGGTTTTTTCTATGAAAAACGGTAGTGGTAACTGAAGAACTAGTTTTGTGTAGAGTTACGTCAAAAAAAGATATTTTTGAATTTACTTCTTGTTCCATAGTAAAAGAAATAGAATTGTGTCAACTATGTATCTAAGAAAAAGATGTGCGTCATTTTCTGACTGGAAAGCAGCACAAATGTTATATATATATATATATATATATATATATATATATATATATATATATATATATATATATATATATATATATATATATATATATATATATATATATATATAATAATAATAATAATTAGAGGTTGAAGTGCCATAGTTCGACAACAATCATAAAATGATGAAGTGTTTCAGATGCACCAAAAAATAAGCATTTTAGGTCGAGTAAGCAGCTTTGAAAAGCTTTGAAAAATGTATATATATATATATATATATATAAATATATATATATATATGTATATATATATATATATATATATATATATATATATATATATATATATATATATATATATATATATATATATATACTTAAAAATATATTTGTGGCTTTGAGAGATTTTTTTTCTTTAAATAAAATCATTTTGTTTTTTCAATACTTATTCTATTAAAATGCAAATTCAAAATTCAAAACAAAACAAAAAAATTAGCAAAAGAAAAAGAACATGAATAAAAGTAAAAGAGAAAGAACAAGAAATAATAAGTATAAAAACAAATTAAAATATAAAAAGACTATAACTCAACCGAAAATCCATTTTCAATTCATCGGAAATCAAAACAAACGAAATTTTAATTGTTAAGATATCCCACTAACAGATTTTAATTCGGTCCTGTGTTTGATGTTTATTTTGATTGATACGATTCCAACTACGGTGCCATTCATAAATGCATATTACGCGCTGTAACTTATTTATTACTGGGAGTTTATTTATTACTAAGTGTTATTTATTCCTTTTGCAAAATGTCGTTAATTATTTTTTTCAGAGATTTTTTTTTCAACTTCTTAATATTTCATCAAACTACAATTCCACTCTGTGACATAATAAATAAGTCATGGAAAATAAGAAATTGTTAAGAATATACTGTTCACTATATAATGTGTTTTAGTTATGCATAAAATATATAAAATAACTATAAAATAAATTGCAGAGCATATAAATTATCTATTGTATTGTATAAAACATAAATATAAAAAATAAAACATTTAATGTAAAATATAAAGTAAACTTTGTAATGCATAGCTTAAAATATACGTTATATATATATATACATATATATATATATATATATATATATATATATATATATATATATATATATATATATATATATATATATATATATATATATATATATATATATATGTATAAATAAATGTATATATATATATATATATATATGTATAAATAAATGTATATATATATATATATATATATATATATATATATATATATATATATATATATATATATATATATATATATGTATATATAAATGTATATATATACATATATATGTATACATATATATATATATATATATATATATATATATATATATATATATATATATATATACATATATATATATATATATATATATATATATATATATATATATATATATATATATATATATATATATATATATATATATATGTTCGCCCTGGGCGTAATTTCTACGGCGCCCCTAGCTCAATTTAACCCCATTCATAAAAAAAGGCAAAGGGTAAAATAATCAATTAGTTTCGGCCCTTTATATTCGGCGCCCTGGGCCATCGCCCAACCAGGCCCTACCCTAACGCCGCCACTGTATATATATATGTATATGTATATATAGTATCGATATATAAGTGTAAATAAAGAAATTCATGTTTTCTTGTTTCAGGCATCTTTATTTATTTAAGTTTCTACATTATTAATATATATACAAACAAATATTCAATTCAATAAGTACTATTTATATGTATAAACACTATTTTTATCAATAAGCACTATTTAAATATTTAAACACTATTTATATTTATAAAAATATTTTGCAAAAAAAGTGTAAAAGGTAATTCTTCATTAAAACTTTTACTCTCGTTACTGCCACAACAAAAGTATTGCAAAATAAAATATCTACTATATAAGTTATAATATTTTTTTATTAAAAATATTTATTAGATTTGTAATTATTATTAAATTTTTTTATTATTAAAAGATAGACATTGTACCCGTCTAACGTTAAAAAAAAAAAAAGAGATAACAAAAATTATTACAAGTAACTTATGCGTAAACCGTTTTCTGTATAATTATGAAAAACGCCATTTTGTAGTAGAAAACAATAAACGTCAAATGCTCCCCAGGTAACGGCAATTTTCAACGGAAAGTTTTCATCGTTTGTCATTAAGTTGGTGTTTGCACCATACTGTAAAAGTAGCTTCACCATTTCTAACTGATTATTTTTACAAGCATAGTGTACAGCAGCCCAACCAAGGTAGCACATTGAGTTCACATCCACATCCCTTCTTTCAAGAATAAATTGAGCATCGTCCACATCTTGCCTTACTACAGCATTAATTAAAAAGAGCTCGTTATCAGGGCGTGAGAAAGTTCTTCTGGCTCGACGTCTTTTTGATTGAATGTTGCATGATTGCGATCTTGTTGGAATTGTTTTTTTATTTGGTGATACCATTTTTTGATGTCTAACTTTTATTTGTTTCGCAAAATATATTTTAAAAATAGAAATAAATTTGCAGTCAAAATAACATCAAATTTCTTTTCTCTTTTTTTTTTTTTTATTTTTTTTTTATTTTTATTTATTTTTTGTTATATTAAATTAAAATCAGTATTAAATCATTATAAGAAAATGTTTTTTTAAATAATTTCTATTATTTATATTGTCAAAATAACAATATTTATATAACTTTAAATAAACAATATTAGGGTCTTTTAGTCTATTAAAAACAAAATCTCATAAAATAGAGATAAAATCCGTTATTTGAGAACTAAAGTTTTTTTTCTTTAAATTTAACTTTAAAAACCTATAAATAAGCTAGCCAAACAACGTATGCGTGAAACGTTAATTTAAAAAATAAAACGTGTAAAGTGTTTTGAAAAAAAATAATTTACCGGTTATCAGAAACTTTCAATTTATCTCTAAATAGTACTACACATTGTGTCTTTTTGTGGTAAAATAATATACTCACAATCATTTTTATAAATTTATACAAGCAAGGGGGTAAAATAAAAAAATATATTTAAATTAGTTTTATGAATGTCAAAAATATAAATCCATTAAATATTAATCTATTAGCTCCTGGAAAAAATTATCTGCTGATCTAAAACCTTTCAATTTCTCTGACTTTTAAAAAAAGCATTTATTCTTCGGTTTTTGATTTTTAAAATTTTAATATTTCGAAAATCTTGATTTATTCAAATACTTCTATTTTCTCTGGTTTTCAATATGCTTTTTTTAATATTTTTCTTTCTTTTAATACTAACATTTTGACATTCTTTATTATCAATAATATTTATTATTTAACTATTAATATAATATCATTTTATCTATTTATTCATCTCGGGTTTTTATTTGACTATTTATTCTGTACTTTATACAATGTATATATATATATATATATATATATATATATATATATATATACAACCCTTAGATGTTGTCCGAAAGTTTTTTCGATATTTTGTTGACAAAAAGTAAAAATTAAAATGCAAGACCGGAATTTTTTTTATAATAATGATAGACTGCCTGCCCCAACCAAACCCTCAGTCGATGTAGCAGCACTCCCTTGCGGGTCAGGCTATTTGTCAGTCGATGTAGCAGCACTCCCTTGCGAGTCAGGCTATTTGTCAGTCGATGTAGCAGCACTCCCTTGCGAGTCAGGCTATTTGTCAGTCGATGTAGCAGCACTCCCTTGCGAGTCAGGCTATAAGATAGTCGATGTAGCAACACTCCGCGCATGATTTACAGTAAAAAAAATAAAAATAAAAACATTTTATTAAAAAAAATAAAAATAAAAACATTTTATTAAAAAAAATAAAAATAAAAACATTGTTTATATTGTTAAAAACATTCAAAATGTTATAAAAACATTCAGAATGTTTTTAAAAACATTCTGGTCAATTAAATTTGCGTTTTTGTGGTTTTTTTAAAAAACGATTAATTTGTAATTAAATTAATGGTTTTTACTTTCGTCCAACACGGAAATGTTGGACGAAAGTCAAAAGTAATTAAAAGTGACGTATGTGTTGGCGTAAGAATCACTTTTTTCCTTCCGCTCTTCCTAAAGCCAACAAACTATAGATCTATATATATATATATATATATACAACCCTTAGATGTTGTCCGAAAGTTTTTTCGATATTTTGTTGACAAAAAGTAAAAATTAAAATGCAAGACCGGAATTTTTTTTATAATAATGATAGACTGCCTGCCCCAACCAAACCCTCAGTCGATGTAGCAGCACTCCCTTGCGGGTCAGGCTATTTGTCAGTCGATGTAGCAGCACTCCCTTGCGAGTCAGGCTATTTGTCAGTCGATGTAGCAGCACTCCCTTGCGAGTCAGGCTATTTGTCAGTCGATGTAGCAGCACTCCCTTGCGAGTCAGGCTATAAGATAGTCGATGTAGCAACACTCCGCGCATGATTTACAGTAAAAAAAATAAAAATAAAAACATTTTATTAAAAAAAATAAAAATAAAAACATTTTATTAAAAAAAATAAAAATAAAAACATTGTTTATATTGTTAAAAACATTCAAAATGTTATAAAAACATTCAGAATGTTTTTAAAAACATTCTGGTCAATTAAATTTGCGTTTTTGTGGTTTTTTTAAAAAACGATTAATTTGTAATTAAATTAATGGTTTTTACTTTCGTCCAACACGGAAATGTTGGACGAAAGTCAAAAGTAATTAAAAGTGACGTATGTGTTGGCGTAAGAATCACTTTTTTCCTTCCGCTCTTCCTAAAGCCAACAAACTATAGAACTATATATATATATATATATATATATATATATATATATATATATATATATATATATATATATATATATATATATATATATATATATATATACTCCCCAGTGGGAAATCAGCTAGCGAATAGCTAGCTATAATTGTAATAACAAAGGCAGCTTTTGGTCACGAGAATCGCTAGCTTTTTTAAGTTAACGAAAAGCTATCGATGTTTGTAATGATAAAGACAGTGACTTGGCTTCGAGGACAGATAGCTTAATAAGCTAAAAACCCACTGGCTATTGTAGCTAGCGTCAAAACGTAATAAAATCGCTGTCTAAATAATTTTGATATGTAGCTATCAACCAGCTATAGATTTGTAGATGTTTTGTAGCTAGCTGCAAAGCTACAATATGTAGCTAGTGACACAAAGCTACAATATGTAGCTAGTGACACGCAATGTTTAAAGTTCAATTATTCTCAAAATTATAATAGACTCAACACTAAAAATCGAGTTTTTAAAGATGTTAAAGACATTAGGAAAAAATAAAATAAGAAAAAAAAAATTGCTTGAAAATTGCTGTAAAGCTAGCTAGACGCTTGCTAGTCGCTAGCTCATTTCCCATCAGGTTTTGCTAAATATTGTGCAAATATGTAAAAATTAGGTTTTAAAACTTACCAAGCATTTTTTGATTATTCTAAACCCATCTCAAGGCTATTTTTTGAGAGAAAGGTCAATTTTTTGGTCAAAAATTTAACTATCTATTCTACACTTTATACTGTTTGTATATATATATATATATATATATATATATATATATATATATATATATATATATATATATATATATATATATATATATATATATTTATATATATATATATATATATCTATATATATATATATATATATATATATATATATATATATATATATATATATATATATATATATATATATATATATATATATATATATATATATATATATATGTATATATATAACTAGTTAAGTATTCCTCAACAGATTTCAAATTTTATATTTAAATTGCCCAGTGTTCAGTTTTTATGACCATGTAAAGTTTGTGGCCCCCGCAAATTGAGGGGGTAATTCTTTACATGGTCATAAAAACTGAACACTGAATAATTTAAATATAACATTTAAAATCTGTTGATGAATGCATAACTAGTATATATTTATAAAAAAAAAAAAAATTCAACTCATTGCCCTCGCGTTTAAGGAAGGCGGGGGACTAAGATGTTACGGTTCTTGTTCCCGTTCTCCTATTACAGTAACTTTTTTTTTGTGAAGAATCTTTTCGTCATACATATAAACGTAAAAAAATTTGGAAATTCTTTTGTTCAAAAGTTGGTTATTTCAAACATTTAAAAACTTTTCTACGCCACTGTGTATATACCGGTTTTTGCATCCATTTAAAACAACCATGACATCCATTTAAAACAACCAAGACATTCATTTAAAACATCGTGACAATCAATTAAAAGAATCGTGATTTTGAATTAAAACATTTAACGCATGCGCAATCTCAACATTTTATATTATTCAAAAATAAAGGTTTTATTTTAATATATATTTTTATTTTTATAATTCAATTTTTTTAAATTACTTAAAATTTTATTTTAAAATATAATGTTTATTTTCTAATTTCTGTAGAGGTATGTCATCTGACCTAAGACACGCTTCGAAAAAGCTTTCGCAGTGTGTGTAATAGTTCAATAAGTTGACAGTAGGAATAGATAAGCATGTCTCACACATTCTTGTAGTTAATTCATTTCTTCAAGGAAGTGTTGAATTCGTTCGATCGTGCCTTTTTAAAATTGATTGCATTGTGTTTCGATTAACTCCTGTTAACGATGAAGCTTCAGATTGAGTTTTTCCTTGATCAACGACTAGATTTACAACAAGATCTCGCATGTTTTGAGAAACGGGATTTCGCGGTATAAAGATTCAGATTGAGTTTTTTGCGGAATGAAGTTTCATATTAAATTTTTCTTTGATCAACGACCAATCTCAAAACAAATTTTTGCGTATTTTGGCAAACAGAATTTCGCTGCTTGTTCTAATGAAAATCTAATATGCACATGCGCTAAATGTTTTAATAGGAAATCATGGTTGTTTTAATTATCATCATGCATGTTTTAATTGAACATGGTTGTTTTGCCATTACAGTATGTGTATAAAAAATATGTACCGGGTTTTGCATCCATTTAAAACAAACATGACATCCATTTAAATTTATAATAAATTCCAAGAAATTAAAATAAATTAATATAATATTATTAAAAAATAAATTTAAATAAATAAATATATAAATAAAACCTTTTTTTTTCCTGAATAACACAGAATGTTGAGATTGCGCATGCGTTAAATGTTTCAATTGAAAATTACGATTGTATTAATTGAAAATCACGATTGTTTTAATTGATCGTCACGATGTTTTAAATGAATGTCATGGTTGTTTTAAATGAATGTCATGGTTGTTTTAAATGGATGCAAAAACCGGTAAGGAAATTTGCGAAAAGAATTTTTTGAAGTTTTATATATCCAAAAATGCTGAATCTTCTTTTGTTTTCTTTTTTTAGGTATTAAAGTTTAGAAAAATAAATATATATAAAAGTTATTATACCAAAATTTATATTAAAGTTTGCATCAATATTATATTAATGTATCAATATTATATAAATGTGTTTTTATGAATCTGATACGTAATAGTTTTGTATATATATTTTCTTTTTTTCACGATAACACATGTATATTTTATATGGTATAACAGGAGAAGAAAAAAAATAAGTAAATAAAAAAATTCATATTTCATTTTAATGCATAAATTCTGATTTGCAACTATTCTCACCTCTGATTGATTTTTTTAGTATCGACAAGTCTTCAGACTTTACCCCAAGAAAATGTTGGGAAGTAAAAACCTTTTTTCTTCATTCTTCACATTCTCAAAGAAAGATAGCAGCAATTACAATTGTTTCAAAGTCAGTAGTAAACTGAATCAAAAGAAAAATTGACACAAATGTGCCTCCAGAACCAGACCACGTTGGCAGAAGTGTCAAAAAAAGATTACCACTCCACGTTGTGACTATAAAAACAAGGACATTTGTATTAAAAACAGAATAAAAAGTGTGGCTCAACTAGCTACAATGGTAAACAATGACGGAATCAACGTCTCCAAAATGGCAGTTCGGAAAGACGGCTGAGGAGAATTTAAATGGGTCATTTTTCAATTAAAAAACCACGTTTAGTTGAAGCCATGAAAAATAAGCGACTGGAATGAGCTAGAAAACACCAGAAAATGACTATTTAAGACTGGAGTATAGTAAATGTGAGTAATATTATTGTAAGAACCCTAAGCTTTATTATTTAAAATATCTTTGTAATGGTTTACAGGTCTGCCTTTCTGGTGTGGTCTGTTATCTCAGCAATGGGTATGGGTTCCCTCTACATTGTGGAAGGGGCCATAAGGCAGGATCAAAACAAATGAGCACTGGAAAACAGGCTCCCGCCCCAGGTCCAAGAATGGTTCACTGGTAATAACGAGTATATTTTCATGCATGACTCGGCTCCGTGACATAAAGCTAAGAGTGTTACAGCATTCCTAGCTAAAAAAATGTGCTATATATAGCTATACATAGACAATATATAAGAGTTTACAAAATGGAAAATTGTCAAAAAGATCATCACTACCAAGCAGCAATTGGTAGAAACCCTTATTAGAAAGTGGTATAACAACTCCAGTCTTCAGGACAACGCAAAAATCTGCATAGAAAGCATGCCCCGATGCCTGAGAGCCGTTGTTGTAGCAAAGGGTTGCATTAAAAAGTATTAAGATTATTACCTTATTTTTTATTTTAAAACTTTTTATAAAAAAATAAATTGTAATTAAGAAGTATTTATGTTGTTTTAAATTCTAAATGAAGCCCTCTAATGATAGAAACGATAAAAAATAAATACAAGATACGTATTTAATCATTTAAGTAGTTTAAATCTAAAAAATATTTAAAAATTTTAGTGTCACTAATAATTAGGCCACCCACTGTATATATATATATATATATATATATATATATATATATATATATATATATATATATATATATATATATATATATTTATATATATATATATATAAATATATATATATATATATATATGCCAAATTTGTGCGTTTTGTAGTTAGGGAAGAGTTGCCTTAATTGGAACACTTAAGGAATACATTTTTTTTTTTTTCTTATGTTTCGTTCTTTTTATTACATTTTAAATAAGTATTTCATTACAATATTTAAAATACAAATATATAATATATATATATATATTTATATATATATATATATATATATATATATATATATATATATATATATATATATATATTTATATATATATATATATATATATATATATATATATATATATATATATATATATATATATAATGATCTTTATTTAAAAAATAAAAGAACGCAGATATTTGGCAATTTCCTATATTGCAAACTCTTATAGATTTACTATGGGGTTCTTGTCAAGTGAATTCCCCGGCAAATCCAAAACCTGCTGAAGAATGCTGTTACACTCTTAGCTTTATGTCACGGTGCCGAGTCATGCATGAACATATATTTATTACCTAAGATGGCTTAACTATAAAAACATTTATGATCTGATTACAACAAACAGCCAACCCTACTATACTTTTAACCATAATTTGACTTAACTAATTGCACTGTTATTGGAAATAAATTTGTTTTTACAAGCTTAGCATTTTGTTCCAATCAAGGCAACTGGTTCCCTAAATTGGAGCACTTTAATTCCTTAATCAGAACAGGTTGTTTTTTTTTAAAAAAAAAAACGACAGTAAAATCAACGAAAATTGATTAAAAATGATTTTTATCTTTACTATGAAAATTTAAACAGTTCACTCAAAATTTATGATAGTATACATAATTAATATAATTAATATTACCCTTTCAAATTGTAATTCTACAAACAAAAAGTTGTACAAAAGCTTTAACTGTTATGAATTTCTCTTAATTTATTGGTTAAAAATCAGTAAATAGTATTAATTTTGAAGTTTATGTTTGTTACTAAGTATTTTTAAACTGCGTCTGAACTATTTCTACAACCCTTTAATTTTATTACTGATTAAGTAAGGAAAACCGTATAGTTCTAATCAAGGAAACTTAGGATTATTTTGTTATATGACTGCAATATCATGCTTGCAGCAACTTATAAGATAAGTTTACATTGTTATTTGCAATTTAAATCCCATTGCATTAAAAACAAAAAACCGTATAACCTATAGCAGTATAGTTTACCCAGCGCAATCAATGCAGTGTGAACACAAAATTAGATCCCGGAAAAAAATGACGTAAAAAAGCTTTAAATCAATGGCGCACATGCATTTCTTTATGGTAAACTTTCAAAATCAGTCAAAGCGTAGAAAATAAGACGTTTTAATAAAAATAAAAAATAAAAAAATTTTAAATAAATGCAAGTGTTCCAATTAAGGCAACTTTTACCTATCAAGGCACTGTTCAAATTAAGGCAACTCTTAGCTAAATCAATTTGTTGTTCTAAGTCTCTATTAAAACTGCTTGAACTTTTCTGGTAAATTTAAAAATTAAAAATATTTCAAGGTTAAAAGATGTGCACCTTGCAGTTACTTTATTCAGTTATGAACTTGAAGATGAGGTCATCCTCAAGTATATAAATATAGTTGATAGCCATTAAAAAATAGTTTGGCTAACTCAGGAGCGTCATTAGCTCTAGCTGGCCTACGGACATTTCTAAAAAGTTGACTTCTAACAGTGCTGACTTAGGAAGATCTATATTCCTAGGTAACGCAGTTTTAGGAGCTTCGTTTTTATTTCTCATTTTCTTTTTATGGTAATGTGTTAGTTTAGGGTCTCTTTTTTGAGACAATCTTGCTTTAAAATAGCCTCAAGCGTCAAAATCTCTTTATCAGGCACTATTATAATAGGGTAAAGTCGGGTAGCTCCGGACACTTAAGAAAAAATAGATGATAAACATGTACTAACAGAAAACAAAGTTTTAAAAGACTTTTTTAAAAGTATAAACATTTATCTATTAAATTAGAAACAAAAAATAATTATTGTGTACCTTAATAATATACAAAACATAAAAGAAAAAATATTAGAAAAAAAGCATGTTTCAAAATTTAAGGGTAGCCCCGGATCATACCTCATTCACAAATACTAGTTTGAAAACCAGTGAATTAATGAATTAGACGAATTTTTAGGTACCCCAGGAAGTCCTAATGGTCTTGTCACAGAGCACCGCAGATGAGCATTTTATAGAAAGTTCACGCATTCTTCCTAACCGATATCGCAAAACTTGTCGAGAGGTGGGGTTTGAAACACGGATCCTTTGTTTCTGAGGAAAGTGCGCTATCATTGCGCCACGGTTAATATCTTGCACTCCGGCCAATCGCTTTGGTATATTATGATAGATATTTTGCATATGCCATATTTTCACTTAAATAATGTTTTTAGTATTTAAAATTTTATACCCACTTTACTTTAAGCTGTACGTCAAGTGTCCGGAGTTACCCGCCGTCCGGGGCTACCCGACTTTCCTCTATATAATAACTAAATATAATATTACAAAGTAAATTCAAATACAGTAAAACAAAAAGTTAAAATTTCTGTTAAATTTCAAATTCTAAAACCGAAGATAAAAAAGTCAAGTTAAAAAAACTATTGTTCATACCGTCTTATAGTTCATATAACTTTAAAACTTTACGCACGAATGAAATTTATAAATTGTGCGCTATCTTTAAATCCCAGTTAAAGTAAATATTGCATTTAAATGATAATTGCAACACATCTTTTACTTAATTAAACTTTTATAAAATAAAAAAAATCCTCTAAAATAATGTCATTAACTTTAATGGCCTCAATTTTTGCTGTGGCCTCCCGGCATTTGTTTCGTGATGACCACTGCGCCACGATGATGATGACCTTGGATAAAGACGGCACAGCAACTACTATATTTATTTTGACTTCTTTATAAACTTCCATATGAATTTAAAATTGTGAAAATATTTTATGAAGGTACATAAAGCTTAAAAGTTACAATTATAAAAATTAGGTTAATATAGATTTTCAAGGCATTTTTTAGTTACCTAATAGCAAGTCACTCGTGGATTTTTTATCATATCATTATTGGTACCATTTCATTGCACTAGTATAATTTGTAAGATGCTAATGTTAGTTTAATGTTAATTTATACTATACTTAATGTAATTTTATACTGCTATTATTGTTTGTAATATTTTACCAAAACTTATATAGTTTAGGAACTCAACTTTTAACGGGTATGGATATTTGGCATCACTTTAGATATTGTCGAGCAAATTTGCCTAATGGAAATACAAAAAAATGGATATTCTACACTGACCTCTAAAGTCAAACTTAAAGTTTAATAGATTTGAAAATATCATGACTAAAATAAAACATCCGTGGATTAAAGTAGGATTTTCAGTCGTTTAGAAAAAAATATTCTAATTTTGTAAAGAATACCAAAAGAAATTCAAAATGAAATTTTAAAAATTTTAGAAACATTTATCAAAAACTATATGATTATTATCTTAACAGTAATTAACTAAAACATGCGACCCTCCCCTAACCTGCTGAATCAAGTACACCTCCGCCGATATTTCTTTAATGGTTCTGCAGAGAGTTACAACTGCGGTTGTTCAAGCTTCAAGAGTAGATATGGAAGCCATCAAATCAAGTCTTTCAACGGCAGTTAAATGAACAAAAAAAAATAATAATAAAGTTGCAAATATTGTCAAAAAAGATATATATAAAAAGACTAACTTTCAGACTATTAAAGAAATAAAATTAAAATGCGAACAACTAGCTGTACTAGTAAACATCAATTGCAATTCGTACTTGTTGAGTGTGCCATCTTAACCTTCATCCTCAGATGACGATTAGTATAAAAGAGAAACGCAGTTGCTTGATTATTTACGATTTTAAATCACATGTTGGTGTATTGTGCTTTGACACAACATCAACAAACACTGGCATTAAGAAAAGGAACTGTGAACAAAATCAGCAATAATTTAGGTAAAAAATTCTTCTACTTGCTTGCAGACACCATGTTACAGAGCTGAGAATATGCTCTTTTCATAATAAGTTTCAATACAATCCTTAAAACATATTCAGGTTTGATTGCTCATTAAAGGCAGGGGCTGTTGTAGAGAAAGTGGCAACACATGCACTTGAATATTGCAAAAACTGCGTTAAAAAGAAGTTTAGAAAATTGTAAGAGAACTTAAAGAAATATTTAGAGAAGACGGAAAAGAACTAGCAGAAAAAAAATAGTAGAAAATAACTTTCAGAGCTTGTTACTAGTTATCTATTAAAATCAGAAGTTGTTAAAATTCGAAATCCTGGTGTAGTTCATCATGCAAGATTTCTTTATTAATCACTTTATTACACTAAGTTACAGCTTCTATTTTAAAAACTATACTTTTAAATATAAGACATTGAAGTGAAAATTCAACTAGAAAAAACTGTTGAGTTTGTTTATTGTTTTTATACACCGTTGTACTTGCAAAGCCACAAACCTATTGAAGCACCATATCTTGATATTATTGCTCTACATTAAACTACTCTTTATAAAGATGTTTGGACTGCAGAAGAAGCTGTATAAAAAGTGATTATGTTAATATTAAACATTCTTAGTACTTAGACTCAACTTTGATACCTCTTTCACTCCTAGATTATATATTCCAGATAAAGATAAAGCGGTATTTGCTCAATAAATTTTATCTTTAAAAATGTCTTCTTTAAATGTTTCTAGACGAAAATGTAACCTGGAGGGAACATATAGGTGTAGTTGAAGATAAAATATCAAAAAATTTAGGTATAATGTACAAAGCAAAGCAGTTATTACATCGATCTTGTTTAGAAAACATTTACTTTTCTTTTATTCATTGCTACTTAAGTTATGCGAACATTGCTTGGTGTAGCACTAACGCGACGAAAATAAAAAAATTGCTTAGCAAACAAAAACAGGCTATAAGGATAATTTCAAACGTAGATCGCTTCTCACACCCACAAACACTATTTAATGAACTCAATATCCTAAATGTATATAAACTAAACCTCTATCAAGTTCTTATTTTCATGTTCAAACTTGATAAAAATATATTACCAATCTTATTTTATTCAATTTTTGAAAAAATAAATCACATATACATATATATAGATTTTCAAAATACAACTACATTCAATCCAAAACTTATTATTCCGCTACTAAATTCTCTATTGTAAACCGAGGACCAAAGTTGTGGAACATAATATTAAATAATAAAATGAAAACTAATTATTCTCTAAACCAATTCAAAACAAAACTTAAGCAATTACTTTTGTTAACTGAAAATGAATAAAATTTTTTCTAATAAAACTTCTTTCTATTAGAAATCAATAATTAATAGTTAATTAATTAATTACTTTAGATTATTAATACATAATTAATCAATAATTGTACATATTTTTATCATTTTAAATGATAATCTTCTTTTTGAGAAATTTATTTTTTATTTTTGCGTTATTTATTAATCTTTTACTTTTATTTTATACTGTTTATTTGCTTTTACTTAATTGGCAATCAAAAGTATTATAAATATAATTAAATAAGTTAAACTATAAAATGCTCTACCAATAAAATGTTTTTATATAAAATCATATCTTCTTATTTTTCAAACCAATTCTTAAATGTTATTTTTGTCATTTAATATTTTAATAAATTTTGTTTCTTTTATTTTACAAAGCAATTGTTATATCTTATTTTTTGAAAAACTATAAATTTTAAACGATATGCGATATATTTAAATTTTCTTTTATAATATATATCAGAAATATATACATTGAAACTATATTTTATTGTCAAACTATATTTTGTCTTGTAATGACGCATTTTTTGGGCCTTAATGATAAGACTAAATTTGTCTTCTTCTAGCCCCGGTCATGTAATTATTTTTTTATAAGTTACGACTCTAAATATTTTTTTATCGGCAAAGTGTAAATAAAATAAAAATAAAAATAAAAAAAAACAAAAAAAAGCATCTAATTGTAAGATAGAAAATAAGTTGAGGGTGGATATTAAAAAAAATAATTTCAAAAGAATCAAAGCTATTAATCCACCTAATTTGGTAATATTAGTTGACGAGCGCTCATACTTTATGTTTGCAGTAAAGGGTTTTAAAGAAAATAAAATTCGCAATTGGTTAAGAAATCCATTTCTCCATCCTATTGGCACACTCAAATCATATTGCAAGCAGGTTTAAGCATATAAAAAACTTCGGTTGTTGTAAAGAATCACAAAGAAATAAATGTGGGCATGATGCGGAGTCTACCCATAAATCAATGGTAAAGAAAAACCATATGACCCAGAAAAAAGCTCTGGGAAGATGACTTAAGTAAATTGGTTTACAAAACATTAATTAAGACATGTACCAGAAAAAATCTGCTCGTGTTCTGATGTGGTGTTTACGGAAACCGTGCACTATTTTAAATAGCTAATTGTTTTAAAATGTCATTGTATTAGTGTCATTCAAAAATTTAAACAACTCTGTTATTTAAACAATTAGTTTTAATAAAATGCCATCAAATCAAGATAAGAAGCGAGAAAAAATTTTGCATTTTCTCGTTGAAAATCCTGGTGTATCAAACAAAACAATTTCTAAAGAGTTGCAGGTTGCTTTGAGAACAGTGCAGAGCGTTGTGAAACGATTTCAGGAAATGGAAGAAAAAAATGTTTTGTTAGACGAGATCTTGGTAAAAAAGTGAAAGATGCCTTAGATAGAAAACTGGGGATTTATGTTCGAACTTTAGCGAATAAATTTAAAACAAGTGTTTTCGCTATACAAAGAGTGAAGAGAAATTGTGGTTATAAATCTTACGAAAAGAAAAAAGTTTTTCGGCGTAAAGAAAAGCAAAAAAATGTCGCAATTCGTTGTTCAAAAATGTTCTATAAAAAATTATGTGCCAAAAAATCTTGTTTGATTATTGACGATGAAACTTATTGTGCAGCATATTTCCGATCTCTTCCTGGACACCAATATTGCTCAGCAATTAATCGCAAGAAACTGAATTCCAATAATAAATACATTGGAATGCAAAAAACTCTTAAAAAAATTTTAGTTTGGCAAGCAATTTGTGAATGTGGTGAAAGAAGCTCTTGTTTTGTGACTACGGGAACAATTAACACCAAAATATACATAAAAAAATGCCTCAAGAAACATCTTTTACCGTTTTTAAAAACACACACGGGTACCCGTTATTTTGGCCCGATTTAGCATTATGTCACAACTCTGGGACAACTTTAAAATGGCTTAGAGAACATAAAGTAGATTTCGTTAAAAAATACTGGAATCCACCAAATTGTCCCGAACTAGGTCCTATCGAAAGATATTGTGCTCTTGTCAAAAAAAAACTAATGTTCAATGTAAAAGAAGCCAGAAACATTAAAGATTTCAAAAATAAATGAATTAGAGCTACCACGAAAGTCCAGCCGAAAACCGTGCAAAAGCTGATGTCGAGTGTAAAACGCAAAGTGCGTAAATATTAATATTTGTACCTTCAAATTATATATAACATTCAATATCGAAATACAATAGTTAAAAAAAGGTATCCTTTAAAATATCCGCGCAGATTTTTTCTGGTAAGATGTCTTACCTTACAGATGTCTTATGTCTTCAAAGAAAATCATAAATCATTCTTTCTGTTTCTTTCGTAATCTTAAGATAGCTATAATATTTTTGATTTTACAAATAACTTTAAACATCTCTTCAAAAAGCTAAAGAAATGTGGTGGAAAAGTGTGTATGTGGGTAAAGGGGGAGGGTAAACATCCTACCCCTTAGGTACTAAGGGTTAGGATGTTTATAACTAATTAAAGTAAAAAAAAAACGTCACCAAATTTTAATTCATAAAATTTTTATAATTTACCAGAAAAATCTTCAATATTTTTCAATACAAAAACAAAACGCACGAATTTTGTATATTTATTGGAATTTTGAATGAAAAATACTTTGTAATAAGGCTTATGCAAAATATGTATTTGGCCTTCTCTCAATGTCACCGAAAACCTCAAATTTTGAAAACCTCAAACTTTCATATTTATTAAGAGAGTTTAGTTCGCCGTTTAAAAATGTTTACAATATATAACAATACAAAAAAGTATACAATTGGCTGGAACAAGAAGAAGACATAAACTAGCCAAAATAACGAGCCCCGATAGTAACGCTTCTGAATATCCGTATCAAAGGTAAACACTTTCAATGAAAGTCTGATAAAGACATTGAAATTCTTGAAATTAATTGATTTTTTTCTTTTTGATGTGGTGCCATTACAATTTTGTCGAAAAAAATAAAATAAAAGTCCTCTTTTTTAGAAATTTGCCTACTGCCTACTTTTAGGTTTTAGTTATCGAATATATTCAACAGTTTATTATGAATCTGAAAGTACTGCGAAAATATTAAAAGTGAATACTATACACGTTACATCTAGTATAGTAGAAGATTCATATGTTGATGGAAAAACACAAAAAATTATATATTCATTTTTTCCAAATGTCGGTCCTGGATATAAAATTGTTCAAGAACCGATTAGTTTAATATATCAACGTGTATTGTTAGATTCGATTTCAACATTAGTAAATACAATAGTTGATCAAGATGGAAATCTAATTAATTTAAGAGGTGAAAAAATTTCTATTAGATTTCACATAAGAGAAAAAAAATAATCTTATAATAAAATGACAAATTATACAAATGTTAAAATACATCTTTCAGAAAGACAATTGAAAAAAACTGAAAAAGCAATCAGTGAAAAGACTGGAGTTAGTATTGAATTATCACATTCAGATTTTAATGGAGAACATGCATTAGCTGTAACAAATACACAGATGAATAAAATTTCAAAAGCATATGAAAATGGTGAAGGAGTAGTGCTAAAATTAGGCAAAAAATAACTCATGTACAATGCTAAAATAAAGAAGGGAGGATTTCTAGGAGCACTTTTACCTTTCTTAGGATTAGCTGGAAGTTTTTTAGCATCAAAAGTAATACCGTCTCTAGCAACAGGACTTCTTACAGGTGTAGGAGCTGCAACTGGGAACAATCTGATTAATAAAATTGCTGGAAATGGTATTGGTAAAAAAAGATTTTATAAAGTTAGAAATGGAGAAGGAATTAAGTTCACTAAAATGGGAGGTGGATTATTTATGAGTCCATGGAAAAGTGGAGGATCATTAGGAGATGGACTATACTTAAGTGCTGGAAAAGGTTATGTGAGAACTGGAGCAGGTCTATTATTAGGGCCTAATTCACCATTTGCTAATATACCTTTTTTGAATTTGATTTTGTAAAAAAAGAATTTAAAAAATCAAAGAATTTTCATGAATCTAAAAAAAATCTTGATATACAAAAATGGTATATCATCCTCCAATACATAAATTTATAAATAAAAGACAAAGAGCTTTTTGGTATGAGAGGCCACTTCCAAGTTGTATTATTAATACTCCTAATTATGGATTAGTAGATACTAGTTTGCCTTGTACTGTTATAAAAGACCCAAAATCTTATTTTGTATTTAATGACACTTTTGATAATAAGCAGGAATTAATAGTTGATGGGTCTAAATATAAAATATTCGCACAGGAAGATATTAAATTAGCATTTAAGTCACATAAAGTTATATCTTTGCAAATAGGTGTAAAAATTGATCATCCTAGTTTTGCATTAATTTCTTTAGAAAATAGTCTAAAATTAAAAATGCTAAGTTTAGATAACAATATTGTATCAGAATCAGTTGATAATATTGCTGTGATTATTAAAAACAATAATTCAATTGAAGATATAACAATTAAAAAAAGTGATGTATTATGCTATGTTAATTTAGTAAAATAAATAATTTTATTTTGCTTTATAAAATGGAGTATTTAAATAATTCAAATATGAATAAGTTATATCCGACTTTACCAAATGAATATACTGAAATACAGCAGATAGATCCTATTGCTTACCGTCTGAATAAGACTAGTGAAATTCAAAAAGAAATAGAAATTGAGAGAGAAAAGAGATTAACATTAAGTTAAAAGTATCATAAGGCAATAAAAGTAATTTCTGCAGTTGATGTAGCATTAATTGGAAGTACAATGGCACTAGGAACTGTTGGAATCGGTTTTTTAGCCACAATAGTAGCAACTCCAATAGCTATTGCATGTGAAGGTGCAGCATTAGCGATTGGAGCTCTTCCATTGATAGGAGGTCAAGTGAATAAAAAATTAAATTTAAAAGCAGAAAAGCATGAAAGCATAAAAATACTTGCTAGTTCAAAATTGAATACGATAAGCGATCATATTTCTAAAGCTTTAGTAGATGGGAAAATAGATGATAAAAAATTTGAGCTGATACTTAGCGAATATGAAAAATTTAAAGTTATGCTTGAAGATATTAGGACAAAAATTAAAAAAGATATTGATGAACAAACTAAGATATCATTAATTAATCAAGGAAGAGAAGAAGCGAATAATTTACTTTAAATAAGATTTAGTAAATCCGAAGAATCAATGCGAAGTAAATCTGAAGGATCAAAAAAATGAAAAAACAAAATAACTATATGTATAGGTTAATATATTTATTATTTATTAATAAATATGTTTTATCCTTTATTTTTAGAATGTAGTATGCTTGAAACAGATTTGAATAAAAAAATATATTTAGAACTTTTAGGATTTGCAAAAGCAGGAGTTATTATTAAATCCGAAGGATTAATGCGAAGTAAATCATGTGTTACTGATTTACTTCGCATAGGTCCTTTGGATTTATGATATGATTCAAAATGTCAATATAATTATAATCTTATTACTGAAAAAGGTAATTTTTAAATACCAGATACTTATAGTGATGATGAGAGAAATAAACTTTATAAACTTATTTGGAATAAAGATACTGATTTTTATTTTAAAGTAGAAATTAAAATTAAAGATCATAATAAACAATGGAGTAATGTTAAAAAGAATTATAAATTGAGAATGATAGATAAATATGTACTTCAATTAGAGTGTGACTTAGAAGAAAAAAATTTAATAAAAAGTATTTTATCAATTGCAGTACAAACAGTATTATTAGAATCAGATGACGTCACTTATAAAGACTATGAAATTAAAAATATTATTAATATTGAAAAATATAAATAAAAACATAACATAAAATTCTATGTTGTGTTATGTTTTTTTATTTTTCAACATTAAAAATATAATTAATATTGAAAAATATAAATAAATACATAACATTAAATTCTATGTTGTGTTATGTTTTTTTATTTTTCAATATTAAAAATGTCGTTTTTAAAAATTACTGATCCTGAAAAGAGAAATCAAGCTATTGAAGAATACAAAGTTTTGAAAAAAATAGTACAACAAAATGCTCTTAATGAAAAGATTGGTGAATCTAATTTTAATCAATATTTGACAAAGTTGTATAGTCCACTCATTGAGAGTCAATCTGGTATAAGTAAAGGGATATCAAAGTTGAAAGATCAATTAGCACTTACTTTTCCAAATACTGAGATACTCCGTATGGACCAAAAGGATCTACTCCGTATGGATCAAAGGGATCCTTATGCATCTAAGATTGAGTTTGATAGTTCAAAGTTATTAAAGTTAGGCAAAATTGCAACGGATTATCTTAGATTATATACATCAAGCAAATAGTCTACAGATACAGTATTTGGAATACATTCTAGAGATGGAGAGTTATACATTGGTAAAAGGCCAATAACTATTGATGAAAATAATATAAATATTGATGGAAAAGAATATATTGGTACAAAAGGTCTATGGGAATTGATAACAAAATTTAATCCAAATAAAGAAGTATATAATAATGAAGATATTAAAAACTATAGAGATATATTACTACAAACAGATGCAATTACTTCTAGTAATCCAAACAAACCAAAGTCGTCAAGAAGTGAAAAATACAATGAATTAATATCTCCAATTTGGAAGGATATGAAGGGAGCAAGGAGAAAACTAGAGTATGAGAGAAAAGAAAGTAGAGTTGGAGATAGGAGAAGAATTAAAACTGTAATTCAAACTGTAATTCTTCCAAGCGATCCTAATGTATTTCTTGAAATGTTAGGATTGCGAATAGCTGCTTGGGAGGTTGGTAATAATTCATCAAGAAATGAAGCTGTAGCAATTAGCGATGAATTACTAAGGCAGGGTATATTAAATAGTGAAGAATATAAAGCAATACAAAATATTCTAGCAGTATGAATAAAAAAATTGTGTATATAAAAATGATCATCATTAAAAATAAGAGATATATTAAGAAGCATGTATTGGAGGAAGTGGACTTTTCGATACTCTAAGAGAGATGTATAGACGACCAGTAGCATCAAATGTAACTAAAGTATCATCAGCTATGGTTAAAAAGCTTGCAGCTACTGATTTAGGAAAAAGTGCATTAACTGCTGCTAAATCAGCAGGAAAAGAACTATCATTATCAGTAATAGAAGCTGCTAAAAATACTGCAATAGAAAAAGGAAAAAAATTAATTGATAAAGTATCTAAATCAAATCTTAATAAAAAATGTGAAGAGCTGTTATCAAACTTGATTAGATCTGGAACACAAAGTAATGAAGCAAATCTTAGTAACTTAGCATATGGATCTTCAATAAAACCAAAGAAATCAATTCGAAGTGAAAATGCTATTAGAAATAAAGAATTAGTTAAAAAAGGGAATGGGTTCAGATTATTTTTAAAAATTCATTATCAGATAAAAAAAAATTTTCATTTTATATGAAAAATGACAACTTCTGAAGTATTTAATTATGATGAGCCAATGAAAAATGTAGGAATTGAAAGATGTCAATATTATGCCTATAATCCGATAATTGGTACAAATCTAAATAGCGGAGACATAAGAATTACAATTGATCAAACTGATTTATATACACTACCATCTAAAGCTTATATTTTAGTTGAAGGGACACTTCTTAAAAATGATGGTACAGCTTATGCTAATACAGATGTAATATCTTTAATAAATAATGGTATCATGTATCTATTCGATAGGATATCATATAAATTATCATCTTCAGATGTAGAGACAATTGATAATCCAGGTGTAGCTACAACAATGCTTGGATTGTTGCAATATTCTAACAACTTTCAAGTTTCAAAGGGATTAAATCAATTATGGTATAAAGGTTTCTCAACAACAGCATCGCTAACAGATAACGTTGGATTTGCAATTAGGCAAGGAGTAATAATACAAAAACCAACTACAAAGGGAGCATTTTCATTTCGTATACCTTTAAACCACATTTTTGGTTTCTGCAATGATTATGACAAATCTGTTTTTGGATTTATACAAACATTAACTCTTACTAGAGGAAGTGACAATAATGCCATATTTAGAGCTAATAATGTAGTTGCTGGTAAAGTTGTTCTTGATAAAGTAGCATTATACATTCCACAGTTAGATCCATCATTTGAACAAGAATCTAAACTTCTTAGTATGATATCATCAAAAGTAACTATCCAATCAGCTTACAGAGAGCGTTGTCTTAATAGTATGGCAGCACCACAAACTACATCATTTAATTGGCAGCTTAGTCCAAAGGCATCTTCTGAAAGACCTAGATATGTCATTGTTGGATTTCAAACAAATAAGTTGTTAAATCAAACAACAAATCCTTCATTATTCAATCATTGCGACTTGCAAAATATGCAAGTTGTTGTTAGTAATAAAAATTATCCTGAACTTAACTATAATCTATCATTTCCAAATATGAAATATTCATTAGCTTATGGTACTGCATCTGTCTTTAGTGAAAAATTTTATGGAACTAGTGACAAATGGAAACATTCTATATACTGAATATAGAGATTTATTTCCAATTATGGTTTTTGATGTTAGTAATCAAAGAGAAAGATTAGATTCATCAATAGTAAATATATCAATTAATGCAACATTTAATACTGCAGTACCAGCAAATACTATGGCATATGCTCTAGTAATATCAGATAAATTATTAAACTTTCAATCAGATGGAAACAGGCTTACTCAAATTCATTAATTTTATATAAAAATGAATTAAAAAATTTTTTTCTTTATATAATAAAAACGTAAATAAAAATTGAGAGAAAATAATATAACAAAAACATCAGACAATTATGTAACATTATTAATGCTAGCTATAGATAATAATTTGGTAGATAAAGATAAAATAATGTCAAAAGTAGTAGAATCAACTGATGAAAAAAGGCCTGTTGGTCGTCCTGGAATTCATGAAGTAAAAGGAGAAAATGTAGATAAAAGACCTGTTGGTCGTCCATGAATACATGAGATAAAAGAAAAGAAAAAAGAAATAGATCCAAAATATGAAAAATTAAGATCAATTAAGAAAAAGCCAGTCACTATTAAGTTAACAAACGTAGATACAGGGGAAGAAATAGTATACAAATCATTATATAGAGGTATGAAAGAAACTAAACATGGATATGAATATTTTGAATCGCGTGATGGAAAGGTTGATAATGGATATAAGATTGAAGTATTCAATTCTGAAAAGTTAAAAAAAATGTAAAAAAATTCTACATTGTAAAAATATTTTTTTTTAATTAAATAAAAAAAATATTTTATATATAAAAATAATGGCATTTATAACAATTGAATCATTTGATATTAAAAATTTATTTGTAAAAGATATATTCAAAGCTGATAAGCCAGTTCTATATCAAAAATTACAACTTGCATATAAATATCCAACAGGTGCTGGTCCTGTTCTCATTAAAACATTACCTTCTTTTTCCTATGGTGTGTGTGAAAATAGAGATTTTAAAAATGATAAACTTAATGGTTATTCAATGTCATTTGTATGTGCTAAAGAACAATCTAAGGAACAAGAAAAGTTTATTGCAATGATTGAATCTATTGAAAAATTTTGTAGAGATCAAATTGAAGTATATAAAAATAAGATAAAAAAATCTAAGGTTAATCTCGCTAATTTAAAAATTTTAAGATATAATGCAGATAAACCTTCAATAATATATGGAAAGTTATTTTCAAGCAATAAAGATTTAGAAATAACTACAGTTTTCCGTCGTAGAAAAAACTAAAAGTGAAGTAAATCCTTTAGATCAATGCAAAGTAAATCCGAAGGATACTGTAAAATCATTTGTTACAGCTTCACCTTATGATTATATCAAACAAAGATGTGAGGCTATTGGATGCTTAAAGATTGAAGGTATTTTTATTGGTTCAATGATAGAGTCAATACAAGTTAAACTTCAAGAAGTAGTTATTGTTAAAAAGATTTCTAATTTTACTAGTATAATGAACGATTTAGATTTAGGAAGTGAATCAGATGATGAGTTGTAAAATATTTAAAAATCTAAGGATTTAAAAAATATATAAAAATGGGAGATAAAGCTATGGAATTTTATAGAATGTATAAGCCTACGTCATGCAGTTTGTGTTGGAAAAGAGAAGAAATAAATAATAATTTAAAAGATTTAAAAAAATCTTGCTATATAAAAAATGGAAAACATAATTCTTATGGATCCGAAAGACCTACTTCGCATGGGTCTGAAAGACCTACTTGACAAACCGATTCCATACAAATCATCAGAAATATTAACTCCTGAACCTTTTGTATATAGAATAACAACTGTTCAAAATGAGAGACAACTTGAAAAACTGCAAACAGTAGAATATTACTGTAGAGTTAGAGGATGGGGGTGTGTATGATATTTAATATGAAACTTATCATATGAAATATTTTAACAAGAAAAGAAATTTTGAAAAATGGTATATAGATAAATTTTTTATAATAAAAAATATCTTTCATATATAAAATGGAAAACGATATGAATAGCAAAAATGTAAAAGAATTAAAAAAAATCGCTAAAGAGCGAAAAATTAAATATTATAATAATATGCGAAAAGATGATCTTGTTAATGCATTATCTCAAATATCAGTTCCTGCTCCACGTCCTGTAAGACCAGTTCCTGCTCCACGTCTTGTAAGACCAGTTCCTGCTCCACGTCCTGTAAGACCAGTTTCTGCTCCACGTCCTGTAAGACCAGTTCCTGCTCCACGTCCTAAAAGACCAGTTCCTGCTCCACGTCCTGTAAGATCAGTTCCTGCTCCACGTCCTGTTAGTCAAGGATCTATCCTTGACAAACCAATTCCATCATCTGTTTCATCAATTGTTTTAACACCTGGATTATTTTCAAGGTTTGTAACTTCTGTAAACGATGTTGTTGTAAACAGTTATGACAATACTCTCAATTGGATAGATCCATACGTTCCAAATGTGCTGAAGAAAAAAGTGAGTGATACAATAGAAGGAGTCAAAAAAAGAATAGAATCTCTTAAATCGATTGTATTCAACAAGACGCAAAATAAGATTGAGTTTAAATTATCACAATCAGCAGTTAAAAAAGTGACAAAACAATTTAAAGTTAAAGGTGTAGATGGATATGATGCAGAATCTTTCATTAAAGATGCTAAGAAAAATGCAATTCAAATACAAAATAAAAATAGAGGATCAAAAGTGAATATAGTTATCACTTGTGAAATGGAGAAGACGCGTATTACAACAGGAGAAACTATAACTGCAGTTGTCCCATTTACAACTAAGAGTTTAAGAGTATTAGAATTTACAAATTTAGATGAGTTTTATGAAGAAGCAAAGTCTAAAACTTTAGAAAACTTATCATCATTTTAACAGCTAGGATCAAATTGGAGATTTGTTTCTATTATAAAGATGGATTTAAATATGATAGAGTATAATCCTCTTAAAGCAAAATCATATATTCCGCCAGATAAATATTTAGAAACTAAAAAATCCATTATTAATATGAAAAATGAAAATAACGAATGCTTTAAATGGTGTATTGCAAGATGATTAAACCCAACAGATGAGAATCCTCATAGAGTAGATAAAGATCTTAAAAATAAAGCTGAAAAAATAAATTGGGATAAAATAGAATTTCCAGTTTTATTAGATAAAATTACACAATTTGATTAAAAATAATAAAGATATCAGTGTTAATGGGTATGGATTTGAAAAGTCAGTTTACTCTTTACGCATTTCAAAAGATAATGATCGTCAACATTTAATAGATTTATTATTAATCTCAAATAGTGAAATCAATCATTACTGCTTAATAAAAAGTTTGAGCAAGTTACTTTCTTCACAAACATCCAAGAAAAAGTGTACTATTCACTATTGTAGAAATTGTTTACTTGGATTCAACTCTGAAGAATCATTATCTAAGCATAAATTGTATTGTAATACACATGATTCAGTTAGAATTGAATTTCCTAATCGAGGTTCAACAATGCAGTTTGTTCATCATAATAGGTCGATGAGAGTACCATTTGTTGTGTATGCAGACTTTGAAAGTTTTATTAAACCCATTAATACTTGTACACCAAATCCGAATGAATCTTATACTAAACAGTATCAAAAGCATACACCTAGTTCGTTCTGCTACTATATTAAATGTTTCGACGAAAGTTATTATCAAGGTAAATTAGAAACATTTACAGCAAATAGTGAAGAAGATGATGTTGCGCAAATATTTGTTGACAGATTAGAAGAAGATATTAAAAATATTTGTAATAGGATCAACTTTAAAAAGGACATGATATATACTCATGAAAATAAGAAAGACTTTAATGAAGCGACTGAATGTCACATTTGTGGAGAACATTTAGGAGAATACAAAGTACGTGACCACTGTCACATTACTGGAAAATATAGAGGTGCTGCACATAATAGTTGTAATTTAAAATATAAAATTCCAAAATTCTTTCCAGTACTATTTCACAATTTATCAGGTTATGATAGTCACTTATTTATAAAAAAATTATCAGGAGGGAAATTGAGTTGCATACCAAACAATGAAGAAAAGTATATTAGCTTTTCTAGAGAAATTAAAGTCGATGAGTATATTAAAGAAGGTAAGAAATTTGAAGTTAAACGTGAACTTCGTTTTTAGATAGTTATAGATTTATGCCATTTAGCTTAGATGCATTATCAAAAAATTTAACAGAAGATCAATGTAAAAATATCATAAAGTTGTATTCTAGGAAACAATTAGATTTGTTACTCAGAAAAGGTGTATATCCCTATGATTGGGTAGACTCTGTTGATAAATTTAATGAAACCCAATTACCACCAAAAGAGTTATTCTGATGATGATGATGATAAGTGATGATGATAACTCACATGCACAAACTGTATGGAATGAGTTTCATTGCAAAACATTTAGAGATTATCATGACTTGAACAACGTTTCAGATGTGCTTTTACTAGCTGACGTCTTTGAAAATTTTAGAGATATTTGTATGAGTTGTTATAAATTAGATCCTGCTTGGTATTATACATCACTAATATTAGCTTGGGATGCAGCATTGAAGAAAACAAAAGTAAAATTAGAACTGTTGAGCGATTACGATATGATCCTAATGATAAAGAAAGGAATGAGAGGTGGAATCAGTATGATATCCAATAGGTTAGGAACATCTAATAATAAGTACATGGGTGATGAGTATGACAAAAGCAAAGAATCAACATTCATACAACATTTGGACGCTAATAATTTATATGGATGGGCAATGAGTAAACCACTTCCAACACATGGTTTTAAATGGATGGACGAAAATGAAATAGAAAACTGGAAATCAATTCCGTGTTACTAGAAGTAGATTTAGATTACCCTGAACATCTACATGATGATCATAATGACTACCCACTTGCTCCTGAAAAGGTGAAATCGTATAAAGTCGATAAATTAATTCCAAATTTAAATCATAAGAAAAGTTATGTGATACATTATGAAAATCTAAAATTGTATGAACGATTAGGATTAGTTATTACAAAGATTCATAGAGAAGTCATGTTTGAAAAAAGCTCTTGGTTAAGCGAATACATTGAACTAAATACTAATCTTAGAACTAAAGCAACGAATGATTCTGAAAAAGACTTTTTCAAACTGATGAACAACTCATTATTTGGAAAGACAATGGAGAACATTGAGAATAGAGTCGATGTTAGATTAATAACTAACAGAGATGAAGCTGTTAAATTAGCATCAAGACCAAACTACGAAAGTAGAACAATATTTGATGAAAGTTTAATAGCTATAAATATGAAAAGAACAAAATTAATGTACAACAGACCAATTTACTTAGGAATGTGCATTTTAGAATTAAGCAAAACTCTGTATGAATTCCATTACGATTACATAAACAAGCAAAACTATGTATGAATTCCATTACGATTAACAATAAACAAGCAAAACTATGCATGAATTCCATTACAATTACATAAAGAATAAATATGCTGATCGAGCGAAATTATTATTCGCAGATACAGATTCATTAGCATATGAAATAAAAACAGAAAATTTTTATGCTGATATTTCTGAAGATGTTGAAAGTAAATTTGATACAAGTGAGTTCGATCCAAAGCACCTAACAATTAGTAATGTATGATTTAAAGTTGGTCTTAATAAGAAAGTATTAGGAATGTTCAAAGATGAAGCAGGAGGAGCACAAATTGAAGAATTTGTAGGACTCAGATCTAAATTATATTCCTACAAAGTCCATGGAAAAGAAAACAAAAAATGTAAAAGAATAAAGAAAAATATTGTTAAAAAGTATATAACACATGAAGATTATAAACATTGTTTATTAAATAAAGTAGATCAAGTTAGGAAAATGAGTGTAATAAGATCCCATTCACATGAAGTATATACTGTAGAAATAAATAAAATTGCATTAAGACGATAGGCATTAAAGTAACACCACCTCCCTTTACCTAAAGTCATACTAAACAAGATACAAAAAATGACAAAAAACAATATTACAAATACTACGGTGAAGAATGTATTAATAATGTTGATATTTCAATCTATTTCATACAAAATACTGATAAATATGATCCATTTTTAGACTTGTATAATATTATAGAAGTGTACATATAAATTTACAAAAAAAAATTTTTTTTTTAAATGATATAAATAACTTTATATCAATTAAACTGGACGCATTAGTAAATATAAAATAGTTCGTAAAGAATATGAAGAAGAAATAGAAGAGCCAGATGAAGAGTCAGTTGAAGAGTCAGATGAAGAGTCAGATGAAGAGTCAGATGAAGAGTTAGATGAAGAGATTGAAGAGACTGATAATACTAATGTAATTATGAATATTGTAATTAACTCTAAGAAACTAAAGAATCTAACAATTAATCATTAATATATGTAATAAAAAGTTTATTATATAAAATGGACAAGTTTATTAATGTTGAAGGATTAGTCTTACCAAATGAACCTCTAACTAATTTTCAATTGATAGAAGCCGCAAAAAAACCAAACATAAAAAGTTTTAGAGGTGTATTTGTTAGAGATTACCAAATAGAACAATAAAAAAAGAATGTGGAATATTAAATACAGGATATTCAAGTACTAATGGATTTCATTGGATTTGTTGGTATAAAGACGATAAAGTAAAGTACACTTTTGACTCTTATAGCCAACCTCCACCATCTGAACTTGTTAAATACTTACGCTATCCTGTTTATTATAATAGTGAAAGAGTTCAATTTGGAAATACTTCTTATTGCGGCCACTTGTGTCTTTACTTTTTAAAGAAATCAGATCAAGGATACGATTTTCAGGATATTATTGAAAACTTATTGAATGCAAAAATATAAAAGAATCAAAGATTTTTCATGAATCTGAAAGATTTTTTAAATCTTTCATATCAAAATGCCTGTCGATATATTCGGAAGAACTTCAAACTCAAATACACAATCAATAGTAAACGGATAAACAATGTCTCAAGCTAATAACACATTTATTAGAAGAGATGGACTAAATAATATGACTGATAAACTTGATATGAATGGTAATACAATAGAAAATGTGCCAGCTCCTATACATCCAAATGATGTTGCTACAAAAGATTATGTTGACCATATAGTACCTACTTCTCACATTTTAAAAATAGTACCAGATTCAAGTTTAAAATGTCTTGGATCGAAAAATCAATCACTTCCACCAATTATATCATTTAATAACAATAACAGTGGTATCCTAAGAAAACTATGGCTAGCATTATATAAATCTATTACTACTGGACCACCTGTTGCAGGTAACGTATTTCTTAAAATATAAGCAGATGGCGAACTTCGCATAGGAAATTTAGCTTATACTACAACTAATACTGGAATGGATACTAATGGTCTAGCCTGTGATTTTTTGTGTTCTCCACTTGGGGGCCGATTTTATGCTAACTCTTTGCAAGGATGTAATATGCATACTCCTACTCAATTTGGAGGATATTTTACATTTGATATGCCATTTAAACAAACTTTAAAAATTGAACTTTATAACCCAACGGAGTTGTTCTTAACTGTTGGATACAACCTTTTTTTGCTAGAAATTCATCATTACCACCTTACATTGCAGATCTTACTTTACGATCTGATGTATTTAGATACACTAACACATCTTATGGTAGTGAATATATATTGATAGATACTGCAGGAAAGGGTAATGGGGTTTATTTAAAATATATTAGAATGCATATTATTGGTATATCTGGAAATTGGTGGGAATCAAGAGTACGAATATACGATAGTAGCGCTCCTCCTAAACATGCTAACAATACTATAACACCTTGGACTCCATACAACTATGGTAATTATTCATTATCTAGTGGATATGTAGATGCAAATAATCAGTCTAGTAATAGTACATGTATTTTCATGTCATCTGGATAGAAGATTTTTATCTTACATTGTGGAATAGTGCTAATCTTACTTCATTTAATAATGAAGAATCTGGATTATTAGCTCAAATAAACTCTAATGGTACTACAGCATCATCAATTGATTCAGCAACTACTATCTCATTTTACAGAAATTTTAAAGATTCTATGCCTAGTGTTGGTCAAGGAAGAAGATTGGTAGTCACATTAAACTCTGGTGATGAACAAGTTGGACAATCTGGAAGTTTTCATGTCATTGGTGTAGCTTACTATTACAGTTAAAATCGATCATAAAAGTTGTAGTCAATTTTATATCTTACAATATATATAAAATTGTGGCTGGATAAATGGTCGAAAATAAAAATGGCCCAGAATCGGCCTTTTCCTACTTTCACTAGTGAAATTGTTGTAACCATAATATATTATTATACTATAGTTGATATGGATGAAATATGATATGAGAATATGGATAGGTATATAGTTGAAAAAAATGTGCCAGGACCCGCCTTTTTCTACTACTTATGATAGTACTTGGTGAAGTTGCAAGATAAGATGCCGCTTTTTATTGAGAAAAGCTCGTTTTTTAATAAAGCTCCGCGCGGAGCTTTATTATGGTATTTCAAGAGCGAAAGTTTTTTCAAAAAATAGTATCGTTAACTTTTTAAGAGATAGGAAAGAATTATTATTATTTTTTTTTTTTATGGTTGAGATAATTACTTTTCATTAAAGTATAGTCCTTGAAGATATTTTTTTATGATTACTTTTTTTTTATTTTGAGTTTTTTCGAGTTCCATTAAGAAAAGCTCATCTTAGGAATCTGATTTACTAAGATGAGATGATTGGGTGAGTTGAAAATAAAGCAATTTTTGGTAAGATTTTTTTTTTAAATGAACTGTTCATTTATATTCTTTAAGAGGAAAGATTAGATTATGATAATCCGCAAAAAAAATATAAAGGTTATAATATTTTGGCTGCAAAAAAAACAATACACTGTTAACATGCTCAACATACGCAACTTTCCCGTATGTTTTATTGTGAATTTCACTTCTGAAGTATGTACAGTATTAAATTTATGATATATTTAGTGTTATATATTTTCAGAATATATATTTATTTTATAAAGTATATATATGTTTTGAAAGTAGAAGAAAATAGAGTTTTGTCAAGTGCTTCGTGATAAGGTCATTTTGATCTTCTTAAAGTCCTGCCCGTATAATACCATAAATCTTATTGTAAATAATATCGTACGGCAAATAAAAATAATAATTAATTTGTTTCATATTTCTTTGCGCTGCTTCCACCAAGTCTAGAAAGTTCTTTTACCAGTTGGAAAAATACAAAATAGTATCTGGAACAGGCACATCTTGTCTTTAAATATGTCTGCTCTGCCTGCAGGCTAAAAAGAGTTATTAGCTTTTGTTTGTATTAAAAATAACATTGGTTAGCTTTAAAACAATTTATTAGCTTTATTAAATAAGCTAAAATTCATTTTTAGGGAAATTCAAGCAAGTTTTACAACTTTAGAAGAGCGTTTCAATATTTAGCATAGTCAGCTAAGTATTAAAATGAAAAAGATAGCAAACACAAAGAAAAAATTAACAAAAGTTCTTGACACCTTGAAAATCTGGGACCTTATGCTGAAAATATAACCCATCAAAATCCTTTTAACCAATGATTGTGTATGTTATAAGGTTCTCATAACACCATAAATTGAAATCATAGTTTGAAATCCAACAGAGATGTTTTAGTTTGGGATATTTTGTACAGAAAGTTAAATTTGACCGTTATTTAATTATAGATAACACCTCTTACAAAATACATTTTATAAGTTTTTAATTACCAAAAAAATAATAAAAATAACTGGTCACACTAAATTTTGAATAGGTACTTATAAAGAGCCTATCTGGAGTTTCAATCGGTATTTTTGAGCCTAGAGAGTTCACTCGGCATGTCCCTATCTCGTACTTATTTTTTGCGTCCATACAAAAAAATACTTCATTTCCGCGCGCCAAAAATTTGTTGCTGAAATCCAACAGAGTTATTAACACTTTTCCTTTACTGATATTTATCGCAAGTAATAATAACTTATGACTTGTTACAAAAAAAATTAATTGATTAAATAAAGTTTAAACATTAAATAGAAATACACAGTATTGATTCCTGTAATATTTTATTACTCTTTTTATTAATAAACATATTGGCCACACTTCTCAAAAATAATTTTAACAATACAATATTTGTCAGATTTTACTTATTTAAATTTTTGCATTTTGGTCCAGTTTTGAGCAGTTCAAACTTTTTTGCTGTTGTAATCAACAATACAGTTTAGGAGCTGATGAGTGTAGTTGAGGTGAGAAGCATCACTTTTATATTTTTCTCAATGACATTTGAAACAAGAATGCAAAGTTCGTTCACTATGCAGTCCCAGGCTAATTTTTTTCACCTTGATAAATTGTTGAACATAATAAAAAACAGCATGAGCCTTTGGAGTGACCGAAATCTCGAGCTTCAGAAAACTATATTTGAAATTTTCAATTTTCAAAACATAATCAGGTGAAAGGGAACAGCCAAAACAAGCTGAAACAACTCCTTTGAATTAATTCAAAGCACGGCAGAAATCCAGGGCTTCTGAATAATTTTCAGCTTCAGCAAGGAATTTCAGCTCATTTACCTTTTTGAGCGACTTCATGCAATTATTACCATAGTAGTGGCACAATGGTAAGGTTGAAGAGGGATGCGAATGGCTCAAAGCCAATCCATGACCTTCAGCCATTTTTGTACCAGGCTTTTCACAATGTGATTGACCACACCAAGAAGTAAATGAAGTTCCATGGGAGTAAGTACTTCCAAAACAACTGTTTAGTTAGGAAAGGGAATAAAAGGAGGATGAACAGCATCGAAGAAAGCTTTGGAATTTTTCAAATGATCTTTAGATTGGACAAAACTCTAGTATTTCTGTCTAATGCTTCCAAAGGTGCAAAGTTTTCCACTTGCAGTGAGTTTTGAAGACTCAATTTCATGCCATCAACATTGGTGTTTGCAACTATGAGATTGAAGTCCACAAACTATGTTTACGTCACACAAGATATCCAAAGAGCTGAGAGAGCCAGCTTTTTCCACATCAATGAGTTTAAAAACTGTCTTGACACAAAGTTTCCTCGTGTATTTTCTGCTATTGCCTCTATCTGTTGCTTCTTAACTCCTGTGCTTTTGTGGCTCTCTTGTGAACAAAGTTTGAGTGACTTTTAAAAAAAACTATGTGACTCAGACTCATTGAGCTTTGAGTCAATTAAGTTTAAACCCACCTTCAAGAAAGAGCCACCATCATCTTTTCTAAGCTTTAGAACAGCCTTGCTTTCAAGTTCTCTTGATGATACAATTTTTTCTTTGAGCTGATGAAGATCCTGGCAATAAACCACTTAGCGATCTTTTAAGCTAAAAGCACGTTTTAGCGAGCTCATGGTAAAGTAGTCTCTCAATGTCTTGCCACTGTCAGCAATTTTTTGAGTCAAAATCAATCATCACTGAAAATTCAAAGTAAATAAATTGAACTTTTTTCTGGTAAGATTCTGTCAATTGCTTGTCTGGTTTTTTCATACAGATTAAACAAATTGATTTTCTACAGTCTTCATGGGTAGGAAACGTAGGCATGATGGAAAATAAATTTTTGGCGCGCGGAAATGAAATACTTTTTTGCATGGACGAAAGCAATAAGGACGTGATAGGGATATACTGAGTAAATTCAAATAGGCTTTTTATAAGTACCTATGCAAAGTTTAGGGTGATCAATTATCCGTTTGATAATTAAAAACTTGTAAAATGTATTTTTAGGAGGTGATCTATGATTAAATAACGGTCAAATTTAACTTTTTGCACAAAATATCTAGGGTTCGGAACTTATGCGCATATCGGCGAATATATGCGCATACCACTCAAAGGTTATGCGCATAATTATGCGCATTATATGCATATGATGCGCATACAAACTTAACAGATAAATGGTATGTGAAATTAATTAATAATTGTCAAATATAGAAAATATTTTTAAATCAAACGCAGCTGACTTAAAATTAAAAGAAATAATTTTTCATTTGACTTTCTGTACATAATTTTATTAGTAAATATTTCAAATTATTTTCATAATTTTTAAACGAATTTCTATATCACAAAAGTTAACAATTTAATTTATTTTTGTATTACATTTACTCAATTATAATTTCTTCACACTCAAACTTGTTAAGAACTGCTCCTTCCTTTAAAATGTAGTCCTTTTTGTCCTTTGTATCCAACAAAACACTATTGGTATATATGAATCCGTGAATGTTAAAAAGATGAAAGGCCAACTTATAAACTTACGGGAAACTAGAATAAACTGCATTTTCCCCTGTTGTAAATTTTTTTTAATGGTTCAACAATTTTTTTTTTGAAGTCAAAAACATTATCCTCTTCAAAGAAAAAAAATCATTAAACCATTATCAAAAATTTACCACGGGGAAAATGCAGTTTTTTTAGTTTCCCAAAAGTTTACGTAGATGGACTTACGCCCTTTTAACATTGACCGACTCATATGAAAACTAATTTTTTTACGCGCTCGTTTGTCAAGCGATTTCTCAATCGTGAATGAATAAATCGAAAATTCAACCAAGTTCTTGCTGCTGTTGCTGACGAACAAATCATTTCAACAATAGATTTTGCAACTTCAAAGACTGCTGGATATTTCTGACGACCAACAATGTTCCAATAATTCTGTGCGCTTATTTTAAAAATTGTCTCTTCTTTTTCCTGTCAGTGATTTCATTTCTCCAACAAATTCAATCATTTCGATTTCAACTTTCTCAGCGATTTTCGGATTTGGTTTGGAGGCTAATTCTAAAAATGAACTGATTATATCAGTCTTATCCTCACCAAAATAAAATTCTTCTGCATACTTCGGTGTCAGCATATAGGCAATTCCTATATTTGAGGTAATAAGGAATTTAAAGGGCATCTTAACCATTTCCAGGATAATTTTCTCATTTGCGAATATCTTGTACATTTCACCAAAATAATAGAACACCAAAGCTAATGAAGCATCACCATTTTCAAGTCTTTCAATGATACTAGAAGGGTATTCGATATCTTTTACGAGTTTTACCAAACTATCCTAGAACGCCTTTGATTTAATTAGCGTTAAAACAGCGGCCGAATTTGTTTTTGGAGCAATTTCTTTCAAAGATGCATTTTCCACATGCGCAAGTTGAATCAAAACATACTTTGCCATATAAAGGTCATTTATCGAATTAAATTGGACATTGTTAGTGAGCGAGCAATCTTTGCTGCGATTCTCCTTTGATCAAACTTTGCTTTAACAATGTGATTATTTTTCACAAACTTAATGATTTTCTCAGCTTCTTTGATGTTCATTGAACTTTCAGCAGTACTCACAATGCCCTTTGAAGATTTTCATTACTGGAGCTTGTCAGTGATAATGCTTCTGTATTTTTGTGCGCCGAGAGTCTCGATTACTTCAATGATGGATACCAGCAACAGCTGCAACGTTTTGATTTATACCCAATGTGTTAATTAAAGTATAGGAAAACGGTTTTGTATTTGGTGCCTCGATACAAAAATTTACTATATGATCGCCACCAATATTTGTCCAACCATCACTGAGGAGCGTTAAATTTTTAGATGATTCGAAAATTTCTTCTAATGAAGCGGAGCGTACCTGACAGCGTTTTCGCGCACGGTATTGATGATGCATACGATGGATTTAGTGCTTTGATCAAATCCTTAAAAGCTTTAGAGTCAACGAGACAAAGGGATACTCCAGTTCGGAAAAAGAAATTTGCTAGTTTTTTCTTATTAATTCGATTTCTTTCTTATAATTATTAACTTAAATAATTTTTTTAAACGCATTTTTATAATTAATAACTTAAAGTTATTAATTGTGCGTTAATTAAAGAGATTTAATAGTGGAGTTAAAAGTTGTTAACTTTTAATTCCACTATTAAAACTGATGATTTTTTTGTTTCAAAAGTACGATAATTAAAAACTTCATGAAAACTAGAATTAAAATTCGTTTTTTTGTCTGTCTGTGTAGTCAAATCAATTTAACGGTTTTTAATAATTTAAAATTGAAAAAAATAGTTCTGTGCATAATTATGCGAATATTTGCGCACAATTTATCGTTGAATATCTACACATACAAATTTTTCCGAACTCTAAAAATATTCAAAATAAAATCTCTGTTGGATTTCAAACTACGATTTCAATTTTTGATATTATGAGAACCTTAAAACATACACAATCTTTGCTTAAAAGGATTTTGATGGGATATTTTTTCAGCATTTTCAGAATTAGGTCCTAGGTTTTCAGGGTGCGTCTTAAATACATACATATTGTTGGTGACTTGCCTCTAAAGATTGCTAAAAAAAAAAAAAAAAAAAAGAATGACATTAAAAATAAAAAAAACTTAACATATAATATATAAATGCCATTTTATTAGTAATATAAAATAATAAAACAAATATTTTTATTATAATATTATAATAAATTGCTCTTAAGTTATTAAACTTTGTTTAAGTTATGGAACTCAAAGTTATAAAAAACGATATTTAAGAAATCGTTACTATATCTCTTCCTTACTCATGAAATCACTCACTTGTTTCATAAATCTTTCTAAAATAAATACCCAAAGTATTTTCAAATTTATCTAAAAGAGAAAAAACTTTAACTATAAAAAACTCTATAAAACCAATAATGTAACATATAACATAACAGAAATGATATTATATTGTAAATTTCCTCATGTTGCAAAGTACCATATACTTAAGACTCCTCTAAATATTATCATATCAAAGTAGAATGAAAACGACATAAAATTGTAAAACACTTTCACAAATAAATAATATATTATTTGATAGCATGCTAAAAGGAAATTCCGGTTAGTTATTTTCTGCGAATAATATTGAAAGCAAAAAAGTAATGGAAATTTGTTTTTAATATACAGTATTTTAAGATATTACTCATTTTACTTATTTTTATGTATATTGTTGATTGTATGAAAATATTTTTACTTATTTTTATGTATATTGTTGATTGTATGAAAATATTTTTACTTATTTTTATTTATATTGTTGATTGTATGAAAATATTTTTACTTATTTTTATGTATATTGTTGATTGTATGAAAATATTTTTACTTATTTTTATGTATATTATTGATTGTATGAAAATATTTTTACTTATTTTTATGCATATTGTTGATTGTATGAAAATATTTTTACTTATTTTTATGTATATTGTTGATTGTATGAAAATATTTTTACTTATTTTTATGTATATTGTTGATTGTATGAAAATATTTTTACTTATTTTTATGTATATTGTTGATTGTATGAAAATATTTTTACTTATTTTTATGTATATTGTTGATTGTATGAAAATATTTTTACTTATTTTTATGTATATTGTTGATTGTATGAAAATATTTTTTTGACGGTCGTCTGTATCTAAACAATGTTAATAAAAATTTAAAAAAGGATTACTGACCCATTCTACGGTCGTCTGTATCTAAACAATGTTAATAAAAATTTAAAAAAGGATTACTGACCCATTCTACGGTCGTCTGTATCTAAACAATGTTAATAGTGATTAAATTTTTTTAAGACATGCATTTTGAATATTTTTATAGTCAATGTTTGTTTTTGAAGTCGTGTATTTTGACTGCTTATATCTTCATAAAATTTTTATAAAATCTAAAGAGTATCTAATTAATAAAGTTACTAATTATATCTAATTATTAATTATATATTATTAACTAATTACTAATTATATATTAAATATACTTTCTTTTAAAACCTTTTAAGTTGTTAAAAAAGTATAACTAGTATTGTTATTATTATCCAATATATTAATAATATAATTATTTAGAGTAATATAAAGAAATACTAATTTTAATGTATATCACTTATGAATTACAAATTATAACACATAAGTTTAACTTATTTGGGCACCCGAAAGTTTTCCTTAAAATACAGAGGTTTTAAAAAAGTAGCAAATGTTACCCAGGCCACTTGGTAATATGAGCACTTTAAATTGGTTCATAAAAATAACAATAATTTAGTAAAAAATCAACAACCTGACCATTAGAACTAATATTTGGAATATGATTCGTTATAAACAAAACTTATCATTAAAAAGAATAATATCGCAAAAAAAAAAATTCGTTATTTTATCAATTTTATTAACTCAAACCTTCAAACAATAAAAATTCAAATTTTTTGAATTTAAATTACAGAAAAATATTTAGTGTTGTTAAAATATTAAAATTGTTTATTATGTTTTGCTTTTATTCAAAAAGCAATTAAAATTATTTTAGGGCTTTAAATTAGATAATTTCAAATAAAAACACTGGGTAGTTTAAGCGCCACAGATTTATTCATGCGTGATGATATTATTTTAACAACGAAAAAACTTTAACAGCGTTTTAATTAGATGATAGCTTCTAATTACTGCATATAAATTTACGCTAATTGTACTGATTCCTGTTATCACCACATAGTTCAAAAAATATAAAGCAACTTTAACTTCACTGCTTACATCTAAGAAATCTTTAAGTATGCTCATATTATATATATGTATATATATTATATATATATATATGTATATATATATATATATATATATATATATATATATATATATATATATATATATATATATATATATATATATATATATATATATATATATATATGTATATATATATATATATATATATATATATATATATATATATATATATATATATATATATATATATATATATATATATGTATATATATATATATATATATATATATATATATATATATATATATATATATATATATTATATATATATATATATATATATATATATATATATATATATATATATATATATATAAACAGTGCTCGAAGTGAGGTAGGATGCGATGGGATGTGATATATATTATATATAAATATATATATATTATATAATATATATGTGTATATATATTATATATATACATATATATATGTATTCATATATATATATATATATATATATATATATATATATATATATATATATATATATATATATATATTTATTTATATATATATATATATTATATATATATATATATATATATATATATATATATATATATATATATATATATATATATATATATATATATATTCTAGTTTTGAAAAAGATCTAAGTTAATATAAAATTCTTAAAAAAAATTTTGTCCTCGAGTAAATGCCTTTCACCTCTCTGCGCTTCTTACGTAACCGCCATGATCAGGTATGAAAGCTTTCATATTCTCATTTTAAGTCACGTTTCATTCTACTCCATTTGCTCATCGGTTTCATTCTACTCCATTTGCTCATCGGTTTCATTTTACTCCATTTGCTCATCGGTTTCATTCTACTCCATGTTTTACACTTTACTGTGCGGCTTTTCTTCTAATTCGACTCACGAATCTAATGACCATACTCTTTCTGCTATTCCAGTTAAACAGGTTAACCGATTTTTAGATATACGCATAAATCTGGGAAAATTTTTGAGATTTTTAAATCATATTTTTCTAACTGCAGTATTAAATTATTCCTCAATGACCAAAACTTTTCTTCATTTTCAGTAACTTTTGGGTCTCAAGGTTCTATCTTTGATCCTGTATTGTTTCTTATCTACATAAATGGGCCTTATATTGTGCATATAGTTTTTCAAATTTAATTAAAAAGTTTATTGCTTTGAATAACGTTAGGGCTAGGATCTTTTTCGATCTTTTTTAAACATTTGCTAGCATTGTTACACTAAATAAAATTTTTTTTTAACAAAAGTGTGATGAAAATATATTTTATTTTTCTAGGTAATTACGTATTTTTATATCTGAAATTCTGGAAACTATTGTCAATAAATAAATAGTTGTTTTGGTGTAATGAGTAATTATGCTGGTGTAGTTTGTAGTCAAGGTTTGGGCGAAGGAGGGAGGGGGCTATGGGGTGAGACACCCAACGATTTCGAAGTTGTCGAATTTGACCCTTTTAGACAAGTCACTTGGCAAATGTAGACCTTTTAGGCCAATCAGTCGGCAAGTTTCAAAAAAAAAAGGGACCTTTTTTCTCTTTTATTTTGTCAGTAAAAGTTTGAATGGCTCCCACGTGACATTTACTTGCACTGGCTCTATAAGTAGTTGTATTGGTTATGTGAGTAATAACTTTATGAAGTCTTTTGTCACTTATTTACATTTTTTGATTGTGAACTAACTTGGTTTCGCTCAATTCATATATATTCAACATCTCTTAGTTGAGATATCTAAAAATTAGGAAGAGATATCTAAAAATTATGTTTATTGTGTATGAGTTTTTTTTATTATTTTCTTTTTTTAATTTTGATAGAATCTAACCACTAGAGATTAATTAAGACAAAAAATAATAAAACTAGAATGTCTTTTTCGACAATATTATTTACTATAAAGTTGCTCAATTTGCAAATGAATCAATTTAACACTCTTTTCTTGACAAAAAGCCTTCTTTTTTCGATCGCTTAGAACAAGCAGCACATTTTGAAGTTAGTCTCTCTTGAAGAGGTTAGAGCTTGCAGTGGCTAGTGAACTTGAACTCCAAAAAAACTTAGTTATTTACTGCTAACAGCTATGGCAATATTTTCGGCATTCCTATGCTAATTAAAAGCAATCCTCTCACTAAGTACTCTTCTTTACGTTTTTTTAGACTATCATTAACTAATGACTTCTCATGGAAACCATATATACAATCTATTGCAAATTAGAATCTGCTAAAGTTGCTTCTCGTTATCGTGCTCGCCATGATCTTATTCTTAATAACAATCTCTGCTTTTACAAATCTCTTATTTATCCCTGTATGAAATATTATGTGCATATTTGGGCTGGTTCTTCTTATGACGCTCATTTTTTTCTAGACAAGGTCCAAAAACCCTTTGTAAACGTAGTTAGACCTGTTTTATCTGCCGAGCTTCCCGGAAAAATTTTAAGATTTAGCAGGGATTGATAGCCGGGGCTAGATAAAAGTTTATAGTACTTTATATATTATAAATTAATACTTGCATTTACTATTTATTAAATACTGGCATATATTTATATATTTTTAAACTCTTATTTACTTCCAAAAAAGTTGCAAACAACCACTATTAAGTTATGAGTTACTTTATAAATATATAATAGGGTTGAAAAGCTAGGAAATGGTTAACCCTTTCGCGACGGACTTAAAAACAGCTAAATGACTGCGCATAAAGTAACGATCTAGGATCATGATCAATTAAAAGAGTATAAAATAAAAATTACTAGTCAGAATTTTACAAATAAGACCTTGTTTTTTTTGTCAAAGAATTGGCTTTCATGAAATTAAAAAACTAAAAAAAAAAAATTATTATCTTAGTAACGTGATCAAAAATATATCATGTTGAAATTAACAAAAATATATAGTTTCTATATGTAACCTTTAACAAATAAAGAAAAAATACATAAACATACCGTTTTTGAATTTAAATAAATGATACATTTAATTTGGTGATCAAACAAAAAAAATCTTCATTACTATTACTGAAAAAAATATCAAGAATCTCATTCATGACAGTATACTTTTTATCTGTTTTTGTCATTTTTTAAAATTAATTTTCGAGCGATCTTTAAATGCAGTTAACAAACGGTTTGAAGCATTAACTTAAGAAATTATTCACATTTCAAAAATAAGTTTAAAGTTTTCCCCAATTGCTATAGATGATTTGAAATATTCAAAATTGTTTATGCACCGCCATGCGGGTCACTCGTCAATTAGAAACAAATTTTATGAACCGCCATACGGGTCACTCGTCACGAAAGGGTTAACTGAAGACATAAAAATGTATACAAATGGAAAACATGAAGATGGGTAAGAGTTAGAAGTACAGATTAGAAAAAAAAGTTGTATCGAACAACGCTTGTTAGAAAAGATTAAATTGATTTAGGTATCCACATGTAGAGAGGTAGCAGTTTCAGGATTAAATGTTAAAATTAGGAGTAAGAAAACTTGAAAAGAGTACCTTACATATTGTATGAATGAGCTTTAGTTAAAGAAAAGAAATGCTCTAGATTGTTTATATTAGAGAAACAGCATAAATAAGGGAGGTTAAAGGCTGATGGTGTTAATGATGATAGACATGATGATTGTGATAATGATGATCATGATCATAATGATCATGATGATCATGATGATCATGATAGGAATATTGATAATGATGATCATGTTGATCATAATGGTGTTTATATATGCATATGTATACAAATATAATACGAGTTATATATAAAAAAAATACTTTAAGATGTATAAATGTTTATACAGCCCCGGTTGCAAACCAGGCCCTAGCTGTACTTTATCAAACCCGGCTCCGGCTCCATCAAACTTCAACCGCGTCGCTTCCAACTTCCAGAATTGAAAGATTGCATCTCTTTCTCTTTTCTACAAATACTACCACGGTTGCTGCTCAAAGTTGCTATCTTCTCTAGTTTCATCAACAAAAACTCATCATCGCTTGTCTTTCAGTAAAGTTTTTCATTTATTCATCTTTTTTTCCCCACTTCAATACTCTCAAACTCTCGCTCATCTTCATGTTTTCCTAACTCATTAAATCTTTAACTTGCTAAGTCTTTTGCTAACTTTTAATTAGCTCCTTTGTTTCTCTTCCTTCTTTGTTTTCTAGTAGCTCTTAACTAAATAGTGGTTGCTAGCAGCCTTGTTGTGAGTGAATTAAATTTAAAAAAATAATAACTTGATACAGTTGCGGACTTTGATGTTAATATTACAAGAAGGAATATTTTTGGTAGTAAATTTCGCTTAAAATAATATAGAATATTTTTTTAAAAAACTTTTTAACTTAAGATAGTTAAAAAATAAAAAATTGTAACAATCTTTTGAGTATTAATAATAACGGAAGTTATATGCGGTAACTAATACCGAGATAATATCTCAGGCAAAACAGTGTAGCGGCGCCTTTCCCCGAAGTACGTATTTTATTTTGGAAATTAACATAAATGATGAACGCGAAATTAACATAAAGGATGAACGCGATAGCGTTCATCCTACTATTACAAATTCAAAACAAAATGTTGACATGTTAAATCAAATTTGCTTAAATAAATTCCTCAAATTAATTTCTTGTTTAAAATAAGTTTAAACAAATATTTACCAGAAAAATAGAAGTTGACAATTGAACCAGCGGTGGAGTTTATTTCATTAAAAAATTTTCTTTAAAAACCGACGTATTAAAGTAGCGTTTTTTTTAATAATGCAAAATGATTGGATGTTGTTTAACTTTACAACGTCATTGGAAGGATTATTTTGTTTCAAGAGAAGAAATTCTTGTTAAATTTTTGACTAAACAGGATATGTATGTTATGATGTATCTATGATCGACTGGAAAAATGAACGACATTTTTATTTGGTTTTTTTCAATAGTTTTTTTAGTAAACGTATTTTGCGAAACCAGTAGTTTAGATGATAGAACTACTTACACACAAGCAATATTAGATTTTTATAAAAGCGAAAAAAAACTTAGTCTCTATGGAAAATATGGGAACGATAGTCCAAAGTTACCACGGAGTGGGCAATTGTTCCATTTAAAAGATCAATCATGGTGTTCTTCGTTTGGAAAAATAAATAATATTGGTAACTTAAAAGTTATTTTAATCCCCTATGGAAATTGTTCATTTCAAACAAAAATTGAAGTTGCTCTAACCTACAATGCTACAGCTGTAATCTTTATTAATAATAAAAATGATGAACCATTTTATGAAGACAATAATGGAAAAATTGTTTCAGTAATTATAAGTAAAGAAAATGGAAAAAAAATGACTGAAGTATATTATAAATACGATGAAAAGATAGATTGTAATATTAATCCTGTATATTGATATGTAGATTTTTTCTGGTAAGGTGTCTTACCTTACAGATGTCTTATGTCTTAAAAGAAAATCATAAATCATTTTTTCTGTTTCTTTCGTAATCTTAAGATAGCTATAATATTTTTGATTTTACAAATAACTTTAAACATCTCTTCAAAAAGCTAAAGAAATGTGGTGGAAAAATGTGTATGTGGGTAAAGGGGGAGGGTAAACATCCTAACCCTTAGGTACTAAGGGTTAGGATGTTTATAACTAATTAAAGTAAAAAAAAAACGTCACCAAATTTTAATTCATAAAATTTTTATAATTTACCAAAAAAATCTTCAATATTTTTCAATACAAAAACAAAACGCACGAATTTTCTATATTTATTGAAATTTTGAATGAAAAATACTTTGTAATAAGGCTTATGCAAAATATGTATTTGGCCTTCTCTCAATGTCACCGAAAACCTCAAATTTTGAAAACCTCAAACTTTCATATTTATTAAGAGAGTTTAGTTCGCCGTTTAAAAATGTTTACAATATATAACAATACAAAAAAGTATACAATTGGCTGGAACAAGAAGAAGACATAAACTAGCCAAAATAACGAGCCCCGATAGTAACGCTTCTGAATATCCGTATCAAAGGTAAACACTTTCAATGAAAGTCTGATAAAGACATTGAAATTCTTGAAATTAATTGATTTTTTTCTTTTTGATGTGGTGCCATTACAATTTTGTCGAAAAAAATAAAATAAAAGTCCTCTTTTTTAGAAATTTGCCTACTGCCTACTTTTAGGTTTTAGTTATCGAATATATTCAACAGTTTATTATGAATCTGAAAGTACTGCGAAAATATTAAAAGTGAATACTATACACGTTACATCTAGTATAGTAGAAGATTCATATGTTGATGGAAAAACACAAAAAATTATATATTCATTTTTTCCAAATGTCGGTCCTGGATATAAAATTGTTCAAGAACCGATTAGTTTAATATATCAACGTGTATTGTTAGATTCGATTTCAACATTAGTAAATACAATAGTTGATCAAGATGGAAATCTAATTAATTTAAGAGGTGAAAAAATTTCTATTAGATTTCACATAAGAGAAAAAAAATAATCTTATAATAAAATGACAAATTATACAAATGTTAAAATACATCTTTCAGAAAGACAATTGAAAAAAACTGAAAAAGCAATCAGTGAAAAGACTGGAGTTAGTATTGAATTATCACATTCAGATTTTAATGGAGAACATGCATTAGCTGTAACAAATACACAGATGAATAAAATTTCAAAAGCATATGAAAATGGTGAAGGAGTAGTGCTAAAATTAGGCAAAAAATAACTCATGTACAATGCTAAAATAAAGAAGGGAGGATTTCTAGGAGCACTTTTACCTTTCTTAGGATTAGCTGGAAGTTTTTTAGCATCAAAAGTAATACCGTCTCTAGCAACAGGACTTCTTACAGGTGTAGGAGCTGCAACTGGGAACAATCTGATTAATAAAATTGCTGGAAATGGTATTGGTAAAAAAAGATTTTATAAAGTTAGAAATGGAGAAGGAATTAAGTTCACTAAAATGGGAGGTGGATTATTTATGAGTCCATGGAAAAGTGGAGGATCATTAGGAGATGGACTATACTTAAGTGCTGGAAAAGGTTATGTGAGAACTGGAGCAGGTCTATTATTAGGGCCTAATTCACCATTTGCTAATATACCTTTTTTGAATTTGATTTTGTAAAAAAAGAATTTAAAAAATCAAAGAATTTTCATGAATCTAAAAAAAATCTTGATATACAAAAATGGTATATCATCCTCCAATACATAAATTTATAAATAAAAGACAAAGAGCTTTTTGGTATGAGAGGCCACTTCCAAGTTGTATTATTAATACTCCTAATTATGGATTAGTAGATACTAGTTTGCCTTGTACTGTTATAAAAGACCCAAAATCTTATTTTGTATTTAATGACACTTTTGATAATAAGCAGGAATTAATAGTTGATGGGTCTAAATATAAAATATTCGCACAGGAAGATATTAAATTAGCATTTAAGTCACATAAAGTTATATCTTTGCAAATAGGTGTAAAAATTGATCATCCTAGTTTTGCATTAATTTCTTTAGAAAATAGTCTAAAATTAAAAATGCTAAGTTTAGATAACAATATTGTATCAGAATCAGTTGATAATATTGCTGTGATTATTAAAAACAATAATTCAATTGAAGATATAACAATTAAAAAAAGTGATGTATTATGCTATGTTAATTTAGTAAAATAAATAATTTTATTTTGCTTTATAAAATGGAGTATTTAAATAATTCAAATATGAATAAGTTATATCCGACTTTACCAAATGAATATACTGAAATACAGCAGATAGATCCTATTGCTTACCGTCTGAATAAGACTAGTGAAATTCAAAAAGAAATAGAAATTGAGAGAGAAAAGAGATTAACATTAAGTTAAAAGTATCATAAGGCAATAAAAGTAATTTCTGCAGTTGATGTAGCATTAATTGGAAGTACAATGGCACTAGGAACTGTTGGAATCGGTTTTTTAGCCACAATAGTAGCAACTCCAATAGCTATTGCATGTGAAGGTGCAGCATTAGCGATTGGAGCTCTTCCATTGATAGGAGGTCAAGTGAATAAAAAATTAAATTTAAAAGCAGAAAAGCATGAAAGCATAAAAATACTTGCTAGTTCAAAATTGAATACGATAAGCGATCATATTTCTAAAGCTTTAGTAGATGGGAAAATAGATGATAAAAAATTTGAGCTGATACTTAGCGAATATGAAAAATTTAAAGTTATGCTTGAAGATATTAGGACAAAAATTAAAAAAGATATTGATGAACAAACTAAGATATCATTAATTAATCAAGGAAGAGAAGAAGCGAATAATTTACTTTAAATAAGATTTAGTAAATCCGAAGAATCAATGCGAAGTAAATCTGAAGGATCAAAAAAATGAAAAAACAAAATAACTATATGTATAGGTTAATATATTTATTATTTATTAATAAATATGTTTTATCCTTTATTTTTAGAATGTAGTATGCTTGAAACAGATTTGAATAAAAAAATATATTTAGAACTTTTAGGATTTGCAAAAGCAGGAGTTATTATTAAATCCGAAGGATTAATGCGAAGTAAATCATGTGTTACTGATTTACTTCGCATAGGTCCTTTGGATTTATGATATGATTCAAAATGTCAATATAATTATAATCTTATTACTGAAAAAGGTAATTTTTAAATACCAGATACTTATAGTGATGATGAGAGAAATAAACTTTATAAACTTATTTGGAATAAAGATACTGATTTTTATTTTAAAGTAGAAATTAAAATTAAAGATCATAATAAACAATGGAGTAATGTTAAAAAGAATTATAAATTGAGAATGATAGATAAATATGTACTTCAATTAGAGTGTGACTTAGAAGAAAAAAATTTAATAAAAAGTATTTTATCAATTGCAGTACAAACAGTATTATTAGAATCAGATGACGTCACTTATAAAGACTATGAAATTAAAAATATTATTAATATTGAAAAATATAAATAAAAACATAACATAAAATTCTATGTTGTGTTATGTTTTTTTATTTTTCAACATTAAAAATATAATTAATATTGAAAAATATAAATAAATACATAACATTAAATTCTATGTTGTGTTATGTTTTTTTATTTTTCAATATTAAAAATGTCGTTTTTAAAAATTACTGATCCTGAAAAGAGAAATCAAGCTATTGAAGAATACAAAGTTTTGAAAAAAATAGTACAACAAAATGCTCTTAATGAAAAGATTGGTGAATCTAATTTTAATCAATATTTGACAAAGTTGTATAGTCCACTCATTGAGAGTCAATCTGGTATAAGTAAAGGGATATCAAAGTTGAAAGATCAATTAGCACTTACTTTTCCAAATACTGAGATACTCCGTATGGACCAAAAGGATCTACTCCGTATGGATCAAAGGGATCCTTATGCATCTAAGATTGAGTTTGATAGTTCAAAGTTATTAAAGTTAGGCAAAATTGCAACGGATTATCTTAGATTATATACATCAAGCAAATAGTCTACAGATACAGTATTTGGAATACATTCTAGAGATGGAGAGTTATACATTGGTAAAAGGCCAATAACTATTGATGAAAATAATATAAATATTGATGGAAAAGAATATATTGGTACAAAAGGTCTATGGGAATTGATAACAAAATTTAATCCAAATAAAGAAGTATATAATAATGAAGATATTAAAAACTATAGAGATATATTACTACAAACAGATGCAATTACTTCTAGTAATCCAAACAAACCAAAGTCGTCAAGAAGTGAAAAATACAATGAATTAATATCTCCAATTTGGAAGGATATGAAGGGAGCAAGGAGAAAACTAGAGTATGAGAGAAAAGAAAGTAGAGTTGGAGATAGGAGAAGAATTAAAACTGTAATTCAAACTGTAATTCTTCCAAGCGATCCTAATGTATTTCTTGAAATGTTAGGATTGCGAATAGCTGCTTGGGAGGTTGGTAATAATTCATCAAGAAATGAAGCTGTAGCAATTAGCGATGAATTACTAAGGCAGGGTATATTAAATAGTGAAGAATATAAAGCAATACAAAATATTCTAGCAGTATGAATAAAAAAATTGTGTATATAAAAATGATCATCATTAAAAATAAGAGATATATTAAGAAGCATGTATTGGAGGAAGTGGACTTTTCGATACTCTAAGAGAGATGTATAGACGACCAGTAGCATCAAATGTAACTAAAGTATCATCAGCTATGGTTAAAAAGCTTGCAGCTACTGATTTAGGAAAAAGTGCATTAACTGCTGCTAAATCAGCAGGAAAAGAACTATCATTATCAGTAATAGAAGCTGCTAAAAATACTGCAATAGAAAAAGGAAAAAAATTAATTGATAAAGTATCTAAATCAAATCTTAATAAAAAATGTGAAGAGCTGTTATCAAACTTGATTAGATCTGGAACACAAAGTAATGAAGCAAATCTTAGTAACTTAGCATATGGATCTTCAATAAAACCAAAGAAATCAATTCGAAGTGAAAATGCTATTAGAAATAAAGAATTAGTTAAAAAAGGGAATGGGTTCAGATTATTTTTAAAAATTCATTATCAGATAAAAAAAAATTTTCATTTTATATGAAAAATGACAACTTCTGAAGTATTTAATTATGATGAGCCAATGAAAAATGTAGGAATTGAAAGATGTCAATATTATGCCTATAATCCGATAATTGGTACAAATCTAAATAGCGGAGACATAAGAATTACAATTGATCAAACTGATTTATATACACTACCATCTAAAGCTTATATTTTAGTTGAAGGGACACTTCTTAAAAATGATGGTACAGCTTATGCTAATACAGATGTAATATCTTTAATAAATAATGGTATCATGTATCTATTCGATAGGATATCATATAAATTATCATCTTCAGATGTAGAGACAATTGATAATCCAGGTGTAGCTACAACAATGCTTGGATTGTTGCAATATTCTAACAACTTTCAAGTTTCAAAGGGATTAAATCAATTATGGTATAAAGGTTTCTCAACAACAGCATCGCTAACAGATAACGTTGGATTTGCAATTAGGCAAGGAGTAATAATACAAAAACCAACTACAAAGGGAGCATTTTCATTTCGTATACCTTTAAACCACATTTTTGGTTTCTGCAATGATTATGACAAATCTGTTTTTGGATTTATACAAACATTAACTCTTACTAGAGGAAGTGACAATAATGCCATATTTAGAGCTAATAATGTAGTTGCTGGTAAAGTTGTTCTTGATAAAGTAGCATTATACATTCCACAGTTAGATCCATCATTTGAACAAGAATCTAAACTTCTTAGTATGATATCATCAAAAGTAACTATCCAATCAGCTTACAGAGAGCGTTGTCTTAATAGTATGGCAGCACCACAAACTACATCATTTAATTGGCAGCTTAGTCCAAAGGCATCTTCTGAAAGACCTAGATATGTCATTGTTGGATTTCAAACAAATAAGTTGTTAAATCAAACAACAAATCCTTCATTATTCAATCATTGCGACTTGCAAAATATGCAAGTTGTTGTTAGTAATAAAAATTATCCTGAACTTAACTATAATCTATCATTTCCAAATATGAAATATTCATTAGCTTATGGTACTGCATCTGTCTTTAGTGAAAAATTTTATGGAACTAGTGACAAATGGAAACATTCTATATACTGAATATAGAGATTTATTTCCAATTATGGTTTTTGATGTTAGTAATCAAAGAGAAAGATTAGATTCATCAATAGTAAATATATCAATTAATGCAACATTTAATACTGCAGTACCAGCAAATACTATGGCATATGCTCTAGTAATATCAGATAAATTATTAAACTTTCAATCAGATGGAAACAGGCTTACTCAAATTCATTAATTTTATATAAAAATGAATTAAAAAATTTTTTTCTTTATATAATAAAAACGTAAATAAAAATTGAGAGAAAATAATATAACAAAAACATCAGACAATTATGTAACATTATTAATGCTAGCTATAGATAATAATTTGGTAGATAAAGATAAAATAATGTCAAAAGTAGTAGAATCAACTGATGAAAAAAGGCCTGTTGGTCGTCCTGGAATTCATGAAGTAAAAGGAGAAAATGTAGATAAAAGACCTGTTGGTCGTCCATGAATACATGAGATAAAAGAAAAGAAAAAAGAAATAGATCCAAAATATGAAAAATTAAGATCAATTAAGAAAAAGCCAGTCACTATTAAATTAACAAACGTAGATACAGGGGAAGAAATAGTATACAAATCATTATATAGAGGTATGAAAGAAACTAAACATGGATATGAATATTTTGAATCGCGTGATGGAAAGGTTGATAATGGATATAAGATTGAAGTATTCAATTCTGAAAAGTTAAAAAAAATGTAAAAAAATTCTACATTGTAAAAATATTTTTTTTTAATTAAATAAAAAAAATATTTTATATATAAAAATAATGGCATTTATAACAATTGAATCATTTGATATTAAAAATTTATTTGTAAAAGATATATTCAAAGCTGATAAGCCAGTTCTATATCAAAAATTACAACTTGCATATAAATATCCAACAGGTGCTGGTCCTGTTCTCATTAAAACATTACCTTCTTTTTCCTATGGTGTGTGTGAAAATAGAGATTTTAAAAATGATAAACTTAATGGTTATTCAATGTCATTTGTATGTGCTAAAGAACAATCTAAGGAACAAGAAAAGTTTATTGCAATGATTGAATCTATTGAAAAATTTTGTAGAGATCAAATTGAAGTATATAAAAATAAGATAAAAAAATCTAAGGTTAATCTCGCTAATTTAAAAATTTTAAGATATAATGCAGATAAACCTTCAATAATATATGGAAAGTTATTTTCAAGCAATAAAGATTTAGAAATAACTACAGTTTTCCGTCGTAGAAAAAACTAAAAGTGAAGTAAATCCTTTAGATCAATGCAAAGTAAATCCGAAGGATACTGTAAAATCATTTGTTACAGCTTCACCTTATGATTATATCAAACAAAGATGTGAGGCTATTGGATGCTTAAAGATTGAAGGTATTTTTATTGGTTCAATGATAGAGTCAATACAAGTTAAACTTCAAGAAGTAGTTATTGTTAAAAAGATTTCTAATTTTACTAGTATAATGAACGATTTAGATTTAGGAAGTGAATCAGATGATGAGTTGTAAAATATTTAAAAATCTAAGGATTTAAAAAATATATAAAAATGGGAGATAAAGCTATGGAATTTTATAGAATGTATAAGCCTACGTCATGCAGTTTGTGTTGGAAAAGAGAAGAAATAAATAATAATTTAAAAGATTTAAAAAAATCTTGCTATATAAAAAATGGAAAACATAATTCTTATGGATCCGAAAGACCTACTTCGCATGGGTCTGAAAGACCTACTTGACAAACCGATTCCATACAAATCATCAGAAATATTAACTCCTGAACCTTTTGTATATAGAATAACAACTGTTCAAAATGAGAGACAACTTGAAAAACTGCAAACAGTAGAATATTACTGTAGAGTTAGAGGATGGGGGTGTGTATGATATTTAATATGAAACTTATCATATGAAATATTTTAACAAGAAAAGAAATTTTGAAAAATGGTATATAGATAAATTTTTTATAATAAAAAATATCTTTCATATATAAAATGGAAAACGATATGAATAGCAAAAATGTAAAAGAATTAAAAAAAATCGCTAAAGAGCGAAAAATTAAATATTATAATAATATGCGAAAAGATGATCTTGTTAATGCATTATCTCAAATATCAGTTCCTGCTCCACGTCCTGTAAGACCAGTTCCTGCTCCACGTCTTGTAAGACCAGTTCCTGCTCCACGTCCTGTAAGACCAGTTTCTGCTCCACGTCCTGTAAGACCAGTTCCTGCTCCACGTCCTAAAAGACCAGTTCCTGCTCCACGTCCTGTAAGATCAGTTCCTGCTCCACGTCCTGTTAGTCAAGGATCTATCCTTGACAAACCAATTCCATCATCTGTTTCATCAATTGTTTTAACACCTGGATTATTTTCAAGGTTTGTAACTTCTGTAAACGATGTTGTTGTAAACAGTTATGACAATACTCTCAATTGGATAGATCCATACGTTCCAAATGTGCTGAAGAAAAAAGTGAGTGATACAATAGAAGGAGTCAAAAAAAGAATAGAATCTCTTAAATCGATTGTATTCAACAAGACGCAAAATAAGATTGAGTTTAAATTATCACAATCAGCAGTTAAAAAAGTGACAAAACAATTTAAAGTTAAAGGTGTAGATGGATATGATGCAGAATCTTTCATTAAAGATGCTAAGAAAAATGCAATTCAAATACAAAATAAAAATAGAGGATCAAAAGTGAATATAGTTATCACTTGTGAAATGGAGAAGACGCGTATTACAACAGGAGAAACTATAACTGCAGTTGTCCCATTTACAACTAAGAGTTTAAGAGTATTAGAATTTACAAATTTAGATGAGTTTTATGAAGAAGCAAAGTCTAAAACTTTAGAAAACTTATCATCATTTTAACAGCTAGGATCAAATTGGAGATTTGTTTCTATTATAAAGATGGATTTAAATATGATAGAGTATAATCCTCTTAAAGCAAAATCATATATTCCGCCAGATAAATATTTAGAAACTAAAAAATCCATTATTAATATGAAAAATGAAAATAACGAATGCTTTAAATGGTGTATTGCAAGATGATTAAACCCAACAGATGAGAATCCTCATAGAGTAGATAAAGATCTTAAAAATAAAGCTGAAAAAATAAATTGGGATAAAATAGAATTTCCAGTTTTATTAGATAAAATTACACAATTTGATTAAAAATAATAAAGATATCAGTGTTAATGGGTATGGATTTGAAAAGTCAGTTTACTCTTTACGCATTTCAAAAGATAATGATCGTCAACATTTAATAGATTTATTATTAATCTCAAATAGTGAAATCAATCATTACTGCTTAATAAAAAGTTTGAGCAAGTTACTTTCTTCACAAACATCCAAGAAAAAGTGTACTATTCACTATTGTAGAAATTGTTTACTTGGATTCAACTCTGAAGAATCATTATCTAAGCATAAATTGTATTGTAATACACATGATTCAGTTAGAATTGAATTTCCTAATCGAGGTTCAACAATGCAGTTTGTTCATCATAATAGGTCGATGAGAGTACCATTTGTTGTGTATGCAGACTTTGAAAGTTTTATTAAACCCATTAATACTTGTACACCAAATCCGAATGAATCTTATACTAAACAGTATCAAAAGCATACACCTAGTTCGTTCTGCTACTATATTAAATGTTTCGACGAAAGTTATTATCAAGGTAAATTAGAAACATTTACAGCAAATAGTGAAGAAGATGATGTTGCGCAAATATTTGTTGACAGATTAGAAGAAGATATTAAAAATATTTGTAATAGGATCAACTTTAAAAAGGACATGATATATACTCATGAAAATAAGAAAGACTTTAATGAAGCGACTGAATGTCACATTTGTGGAGAACATTTAGGAGAATACAAAGTACGTGACCACTGTCACATTACTGGAAAATATAGAGGTGCTGCACATAATAGTTGTAATTTAAAATATAAAATTCCAAAATTCTTTCCAGTACTATTTCACAATTTATCAGGTTATGATAGTCACTTATTTATAAAAAAATTATCAGGAGGGAAATTGAGTTGCATACCAAACAATGAAGAAAAGTATATTAGCTTTTCTAGAGAAATTAAAGTCGATGAGTATATTAAAGAAGGTAAGAAATTTGAAGTTAAACGTGAACTTCGTTTTTAGATAGTTATAGATTTATGCCATTTAGCTTAGATGCATTATCAAAAAATTTAACAGAAGATCAATGTAAAAATATCATAAAGTTGTATTCTAGGAAACAATTAGATTTGTTACTCAGAAAAGGTGTATATCCCTATGATTGGGTAGACTCTGTTGATAAATTTAATGAAACCCAATTACCACCAAAAGAGTTATTCTGATGATGATGATGATAAGTGATGATGATAACTCACATGCACAAACTGTATGGAATGAGTTTCATTGCAAAACATTTAGAGATTATCATGACTTGAACAACGTTTCAGATGTGCTTTTACTAGCTGACGTCTTTGAAAATTTTAGAGATATTTGTATGAGTTGTTATAAATTAGATCCTGCTTGGTATTATACATCACTAATATTAGCTTGGGATGCAGCATTGAAGAAAACAAAAGTAAAATTAGAACTGTTGAGCGATTACGATATGATCCTAATGATAAAGAAAGGAATGAGAGGTGGAATCAGTATGATATCCAATAGGTTAGGAACATCTAATAATAAGTACATGGGTGATGAGTATGACAAAAGCAAAGAATCAACATTCATACAACATTTGGACGCTAATAATTTATATGGATGGGCAATGAGTAAACCACTTCCAACACATGGTTTTAAATGGATGGACGAAAATGAAATAGAAAACTGGAAATCAATTCCGTGTTACTAGAAGTAGATTTAGATTACCCTGAACATCTACATGATGATCATAATGACTACCCACTTGCTCCTGAAAAGGTGAAATCGTATAAAGTCGATAAATTAATTCCAAATTTAAATCATAAGAAAAGTTATGTGATACATTATGAAAATCTAAAATTGTATGAACGATTAGGATTAGTTATTACAAAGATTCATAGAGAAGTCATGTTTGAAAAAAGCTCTTGGTTAAGCGAATACATTGAACTAAATACTAATCTTAGAACTAAAGCAACGAATGATTCTGAAAAAGACTTTTTCAAACTGATGAACAACTCATTATTTGGAAAGACAATGGAGAACATTGAGAATAGAGTCGATGTTAGATTAATAACTAACAGAGATGAAGCTGTTAAATTAGCATCAAGACCAAACTACGAAAGTAGAACAATATTTGATGAAAGTTTAATAGCTATAAATATGAAAAGAACAAAATTAATGTACAACAGACCAATTTACTTAGGAATGTGCATTTTAGAATTAAGCAAAACTCTGTATGAATTCCATTACGATTACATAAACAAGCAAAACTATGTATGAATTCCATTACGATTAACAATAAACAAGCAAAACTATGCATGAATTCCATTACAATTACATAAAGAATAAATATGCTGATCGAGCGAAATTATTATTCGCAGATACAGATTCATTAGCATATGAAATAAAAACAGAAAATTTTTATGCTGATATTTCTGAAGATGTTGAAAGTAAATTTGATACAAGTGAGTTCGATCCAAAGCACCTAACAATTAGTAATGTATGATTTAAAGTTGGTCTTAATAAGAAAGTATTAGGAATGTTCAAAGATGAAGCAGGAGGAGCACAAATTGAAGAATTTGTAGGACTCAGATCTAAATTATATTCCTACAAAGTCCATGGAAAAGAAAACAAAAAATGTAAAAGAATAAAGAAAAATATTGTTAAAAAGTATATAACACATGAAGATTATAAACATTGTTTATTAAATAAAGTAGATCAAGTTAGGAAAATGAGTGTAATAAGATCCCATTCACATGAAGTATATACTGTAGAAATAAATAAAATTGCATTAAGACGATAGGCATTAAAGTAACACCACCTCCCTTTACCTAAAGTCATACTAAACAAGATACAAAAAATGACAAAAAACAATATTACAAATACTACGGTGAAGAATGTATTAATAATGTTGATATTTCAATCTATTTCATACAAAATACTGATAAATATGATCCATTTTTAGACTTGTATAATATTATAGAAGTGTACATATAAATTTACAAAAAAAAATTTTTTTTTTAAATGATATAAATAACTTTATATCAATTAAACTGGACGCATTAGTAAATATAAAATAGTTCGTAAAGAATATGAAGAAGAAATAGAAGAGCCAGATGAAGAGTCAGTTGAAGAGTCAGATGAAGAGTCAGATGAAGAGTCAGATGAAGAGTTAGATGAAGAGATTGAAGAGACTGATAATACTAATGTAATTATGAATATTGTAATTAACTCTAAGAAACTAAAGAATCTAACAATTAATCATTAATATATGTAATAAAAAGTTTATTATATAAAATGGACAAGTTTATTAATGTTGAAGGATTAGTCTTACCAAATGAACCTCTAACTAATTTTCAATTGATAGAAGCCGCAAAAAAACCAAACATAAAAAGTTTTAGAGGTGTATTTGTTAGAGATTACCAAATAGAACAATAAAAAAAGAATGTGGAATATTAAATACAGGATATTCAAGTACTAATGGATTTCATTGGATTTGTTGGTATAAAGACGATAAAGTAAAGTACACTTTTGACTCTTATAGCCAACCTCCACCATCTGAACTTGTTAAATACTTACGCTATCCTGTTTATTATAATAGTGAAAGAGTTCAATTTGGAAATACTTCTTATTGCGGCCACTTGTGTCTTTACTTTTTAAAGAAATCAGATCAAGGATACGATTTTCAGGATATTATTGAAAACTTATTGAATGCAAAAATATAAAAGAATCAAAGATTTTTCATGAATCTGAAAGATTTTTTAAATCTTTCATATCAAAATGCCTGTCGATATATTCGGAAGAACTTCAAACTCAAATACACAATCAATAGTAAACGGATAAACAATGTCTCAAGCTAATAACACATTTATTAGAAGAGATGGACTAAATAATATGACTGATAAACTTGATATGAATGGTAATACAATAGAAAATGTGCCAGCTCCTATACATCCAAATGATGTTGCTACAAAAGATTATGTTGACCATATAGTACCTACTTCTCACATTTTAAAAATAGTACCAGATTCAAGTTTAAAATGTCTTGGATCGAAAAATCAATCACTTCCACCAATTATATCATTTAATAACAATAACAGTGGTATCCTAAGAAAACTATGGCTAGCATTATATAAATCTATTACTACTGGACCACCTGTTGCAGGTAACGTATTTCTTAAAATATAAGCAGATGGCGAACTTCGCATAGGAAATTTAGCTTATACTACAACTAATACTGGAATGGATACTAATGGTCTAGCCTGTGATTTTTTGTGTTCTCCACTTGGGGGCCGATTTTATGCTAACTCTTTGCAAGGATGTAATATGCATACTCCTACTCAATTTGGAGGATATTTTACATTTGATATGCCATTTAAACAAACTTTAAAAATTGAACTTTATAACCCAACGGAGTTGTTCTTAACTGTTGGATACAACCTTTTTTTGCTAGAAATTCATCATTACCACCTTACATTGCAGATCTTACTTTACGATCTGATGTATTTAGATACACTAACACATCTTATGGTAGTGAATATATATTGATAGATACTGCAGGAAAGGGTAATGGGGTTTATTTAAAATATATTAGAATGCATATTATTGGTATATCTGGAAATTGGTGGGAATCAAGAGTACGAATATACGATAGTAGCGCTCCTCCTAAACATGCTAACAATACTATAACACCTTGGACTCCATACAACTATGGTAATTATTCATTATCTAGTGGATATGTAGATGCAAATAATCAGTCTAGTAATAGTACATGTATTTTCATGTCATCTGGATAGAAGATTTTTATCTTACATTGTGGAATAGTGCTAATCTTACTTCATTTAATAATGAAGAATCTGGATTATTAGCTCAAATAAACTCTAATGGTACTACAGCATCATCAATTGATTCAGCAACTACTATCTCATTTTACAGAAATTTTAAAGATTCTATGCCTAGTGTTGGTCAAGGAAGAAGATTGGTAGTCACATTAAACTCTGGTGATGAACAAGTTGGACAATCTGGAAGTTTTCATGTCATTGGTGTAGCTTACTATTACAGTTAAAATCGATCATAAAAGTTGTAGTCAATTTTATATCTTACAATATATATAAAATTGTGGCTGGATAAATGGTCGAAAATAAAAATGGCCCAGAATCGGCCTTTTCCTACTTTCACTAGTGAAATTGTTGTAACCATAATATATTATTATACTATAGTTGATATGGATGAAATATGATATGAGAATATGGATAGGTATATAGTTGAAAAAAATGTGCCAGGACCCGCCTTTTTCTACTACTTATGATAGTACTTGGTGAAGTTGCAAGATAAGATGCCGCTTTTTATTGAGAAAAGCTCGTTTTTTAATAAAGCTCCGCGCGGAGCTTTATTATGGTATTTCAAGAGCGAAAGTTTTTTCAAAAAATAGTATCGTTAACTTTTTAAGAGATAGGAAAGAATTATTATTATTTTTTTTTTTTATGGTTGAGATAATTACTTTTCATTAAAGTATAGTCCTTGAAGATATTTTTTTATGATTACTTTTTTTTTATTTTGAGTTTTTTCGAGTTCCATTAAGAAAAGCTCATCTTAGGAATCTGATTTACTAAGATGAGATGATTGGGTGAGTTGAAAATAAAGCAATTTTTGGTAAGATTTTTTTTTTAAATGAACTGTTCATTTATATTCTTTAAGAGGAAAGATTAGATTATGATAATCCGCAAAAAAAATATAAAGGTTATAATATTTTGGCTGCAAAAAAAACAATACACTGTTAACATGCTCAACATACGCAACTTTCCCGTATGTTTTATTGTGAATTTCACTTCTGAAGTATGTACAGTATTAAATTTATGATATATTTAGTGTTATATATTTTCAGAATATATATTTATTTTATAAAGTATATATATGTTTTGAAAGTAGAAGAAAATAGAGTTTTGTCAAGTGCTTCGTGATAAGGTCATTTTGATCTTCTTAAAGTCCTGCCCGTATAATACCATAAATCTTATTGTAAATAATATCGTACGGCAAATAAAAATAATAATTAATTTGTTTCATATTTCTTTGCGCTGCTTCCACCAAGTCTAGAAAGTTCTTTTACCAGTTGGAAAAATACAAAATAGTATCTGGAACAGGCACATCTTGTCTTTAAATATGTCTGCTCTGCCTGCAGGCTAAAAAGAGTTATTAGCTTTTGTTTGTATTAAAAATAACATTGGTTAGCTTTAAAACAATTTATTAGCTTTATTAAATAAGCTAAAATTCATTTTTAGGGAAATTCAAGCAAGTTTTACAACTTTAGAAGAGCGTTTCAATATTTAGCATAGTCAGCTAAGTATTAAAATGAAAAAGATAGCAAACACAAAGAAAAAATTAACAAAAGTTCTTGACACCTTGAAAATCTGGGACCTTATGCTGAAAATATAACCCATCAAAATCCTTTTAACCAATGATTGTGTATGTTATAAGGTTCTCATAACACCATAAATTGAAATCATAGTTTGAAATCCAACAGAGATGTTTTAGTTTGGGATATTTTGTACAGAAAGTTAAATTTGACCGTTATTTAATTATAGATAACACCTCTTACAAAATACATTTTATAAGTTTTTAATTACCAAAAAAATAATAAAAATAACTGGTCACACTAAATTTTGAATAGGTACTTATAAAGAGCCTATCTGGAGTTTCAATCGGTATTTTTGAGCCTAGAGAGTTCACTCGGCATGTCCCTATCACGTACTTATATTTTACGTTTTATTCCATACAAAAAAATACTTCATTTCCGCGCGCCAAAAATTTGTTGCTGAAATCCAACAGAGTTATTAACACTTTTCCTTGACTGATATGTGACTCAGACTCATTGAGCTTTGATTCAATTAAGTTTAAACCCACCTTCAAGAAAGAGCCACCATCATCTTTTCCAAGCTTTAGAACAGCCTTGCTTTCAAGTTCTTTTGATGATACAATTTTTTCTTCGAGGTGATAAAGATCCTGGCAATAAACCACTTAGCGATCTTTTATGCTAAAAGCACGTTTTAGCGAGCTCATGGTAAAGTAGTTTCTCAACGTCTTGCCACTGTCAGCAATTTTTTGAGTCAAAATCAATCATCACTGAAAATTCAAAGTAATTAAATTGAACTTTTTTCTGGTAAGATTCTGTCAATTGTTTGTCTGGTTTTTTCATACAGATTAAACAAATTGATTTTCTACAGTCTTCATGGGTAGGAAACGTAGGCATGATGGAAAATAAATTTTTGGCGCGCGGAAATGAAATACTTTTTTGCATGGACGAAAGCAATAAGGACGTGATAGGGATATACTGAGTAAATTCAAATAGGCTTTTTATAAGTACCTATGCAAAGTTTAGGGTGATCAATTATCCGTTTGATAATTAAAAACTTGTAAAATGTATTTTTAGGAGGTGATCTATGATTAAATAACGGTCAAATTTAACTTTTTGCACAAAATATCTAGGGTTCGGAACTTATGCGCATATCGGCGAATATATGCGCATACCACTCAAAGGTTATGCGCATAATTATGCGCATTATATGCATATGATGCGCATACAAACTTAACAGATAAATGGTATGTGAAATTAATTAATAATTGTCAAATATAGAAAATATTTTTAAATCAAACGCAGCTGACTTAAAATTAAAAGAAATAATTTTTCATTTGACTTTCTGTACATAATTTTATTAGTAAATATTTCAAATTATTTTCATAATTTTTAAACGAATTTCTATATCACAAAAGTTAACAATTTAATTTATTTTTGTATTACATTTACTCAATTATAATTTCTTCACACTCAAACTTGTTAAGAACTGCTCCTTCCTTTAAAATGTAGTCCTTTTTGTCCTTTGTATCCAACAAAACACTATTGGTATATATGAATCCGTGAATGTTAAAAAGATGAAAGGCCAACTTATAAACTTACGGGAAACTAGAATAAACTGCATTTTCCCCTGTTGTAAATTTTTTTTAATGGTTCAACAATTTTTTTTTTGAAGTCAAAAACATTATCCTCTTCAAAGAAAAAAAATCATTAAACCATTATCAAAAATTTACCACGGGGAAAATGCAGTTTTTTTAGTTTCCCAAAAGTTTACGTAGATGGACTTACGCCCTTTTAACATTGACCGACTCATATGAAAACTAATTTTTTTACGCGCTCGTTTGTCAAGCGATTTCTCAATCGTGAATGAATAAATCGAAAATTCAACCAAGTTCTTGCTGCTGTTGCTGACGAACAAATCATTTCAACAATAGATTTTGCAACTTCAAAGACTGCTGGATATTTCTGACGACCAACAATGTTCCAATAATTCTGTGCGCTTATTTTAAAAATTGTCTCTTCTTTTTCCTGTCAGTGATTTCATTTCTCCAACAAATTCAATCATTTCGATTTCAACTTTCTCAGCGATTTTCGGATTTGGTTTGGAGGCTAATTCTAAAAATGAACTGATTATATCAGTCTTATCCTCACCAAAATAAAATTCTTCTGCATACTTCGGTGTCAGCATATAGGCAATTCCTATATTTGAGGTAATAAGGAATTTAAAGGGCATCTTAACCATTTCCAGGATAATTTTCTCATTTGCGAATATCTTGTACATTTCACCAAAATAATAGAACACCAAAGCTAATGAAGCATCACCATTTTCAAGTCTTTCAATGATACTAGAAGGGTATTCGATATCTTTTACGAGTTTTACCAAACTATCCTAGAACGCCTTTGATTTAATTAGCGTTAAAACAGCGGCCGAATTTGTTTTTGGAGCAATTTCTTTCAAAGATGCATTTTCCACATGCGCAAGTTGAATCAAAACATACTTTGCCATATAAAGGTCATTTATCGAATTAAATTGGACATTGTTAGTGAGCGAGCAATCTTTGCTGCGATTCTCCTTTGATCAAACTTTGCTTTAACAATGTGATTATTTTTCACAAACTTAATGATTTTCTCAGCTTCTTTGATGTTCATTGAACTTTCAGCAGTACTCACAATGCCCTTTGAAGATTTTCATTACTGGAGCTTGTCAGTGATAATGCTTCTGTATTTTTGTGCGCCGAGAGTCTCGATTACTTCAATGATGGATACCAGCAACAGCTGCAACGTTTTGATTTATACCCAATGTGTTAATTAAAGTATAGGAAAACGGTTTTGTATTTGGTGCCTCGATACAAAAATTTACTATATGATCGCCACCAATATTTGTCCAACCATCACTGAGGAGCGTTAAATTTTTAGATGATTCGAAAATTTCTTCTAATGAAGCGGAGCGTACCTGACAGCGTTTTCGCGCACGGTATTGATGATGCATACGATGGATTTAGTGCTTTGATCAAATCCTTAAAAGCTTTAGAGTCAACGAGACAAAGGGATACTCCAGTTCGGAAAAAGAAATTTGCTAGTTTTTTCTTATTAATTCGATTTCTTTCTTATAATTATTAACTTAAATAATTTTTTTAAACGCATTTTTATAATTAATAACTTAAAGTTATTAATTGTGCGTTAATTAAAGAGATTTAATAGTGGAGTTAAAAGTTGTTAACTTTTAATTCCACTATTAAAACTGATGATTTTTTTGTTTCAAAAGTACGATAATTAAAAACTTCATAAAAACTAGAATTAAAATTCGTTTTTTTGTCTGTCTGTGTAATCAAATCAATTTAACGGTTTTTAATAATTTAAAATTGAAAAAAAAAGTTATGTGCATAATTATGCGAATATATGCGCACAATTTATCGTTGAATATCTGCACATACAAGTTGTTCCGAACTCTAAAAATATTCAAAATAAAATCTCTGTTGGATTTCAAACTACGATTTCAATTTTTGATATTATGAGAACCTTAAAACATACACAATCTTTGCTTAAAAGGATTTTGATGGGATATTTTTTCAGCATTTTCAGAATTAGGTCCTAGGTTTTCAGGGTGCGTCTTAAATACATACATATTGTTGGTGACTTGCCTCTAAAGATTGCTAAAAAAAAAAAAAAAAAAAAGAATGACATTAAAAATAAAAAAAACTTAACATATAATATATAAATGCCATTTTATTAGTAATATAAAATAATAAAACAAATATTTTTATTATAATATTATAATAAATTGCTCTTAAGTTATTAAACTTTGTTTAAGTTATGGAACTCAAAGTTATAAAAAACGATATTTAAGAAATCGTTACTATATCTCTTCCTTACTCATGAAATCACTCACTTGTTTCATAAATCTTTCTAAAATAAATACCCAAAGTATTTTCAAATTTATCTAAAAGAGAAAAATTTTTAACTATAAAAAACTCTATAAAACCAATAATGTAACATATAACATAACAGAAATGATGTTATATTCTAAATTTCCTCATGTTGCAAAGTACCATATACTTAAGACTCCTCTAAATATTATCATATCAGAGTAGAATGAAAACGACATAAAATTGTAAAACACTTTCACAAATAAATAATATATTATTTGATAGCATGCTAATAGGAAATTCCGGTTAGTTATTTTCTGCGAATAATATTGAAATCAAAAAAGTAATGGAAGTTTGTTTTTAATATACAGTATTTTAAGATATTACTCATTTTTATGTATATTGTTGATTGTATAAAAATATTTTTACTTATTTTTATGTATATTGTTGATTGTATGAAAATATTTTTACTTATTTTTATGTATATTGATGATTGTATGAAAATATTTTTACTTATTTTTATGTATATTGTTGATTATATGAAAATATTTTTATTTATTTTTATGTATATTGTTGATTGTATGAAAATATTTTTACTTATTTTTATGTATATTGTTGATTATATGAAAATATTTTTATTTATTTTTATGTATATTGTTGATTGTATGAAAATATTTTTACTTATTTTTATGTATATTGTTGATTGTATGAAAATATTTTTTTGACGGTCGTCTGTATCTAAACAATGTTAATAAAAATTTAAAAAAGGATTACTGACCCATTCTACGGTCGTCTGTATCTAAACAATGTTAATAAAAATTTAAAAAAGGATTACTGACCCATTCTACGGTCGTTTGTATCTAAACAATGTTAATAGCGATTAAATTTTTTCAAGACATGCATTTTGAATATTTTTATAGTCAATGTTTGTTTTTGAAGACGTGTATTTTGACTGCTAATATCTTCATAAAATTTTTATAAAATCTAAAGAGTATCTAATTAATAAAGTTACTAATTATATCTAATTATTAATTATATATTATTAACTAATTACTAATTATATATTAAATATACTTTCTTTTAAAACCTTTTAAGTTGTTAAAAAAGTATAACTAGTATTGTTATTATTATCCAATATATTAATAATATAATTATTTAGAGTAATATAAAGAAATACTAATTTTAATGTATATCACTTATGAATTACAAATTATAACACATAAGTTTAACTTATTTGGGCACCCGAAAGTTTTCCTTAAAATACAGAGGTTTTAAAAAAGTAGCAAATGTTACCCAGGCCACTTGGTAATATGAGCACTTTAAATTGGTTCATAAAAATAACAATAATTTAGTAAAAAATCAACAACCTGACCATTAGAACTAATATTTGGAATATGATTCGCTATAAACAAAACTTATCATTAAAAAGAATATTATCGCAAAAAAAAAAATTCGTTATTTTATCAATTTTATTAACTCAAACCTTCAAACAATAAAAAGTCAAATTTTTTGAATTTAAATTACAGAAAAATATTTAGTGTTGTTAAAATATTAAAATTGTTTATTATGTTTTGCTTTTATTCAAAAAGCAATTAAAATTATTTAAGGGCTTTAAATTAGATAATTTCAAATAAAAACACTGGGTAGTTTAAGCGCCACAGATTTATTCATGCGTGATAATATTATTTTAACAACGAAAAAACTTTAACAGCGTTTTAATTAGATGATAGCCTCTAATTACTGCATATAATTTTACGCTAATTGTACTGATTCCTATTATCACCACATAGTTCAAAAAATATAAAGCAACTTTAACTTCACTGCTTACATCTAAAAAATCTTTAAGTATGCTCATATTATATATATGTATATATATTATATATATATATATATGTATATATATGTATATATATATATATATATATGTATATATATATATATATATATATATATATATATATATATATATATATATATATATATATACATACATATATATATATATATATATATATATATAAATATATATATATATATATACATATATATATATATATATATATATATATATATATATATATATATATATATATATATAAACAGTGCTCGAAGTGAGGTAGGATGCGGTGGGATGTGATATATATTATATATAAATATATATATATATTATATAATATATATGTGTATTTATATTATTTATATACATATATATATATGTATACATATATATATATATATATATATATATATATATATATATATATATATATATATATATTTATATATATATATATATATATATATATATATATATAAATATATATATATATATATATATACATATATATATATATATATATATATATATAATATATATATATATATATATATATATATATATATAAACAGTGCTCGAAGTGAGGTAGGATGCGGTGGGATGTGATATATATTATATATAAATATATATATATATATTATATAATATATATGTGTATTTATATTATTTATATACATATATATATGTACTCCATGTTTTACACTTTATTGTGCGGCTTTTCTTCTAATTCGACTCACGAATCTAATGACCATACTCTTTTTGCTATTCCAGTTAAACAGGTTAACCGATTTTTAGATATACGCATAAATCTGGGAAAATTTTTGAGATTTTTAAATCATATTTTTCTAACTGCAGTATTAAATTATTCCTCAATGATCAAAACTTTTCTTCATTTTCAGTAACTTTTGGGTCTCAAGGTTCTATCTTTGATCCTGTATTGTTTCTTATCTACATAAATGGTTCTTATATTGTGCATATAGTTTTTCAAGTTTAATTAAAAAGTTTATTGCTTTGAATAACGTTAGGGCTAGGATCTTTTTCGGACAATTTTTTGTTGTTGCTTACTTTCTATTTATATCAAAATTCTTTTAAACATTTGCTAGCATTGTAGCACTAAATAAAAATTTTTGCAAATTTTAACAAAAGTGTGATGAAAATATATTTTATTTTTCTAGTTAATTACGTATTTTTATATCTGAATTTCTGGAAACTATTGTCAATAAATAAATAGTTGTTTTGGTGTAATGAGTAATTATGCTGGTGTAGTTTGTAGTCAAGGTTTGGGCGAAGGAGGGAGGGGGCTATGGGGTGAGACACCCAATGATTTCGAAGTTGTCAAATTTGACCCTTTTAGACAAGTCAGTTGGCAAATGTAGACCTTTTAGGCCAATCAGTCGGCAAGTTTCAAAAAAAAAAGGGACCTTTTTTCTCTTTTATTTTGTCAGTAAAAGTTTGAATGGCTCCCACGTGACATTTACTTGCACTGGCTCTATAAGTAGTTGTATTGGTTATGTGAGTAATAACTTTATGAAGTCTTTTGTCACTTATTTACATTTCTTGATTGTAAACTAACTTGGTTTTGCTCAATTCATATATATTCAACATCTCTTAGTTGAGATATCTAAAAATAAGTAAGAGATATCTAAAAATTATGTTTATTGTGTATGAGTTTTTTTTATAATTTTCTTTTTTTAATTTTGATAGAATCTAACCACTAGAGATTAATTAAGACAAAAAATGATAAAACTAGAATGTCTTTTTCGACAATATTGTTTACTCTAAAGTTGCTCAATTTGTAAATGAATTAATTTAACACTCTTTTCTTGACAAAAAGCCTTCTTTTTTCGATCGCTTAGAACAAGCAGTACATTTTGAAGTTAGTCTCTCTTGAACAGGTTAGAGCTTGCAGTGGCTAGTGAACTTGAACTCTAAAAAAACTTAGTTATTTACTGCTAACAGCTATGGCAATATTTTCGGCGTTCCTATGCTAATTAAAAGCAATCCTCTCACTAAGTACTCTTCTTTACGTTTTTTTGGACTATCATTAACTAATGACTTCTCATGGAAACCATATATACAATCTATTGCAAATTATCATCTGCTAAAGTTGCTTCTCGTTATCGTGCTCGCCATGATCTTATTCTTAATATCTATCTCTACTTTTACAAATCTCTTATTTATCCCTGCATGAAATATTATTTGCATATTTGGGCTGGTTCTTCTTATGACGCTAATTTTTTCTAGACAAGGTCCAAAAACCCATTGTAAACGTGGTTAGACCTGTTTTAACTGCCAAGCTTCCTGGAAAAATTTTAAGATTCAGCAGGGATTGATAGCCGGGGCTAGATAAAAGTTTATAGTACTTTATATATTATAAATTAATACTTGCATTTACTATTTATTAAATACTGGCATATATTTATATATTTTTAAACTCTTATTTACTTCCAAAAACGTTGCAAACAACCACTATTAAGTTATGAGTTACTTTATAAATATAGAATAGGGTTGAAAAGCTAGGAAATGGTTAACTAAGACATAAAAATGTATACAAAAGGAAAACATGAAGATGGCTAAGAGTTAAAAGTACAGATTAGAAAAAAAAGTTGTATCGAACAACGCTTGTTAGAAAAGATTAAATTGATTTAGGTATCCACATGTAGAGAGGTAGCAGTTTCAGGGATAAATGTTAAAATTAGGAGTAAGTAAACTTGAAGAGAGTACCTTACATATTGTATGAATGTGCTTTAGTTAAAGAAAAGAAATGCTCTAGATTGTTTATATTAGAGAAACAGCATAAATAAGGGAGGTTAAAGGCTGATGGTGTTAATGATGATAATCATGATGATTGTGATAATGATGATCATGATCATGATGATCATGATGATCATGATGATCATGATAGGAATATTGATAATGATGATCATGTTGATCATAATGGTGTTTATATATGCATATGTATACAAATATAATACGAGTTATGTATAAAAAAAATACTTTAAGATGTATAAATGTTTATACAGCCCCGGTTGCAAACCAGGCCCTAGCTGTACTTTATCAAACCCGGCTGTGGCTCCATCAAATTTCAACCGCGTCGCTTTCAACTTCCAGAATTGAAAGATTGCATCTCTTTCTCTTTTCTACAAATACTTCCACGGTTGCTGCTCAAAGTTGCTATCTTCTCTAGTTTCATCCACAAAAACTCATCATCGCTTGACTTTCAGTAAAGTTTTTCATTTATTCATCTTTTTTTCCCCACTTCAATACTCTCAAACTCTCGCTCATCTTCATGTTTTCCTAACTCATTAAATCTTCAACTTGCTAAGTCTTTTGCTAACCTTTAATTAGCTCCTTTGTTTCTCTTCCTTCTTTGTTTTCTAGTAGCTCTTAACTAAATAGTGGTTGCTAGCAGCCTTGTTGTGAGTGAATTAAATTTAAAAAAATAATAACTTGATACAGTTGCGGACTTTGATGTTAATATTACAAGAAGGAATATTTTTGGTAGTAAATTTCGCTTAAAATAATATAGAATATTTTTTTAAAAAACTTTTTAACTTAAGATAGTTAAAAAATAAAATATTGTAACAATCTTTTGAGTATTAGTAATAACGGAAGTTATATGCGGTAACTAATACCTAGATAATATCTCAGGCAAAACAGTGTAGCGGCGCTTTTCCCCGAAATACATATTTTATTTTGGAAATTAACATAAATGTATCGCGTTCATCCTACTATTACAAATTCAAAACAAAATGTTGACATGTTAAGTCAAATTTGCTTAAATAAATTCCTCAAATTAATTTCTTCTTTAAAATAAGTTTAAACAAATATTTAGCAGAAAAATAGAAGTTGACAATTGAACCAGCGGTGGAGTTTATTTCATTAAAAAATTTTCTTTAAAAACCGACGTATTAAAGTAGCGTTTTTTTTAATAATGCAAAATGATTGGATGTTGTTTAACTTTACAACGTCATTGGAAGGATTATTTTGTTTCAAGAGAAGAAATTCTTGTTAAATTTTTGACTAAACAGGATATGTATGTTATGATGTATCTATGATCGACTGGAAAAATGAACGACATTTTTATTTGGTTTTTTTCAATAGTTTTTTTAGTAAATGTATTTTGCGAAACCAGTAGTTTAGATGATAGAACTACTTACACACAAGCAATATTAGATTTTTATAAAAGCGAAAAAAAACTTAGTCTCTATGGAAAATATGGGAACGATAGTCCAAAGTTACCGCGGAGTGGGCAATTGTTCTATTTAAAAGATCAATCATGGTGTTCTTCGTTTGAAAAAATAAATAATATTGGTAACTTAAAAGTTATTTTAATCCCCTATGGAAATTGTTCATTCCAAACAAAAATTGAAGTTGCTCTAACCTACAATGCTACAGCTGTAATCTTTATTAATAATAAAAATGATGAACCATTTTATGAAGACAATAATGAAAAAATTGTTTCAGTAATTATAAGCAAAGAAAATGGAAAAAAATTGACTGAAGTATATTATAAATATGAGGAAAAGATAGATTGTAATATTAATCCTGGGACTCATTATGTAGATAAACGATGGAAAGTTAGTAAAACTTCAGTACTTTTTGTGCTAGTTTCTTTTATATTATTAATGTGCATATCACTTGCATGGTTGGTGTTTTATTATGTTCAAAGATTTCGTCACATTTATCATAGTGATAGAAAAGAGGTAAAGTTATATAGAGGTGTTGATCCTAATTATATTTTTATCTAGTTTATGTAATTCAGGTATATGTGTAACAATTTTCAAATTGTCTGAATATTGCATTGTTTTGCATCGTTAGAAATAATTTTAAGTTGTTAATACAATGAAAAAATATCATATAAGTTTGGTAATTGTTCAAGAAGTTGTGGTCATTCAAGTAATAAATTTGATCACGTGAACTTAAAGAGAAAACTGTGACCAACTCAAATTTTTTTGTTTAACATGCCGCAGTTTTGTGATGTTGCCTAATTGTTTATTTTCAATTAAGTCAATAAAATAGAAATGGTGCATCACTTCGTGAGAAAAACAAGCATAGAAAATAGATATATATATTTAAAAAAGTAGTTTAACATATATTTGGTACTTCTTCACTTTCATAACAGAAATGTCCTGGAAGTGTATTAGTCTTTAATACTGATGAAATAAATAAAAATGTTTGTAACTACAAAAAAACTGACTATAATAAACTTAGTTTTATCTATTTTCAAAATGAAATCTAATTAATAAATAATTCTAAAAAAGGACATAGCAAAATATATTTTTACATCACAGATGCCAAACACGCTTTAAAAAAAGCAGTCACAAATCATAAAAGTCAGTTAAGCACACACCATGCTTTTTAAAAAAATTATTTTTTGCATGGTATTATTATTATAGTTATAGTTCTGATTATAAAGTATTGTTTTTAATTATTCAATTAAGCAGCAGAAAATAAATTTATTTTTTAGCTTCTCCTGCTCATTATTTGTAAAGAAATTTTTGAATGTTTACAGAAAGCAAAGTAGATAAAATTCAAAGTATTTATTGTTATTATTTTTTTAAATTCTTTTCTTTTTTTTTTATCATTTACTTGTTAATGTTTTATATTTTATTATTAACATTTATTTTATATTATTTATTTTTTACATTATATTTGGTGATAATACATATTAACGTATAAAATTTTATTTAATAAATTTTAAAGTTAATTATCAAATATAGGCTATTATATTAGCTGTAATCCTTAAATTGTTATTATAAGATGTGTGATAGGAAAGGCCAATATATTTGCTAATAGAAAATTTTTATTAAAATTTTTTAGCACCAAGTTTATTTATGAAGATCCATTGTAATCAAATCTTTATATAAGTAAAATTGTTATAGAAGTTTGCTAATATCATTCATCCATAGATTCTCAATGTTTTGTGTATAAGTTTTGTTAAAATTAAGTTAAAATTACATTCATACAGGAATACTGGGTTTTTGAGAGATTCTGTATTTCAATCAGGAACTTTTGCAAATACTGATTCCACAAAATAATAGACATCATTGGGTATTCCACCCAAATACCTGAAAATAGTGGCATAATTGCTCATGATAATATATCAATGAAAGAAGTTAGATTTGCTTGTTTTAGCAATAATTGATATATATTTGTTATTAATACCTCATAGAGTTGATATTTTGAGGTCTTTTTTGAGATATCTTAGAAAAAGTATGCGATACTTTAATATTTAATGTTTAGCTTTCATTGCAGTTCATATTCTACTTTAATCTTTATTAATTAGACTTAATTTCATACAACAAAACCAGTTATAAAAATAACTGGTTTTGTTGTATGAAATTTTCAAACAGGATAAGTTCATGATATTTTTGTGTGTTTTAATTATTTTTATAGAAATGAATTCATTATGTACCTAAATTATAAAACATTTCTTTCATTTTTTGTGTATGTCTGTGTATACTGCACATCTTGTTTTCTTCATAACTCTATAGTAAACTTGTAAAATTATTAGAGAAACATTACTAACTACTTTGAAATAACACAGAACAGAAGGTTTACTAGCGGAAGAAAATTAAGAAAGTAAAAAAGTCTGAAATTTTTAAACTTTAAAACAACTAATTCGTCAGTTCAAATAACTTAAAACCGAAACCAATATAATACATAACGAAAAATTTTATAAATTGAAAATTATATAAACATAAACTATTTTTCATATTTCACAATTTATTATTCATCTATTTGTGTGAACATAAGCAATTTTAATGTTGAAGTTAACTATAGTATTTTTGAGTGTCACTCAGCAACTACTATGTGTTGAAGGAAATTATTAAATATTGTTATTAACTTATGATTACATTGCTAAAGACACTTTTAAAAGTTCTGGCTGCAATGTAGAAAACTGCAATTTATGATTTCCAACACCGCTAGTGATCCAGAAACTGAAATTTCTTGGAATCAAATGTTTAAAAAGAGTTTTTGCACTTTGTAAGACCTCAAACACAACTAATTTGTTTTTATTTTGTTAACAACTAGTACCAATGCTGCTGAGTCATTTTATTTCTTCATCTAATCACAGCGTACTATTAATTTTTTTTTTTTTAATTGCCTTATTTTATGTTAACCACAAAGTTTATTTAAGTAAAAAAGTTTAATGATTTTATGCTAATTCTCAGGTTATGTAAAAAATTTCACAAAATATTAAACTTTTAGGAGGCTTAATAAAACTGTCATAAAAAATGTAGTAATATTTATCATTTTGGTGGTCTAGTTTTTAAAGAAGTCTTATTTTTATAAAAATATAGAATAAAAGTTTGTGACTTTCTGACTTTTTATTGTATATATTGATCAATATATACCATAAAAGATTATAAATACTATACAAGGTTGGATGATACAGGTTTGTTTTTACCACTGATTATTGATCTTGTTTTAAAGAATACCTCACATTTAATTTTTATTAATAATGTTATATGACATAAGAATAAGGTTGATGTTTATTATGGCATAAGAAATTTTTTAATTGTTTCTTAAAAACTATCAAAATCTAAAAACTTTTTAGCTATATTCTTAATAATGTTAAAAGACATTGTTATTCTTAAACTGTTGTAAGGGGCTTTTCATCTTCTTAATTTTTTAAAACTGAATATAGCCAGTCTGTCAGCCATGTCCTTATTGGCGCTGTCTATTTTATCATTGTTATTAATTAATCTTACTATTGAGGTTGTTGCTATCAATATACAGTCATCAAGGTTATTGGCAGTATGAGTTGTTTGTCCTTTAAAATAGTTTTTTTGTTTTTAATCTTTTTGATATTAAAATGATACTTGAAATGATTTTTGTAATCACTGGGCATATATCAAAATGATAACCATTGATTAGATATGTTATGATTAGATAAGTTATGCTTATTGCTTAAATAAACTTGTCTTTTGAATTGTTTTTTGCATGAATGAATAGTAAAATTATTTTAGTAAAAAATTTTAGACATTTTTCTAGCAAAAACATCAACATTTATAATTACTTGATCTTCTTGACTTTACTTATAGGTTTTTGCTTATACCTCCTTAGCTCTCGAAATTAGGAAAAATGAATTTGGCAATATTTTGCCGACCTTAATCTGTTAGAGGTCGGCATTGCCAAATACTGACCTTAATTCCAAGGGCTGCCTCCTTTTGGGTGACCTAGTCATAGAATTCATGGAATTTCATTTGGTCATGGAAAAAGTCATGGAATTCTTAAATTTTATAGAAAGAAATAGAAATTTCAAGGAACTTTTTAAAATGATCTTTATTTTTTTTCTGCTAGTAATATTTTTAAGATATTTGTAAAAGTACTAGTATGTCTAGTCTAAGACCTTTTTGAAAAAGATATTATTGCAGTGTAAGTTATAGATTATCATTTTATTGCAATCAGTCAGCTTACCCTTTTCAGAAGATAGTTCAAATTTTAGTATTTATTAAAATCAGTTAAATAATTAAAAAAAATACGCTTTAATTTTTTTAAAATTTGTATCAATCAATCAATTATGGTCAGGTCACCCTATACTGGTAACTTTTAATCTAATACAAACTGCTTCATAGAGGTCAGTTAAGACTCCTTAGATTAGAAAAATTACCAGATATAGTTACATCTTTCTAAAGATGTTGTTAGGGGTTGTTAAATTTTCAGATGATATTGGACAGATGTTATAAGAGTAAAAAAAAAATACAGATGATCTTAGCAAAAGTGTACAGATGATCTTGGACTACTCCACTGATGTTGTTAGACAGATCTAGTAATCTTTTACCAGGGCATGTATCATTGGTTTTGCTATGTTCATACTTTGTGGATTCCCCCAAAGAAAAAAATCATTCCCTTAAAGGATGCCCTCAAAGAAAAAAAATCAGGTATTGTTACCCTAAATGAAAAAATTAAATGTTTTAGCATTTAAGCAGAAGAATCTGATTCCATGGAATTGTTGGTTAAAGCCAATGCTTTAGGCAAAAAGTAAAAAAAAAGTAAACCCTTATTGAACAACTGGGTAATGCTATTATAAAATCAGAAACAGATTTAAAAGACACTTAAGTTAGTTTAAGTTTTAAGTCATTTCATATCTTGGAGGAAGTTTCATTTTTACTACAGTAAGTTGACTTTTTTGCACATATTTTTGTTCAAAATTTTTAACTGCATCTTGTTAACCACCAATAAAAAGTTTATATAATTTTATTTTTATTTTTGCACAAAGTTTTTTATTATTCATAAAACTGAAATGTTTAGAGTTAAGTAATGGTAGCCATTACATTCTATATAAAATAAAATATAATAGCTACCATAACTTTTCTTAATTTCTTTATAATAATGATTAATAAAGATTATGTTTCTGATTTTTGTCTCTGTTGGAGCTTTTGGTTTGCATTTTTGAGGCTACATAATAAACCTTTTGTTATGATTTTGGGTTGATTAGTAGGAATTAGGCAATTGTATTGCTTATTGCTTAGGATGCTATATATAGAATGACATAGGATGACTATTTTTTTTTTTGATAAATTTTCTCCCACTTGCTAAGATTTACGAGTTTTTAGAAAATTATTTAGTTATGGATGTAATGGCGATTGTATTTATTATATTTATTTTAAAATTACCAAAAAGTAGTACCATGCATATTACTAATTTTTAACCATGCATTACTTTGGTACTACTATTTACTAAAAAGTTTTAAAAGAAAATTATAAAAAGTCTTTTTTTTTTGAAAAAATTAATGTTTTTCATACTCCCATTATAACTGTGTAAACACATATTTAATTGGTTTGTATAAAAAAGAAAACTCATACTAAACTTAATGGGCTAAACAGGAAGGTCTGGTAGAGGGTTGGTTGCACTAAAGAAAAAACTCAATTATATTTTTTTTATAAATACTCAATATATACAAGTGCTATATGAATGAAAAAAACAAAAAACTATATATATTTAAATTAAAACAATTATTACATTATATGCATAAGCTTAATACAAACATGAGATAAATTAACTATATATAAAACTAAATTTTAAAATTTTAACATACACACTACACATGCAGTTTCTAATGCGTGTAAAGGTGGAATATTGGTATGTGATAATAATAAATATAAACAATTAAATTTAGTTAGGTTGAAATAATGCAAGAGACTATTTGCTAGATAACAATGCCATGACTACGTAATGCAGAGTACTACTACACAAAAAATTCCACACACCGTAAATAGCATCATCACTACCTTCTTGAATAAGTTCCACTTTTTTTTGTAATTATTTTTCAATTATTCTTATTAATTTTTCATAATGATTCAACTTGTCTTATATTTTTTTATGTTTATTAACAATTATAAAGTCAGTTGTAGAATTATTTGACCATTTAGATTTTACATGTTACTATTCAATCAGTCTTTTTTATATTAAATCAATTTTATATTAGATCAGATAGATTAGGTCAATCAGTCTTTTTTACTAGATTTTTCAGAAGATAAGACAGCATCAATGCTTAGTTAAATAGCTTTTTTCACTTCTTTTAGGGTCACAATATCATAGCTCAATTGATCTGTCTGATACTAAAAAAAATTATTTATAACTAATTACAAAATACAAAGAAAAAAATAACAACAGTAAAATAAGATTTTTACGATTTAAGATTCAAACTAACTTTAAAAAACGTTCTCTCTTTAATAAATTAACAATGAAAATTAATGAAAGTAGTTTTAAACACATTTAAAAGAATTATAAAAGTAAAATAGAAATAATAAACTATCATCCATTCACAGATGCATACAAAAAATAATAGTGTATGTATGCTTATTGCTAATTAAAAAATATGTATGAGAGGTTTGCAGTTGGGTAAGTTAAATTTTTAATAATTTTCACTAACTGTAGTATTAATTTGATTTATTGTTTGCCAAATTGGAATAGGTTTTTCTTTTGCTACATCTTTAAAATAAAACATTCTAAGTAAATAAAACTATAAGTGTACTGTACCAAATGTTTCAATCTGTTTTGCCTGCCAACAATCTGTGTAACAATCTTTTTGCTCCACCAGTAAATAAAATTCATTAAAGAGTAACAGAAATAAGCTTTAGTCAAAGGCATATAATAAGATTAAAATTATAACTTTTAGACTGAATCATATTATATGCTTTTGATAACTACTTATAGTATTACTATATATACTATTGTAGTATAAATAATACTAATAGTGAGTTTCAAAGGCATATAATATGATTCAGACTTTAAGTGAAAACAGTATTAATATAAGTTAATTTTATTTTAACCATGTTACCCCAGAAACATAAAAATTTATGTTTCTGGGGTATCTTTCTTTATAAAGAAAGATACTCTAGAATTATTATTGTGTAAAAGTTAGATAATTTAATTAATTTAAAAAGAAATTTAAACATTTAATAAATATATTAAAAATTTATAAAGTAAAGTTTATTTATATTACTATTAGTAATTGTTAAATATATAATATTTAAAAATTTAGTTTAAAAAAGATGCCAAAATTGTGTTATAGAACAATATTGGCAGAAATGTTGTGCAAAAGATATTTGGATTAAATAATAACTAAATTTTTTAAATACTTTATCTTGAACTAAAATTTTCCAGATTCAATAGTTTGATTTAAATTTTATTAACAAAGTTACACTTCCTACTCACCACATGTATGATACAATATCATTACTTATATTTTTACGCATCAAATAATAACATTATGCTGACAATAATATATTTAAAAAATCAATAATGGCTTCTTAGTCTTCTTTTTGATATATAAAATAACTAACTTACAAACTCTTAGATAGCTATGATCTATGATAAATCATACCTTCAATACAAATCATAACCTTAGATCTATGATAAATTATATGATTTGAAAATTCTTGCATGGATTTCTAATATATGCATCTACAATTACAGTTTATAACTTATATCTTCTTTTTAGTGATTCGTAAATATATTTGTATTTCTTTTAAAAACTGACATTTTGATGGTTATTCTACTTAAAACTACTATATAATTCTAATTTAGACATAGTTAGACATAATTTAGACCAGTTAAACTGGAATTCGGAACTGGAGTTTAAAAGCTGTCTTTCTAAGTAACTATATTGATACTTAAGTTAGTCATCATGTTGTCTATCAAGCTAATTACTTCAAGAAAAAGAACAGTTTTTTAAATAAAGTGAATTTCAATTTCTTTATAACTTTTAATGAGCAAATTATATTAAAAAAATAAATGACAAATGTATAACCCTAATTTAATGTTAGAGTTTATAATATTTGGCTATTTTTCAAAAAATAGACTCATTTGCAGATGTTTTGGATCAAGTTTTGATAAATTTTTGCCATTCTTTAAAATAGCTTTTTGGAGTTTTAAAAGCCAATGTCTGCTGTGCATATATACTATCAATTGCAAAGTTAACATCTGCTAAGGTTGCATCTTTTTTAATTCTATTCATTCTCTTACTCTCAAATTTTATTCTCTATCTCTATAAGTTTTGTAATTGTCCTTGTTTGTAAGACTGTTGTCATATGGGCTGGGTAATCTAATGATGCTGTTTCACTTTTAGGCAATGTTCAAACACATTGTTAATATAAATGCTCTATTTTTTAAGCCTAATCCTGTACCATTGCCATAAGGCAGCGACTCTTTCTCTTTGTATAAGTACTACTAATTTGCATCTTTTTACTGTAAAATTGCTCTTTCATGCTCTAATACCTCTATTCTTCTAGTTTTTTCCTTGCACTTCAAGTTTTTCCACTTCAAGTTTTCCTGATTTATACAACTTACAGTTTTTCAAGTTTTTTTTTATAAGTTTCTTGCATTTTTACTCTCCTAACTTAAATAGTTGTTTCTTGTAGTATTAAATTCCTAACTTAAATAGATACTTGCAGCCCTGTTTTTAGAGAAATAAAATTTTAAAAGTTTTAATAACTAGTCTAAATGTTTAGAAAATTTTTCAATGGCTTTTAGTTTTAATTATATGTAAGAATCAGAGATAGACAGTTCTAAGCATTTCAATGACAGTTCAATTTGATTTGTAAGATGTAGTTAGATTTTATCAATAAACTGATGTTGATTTATAAAATCACAATCATTTGAATATTTTATTAATTGACACTTTAATGAAAATTATTATAAAATTGTTTAAAGGAACTAACTCTCAGCACATGTTGTGTTTATATTAAAGAAAATTAAAATGTATATATTTGAGCTAAATTTTTTTGATTAAAACTAAATAATAAATGTGTATCAATAAAAATTAGGCTTGTCATTTTAGCCAAAACTTCATTTTATTTTGTATCTCAGCATCTTTATAATATACAATGCTATCTACAGGCTTATTCATTTATTTCATCAGCATTTGTTTATTTCATCTGCATTTAATTAGAAGGAGTATAAGTTTAAGTATAACTTCTAAACTTGGCATTCTATGCTGTTTAAAACTTTGACTTTCACATGATATGCATTTTTAATGATTTTAATATGCTTAAATAAATTAGTTTTGGTTAACATTAATGTTATTTGGCTAAAAACGAAATTAATTTTTTTAATTTTTATTGAATATTGAATACAGCATTACACTTCTTAAACAATATTTAATACTTATTAGATATCCATTATTTATTAGATATCAAAATGTTGGTATTTATTAGATATTCATTGTTTTTTTGTTTGTTTTTTTACTGGTATCAGCATTGGCAGCAATAATGCAGTTGGTACATTGTTATGATGCACTAATTGATGCATTATATTATTTGCAAATTTAAATATTTTTCAACGTGTAAGTAATATAATTTGTCATTAGTTGGTGCCAACTGATGCATGATATTATTTGTTTTCTGCTAACTCCCAGCTCTCCTTTGCTTAATAACTTAAGTGGTTGGAGATACTGAAGTTATTTTTTTTTTAAAAAAACATTTGTATTTAGTAATTTTAATGAGTTTAATTTAAAAAAATATATTTATGCTTGGTTTCCTTAATAACTCTACAAACCTGAATAAATATGCCCTATATGTGTACCAAAAAAGTATTTCCAAACTTTGAACTTAAAGTTATTAAATCTGTATATTTTTCTTGTGTTAAACATTTTAAATAATTAGATTTTTTTTTTTTTTTTGTATTCTAGAAACAATTACTAACTGCTGCAAAAAAAGCAATTTCAAAACTAAAAACACATCCTTTTTCGGCTGCAACCCATGAAGAGGTTTGGCTATGCTTTTTTTTTTTTTTTTTTTTTTGATGTGTTTGATATTTGTATAACACATTTTTTTTATAAAACAAAATTTTTTGTATATTTAGTATAATATTTTTTGATTTTTAATTTTTTTATTTAGTTTTGCTAATTTTGCTTTTTACTATCTATAAAAGTTATGTTATTCCTATTATTATTTACAAATTTAGTTATTTTGCCAAAGTAGTAGTTCTTGGGGACAATTATTTTAGTTAAAAAATAAAATAAAAATTTAAACATAAACTAAACAGTAATTTTTAAAAACATTAGATATATGATTATTAGGGTAAATCATACTTTGAAAATTTTTGATTTTTAATTCAGCAGATCATTTTACAGTGCCAGTCTATATAAATATTGACATCCGAAAATAAAAATTTTAATAATTTTTACCTATTATATGTTGGATTGCATTTTTTGTCAAGGAAATTTGTTCATTTAGACATAAATGCAAAGGCATGTCATACTTTACTAATTTTTTTTTTTTTTTAGTGGAACTAAAGATATTTGAAAAAAAAAGTTTTACCCAAAATTCATTGGTTTGGCAGTTTTCTTCATATTCATTTTAAAAAAAACACTATGTTAAGATTAAATATAAACATAAAAATTTAAGATTATTATCAAAGTGGCATTTATTTGAGCTTTACGGTTTTTTAAACAGATAAGCACTTATAAAAAATAAAAGTTGTCTGATCTAGGGTGCTATTTAATATGGAAATAATATGAAAATTATTTTTTTTAAAAAGTTAATTTGTTATTTGAAATATATATTTAATTATTTTTTTGTGTACAATTTTGTTTAAAGAAAGCTAATAAAATCTTTTTTGAATCAAACTTAAATTAGTCATTCATGCTCTCACGAAACTTTTAAACTTTTAATCTTTCTTTTTAAAACCACAAATGAAAACTGCTACTTCTCTAACCTCTTTTACAGCTCTTTCATAAGTTTGTGTGAGCAGAGAAAAGTACTGAGCTTTAAAACAACTAACCAGATATTTTTCAAGATTGTATGTAGAGATTTGGCATATAAACACTGGTTTCAATATTATCCCCTCCCAATCTGTTAGCTCTTTGATATAAACAAAAAAACAATAAAAACATCTTCATTATAAAGTTCTCTAAACCTATCATTAACTAATATTCGTGGTTTTCAAAGTAACTTTCCTTCTGTTGAGTCTTATCTTTTGCAAAGTTCACCAGACCTACTTGCTCTTTGTGAGACTAATTTGAGTTTACCTGTCTTACCTTGTGATCTTAGTGTTGACTGTTATCTTCCTTTAATTTGTAAAGACTCAAATAGTTCACCCATTTGTTGAATTCTTACACCCATTTGTAAGAATTCACCCATTTGTCAGGAAACTATATTTGAATCCACAGACTATTCTTTTATGAGCTTTCATCTAGCACCACTTCACTCTATAACCTTTCTCTTTGTTCTATATCGTTCTCTATATCTCAAGACTGCACTCTTTTTAATGTTATTTCTGATCAAATTAACCGAGCCCTTTCTCTTTATCTTTTACCCAATATCGTCGTTGTTGGTGACTTAAATGCTCATCACACTAAATGGCTTGGCTCTAGTGTCAGTGACTCTGCATCCGTTAAGGCCCACAACTTCTGCCTTTCTCAATCCCTAACACAAATAGTCAACTTTCCAACTCGCTTTCCAGACAATCCTAATCATTTACTGTTTATACTCGAATTGTGTCTTGTTTCTGATCCTTGTCAGTGCTCAATTTCTCCAAGTTTACCTTTAGATGCTTCTGATCACAGTTTGATTTCTCTAAAACTATTATCTCATTCTTCTTTATCATCAGAATCTCCCTTTCACATTTCTTACAACTACCTTGAAGCTGACTGAAACTCTTTCCATGATTTTTTTTGTGATACCCCTTGGGTTGATATCTTTCCTCTTTTTACTAACAAATGTGCTTCTTATGTAACATCTTGGATTCAGACTGCCATCGAATCTTTTATTCCCTCTCAACAAAACCAAGTCAAGCCTTACTTTTCTCCATGGTTTTCTTTTCATTGTGCTGTTGCAATTTCTAAACGTAATCTTGACTTCTATATCTATTGCCAAAACTATTCTTTAGAAAATAGAAATTTGTTTACTATGCGAGGAAAACCATAGAAAAAAATTTTAAAAGTTTTAAAAATTCTTATGATTTCTATGATGCCTCCATACATTTCGCACAAAAAATAATCATTTTTTCTTGATCCGGCATTCAAAATTTGCGCTCTAGATAACCAAAGGTTGTTAATACTCAGGTTGGTTACATTATCAATGATAACAAAAATGGTTGAATTGTTAATTTAAAATAAAGTTTTATTAAAAACTTATTTGTTTGAATTTAAATGCTAAAAAACAACATAACTTTCCAGTCCCTTTAATATAATCATTACTTTACAAAAAGTGTAACCAGAGTTTTTCACTACAGAGAGTTTTATAGCCAATAACAAATTTGAAAGTTGATAAATAATAAATTAAAATAAATGTTTAATTCAAAAATGTAGTTAGTTGTAACAAACATAATTTTTTAATTTTTTTATTTTTAATTTTATATAGAGATTTTACTAGAGCATTACCCAAAGGGAGCCTTACCTTTGGGTAATGCTCTAGTAAAATCTCTTATGACAGGTAACACACTTGTAAGAATAAAAACAAAATTTTGAAACTTAATAACATTAATTGCACTGAAAAAACTATAAGCATGAGAACAATAGACAATTTAAAAAGAAAGTGTTCTTTATTTTTTAAATTGATCTTGCTTGTGTTGGGGTTTTTTTTTTCTTAATGTTTTATTAGTGACACAGTAGCATCAAGGGCTCATGCAAATACTAATTAGTGAAAACCAGGGATGCAGAGTCCCAAAAGGACTCCAGCTTTATATCTCCATTTTTTTCAGGTCTGTAGTGTCCAGAAGCTCTAAACATGTTTGTTGACTTATGATCTGCTGTAAGAAAAAATTCATGAGATTTAATGACTTGGAACCTATTGTCTTTAAGTCCCGAGTCCATGCCACCATTATACCTAAAGACTCCGGGTTAAAAAAATAATTGTTCTTAACTTATTAAATTGTTTATAACTTCAAAAAAATATTTTGATTAGGCAGATTAAATTCAGGCCTTGTTACGAGATTTCGCAGCGTAACGAAAACGCGTAACGCATTTCTAAGTAACTCAACTCGGCAAATGTATTTTGTATTGTTAGAAGTTATATTGCGTCACTAGCGTCTTTTCAAGTACAGCATTGTATAGGTACGTGTGTAAAAATTTCAAACCATTTATTTATTCAAGTTTTATGTATGGTTCGAAAGAGCTTTGAATTTGTAATAAAATGGTGAAAACTTTATGAAAAAAGAATCATTACAAAAAAAGTTATGCTCATTTAAGTAACATTATTTTTTATCAGGCATTGCTTAAGAAAAATGCAACTTATGTATAAAACTCGCATTTGGTTAACGGCAGCTTTGTAATAGAATCATTGTTAATTTGCGCTTGATTTTGTATAGTGAAATGTGCAAAACGATTAAAAAACGTAATTAAAAAGTTTCGAATTAAAGTAACAAAATTTTTTTTAATGATTAAAATGTAATCAGGGCTCGAATTAACGTAAAAAAATCTAATCACGATTTTTTTGTTGCTCATAACCCCTCCTCCACTTCCGCCGGAGGGGAGGGGGCATTATTTATTTTAACTTATTTATAATAACATATATAATAAGTCTCATTTTTGCATAAGATTTCATAACATTTACGTTCAGCGGTTGTAAAGTAGCTTTAGTTAAAATTACATTATTACTATTATTATATTGCATTAAATCTAACGGCTGTATTTTTGTAAAATCAATGAACTTGATATAATCTTCTTTTAATTAATTATTTCATTTTCTATTTTATTTACATATTTTAAACTGTTTAAAACAACTAGAATATTTAATTTTCTATAAGTTTTTAACAGTAAAAATTATTTAAAACTCTAACAAAACAATCTATAAATTTGAAACAGTTATAAAAAACTGTTAAAATTGACGAAAACATTATCGTGATAAAATGTTAAAACTTAACATTTTCACGAAAACCCGCACAATCACAAACAAGAATGATAATTAAATTCTTATTAAGTAAGTTTTCTTATCTAAATAACCTTATCAAATTCCCATGATATTTCTATCTATTGCTTTTTCATTCAATGTATTTTTTAATAAAAGTTAGTGTTCACTTTTTTCATTCAATAAAATAAAGCGAAAGAAAAAAATGTGTCTAAATAATAGAATCTTTTACAATCTAATACTTTTTTTGATTGCTTGTAGAAAAGGTATTAGATTGTAATTGTAAATATTTTGATCATTTTGTAATCATTTCACTAGTTTAATGGTTAGAATATTAAATTTTATATATAGTGCGATGCCAGTGAATCTTTTTTTATTGATATTGTTCCTTTAATCCAGGTCATGGAAAACAATTTTGTTTGACTTATCCATTTTTCAAATTGTTTACATAAACTGCATCTTAATCTTATAACTTCATTTCCATTTAAATCGTATTCTAACTCGCAATTAAAATGTTTTTCCCACTTTTTAACTGTAGATAATCTGCATCTGTGGTCCTTATTTGCATCTATTTATTGCTATTAATTTAAAATTAGCAAGTGTTCTAACAAACTTTAAAGTTTTTTTTTAATAACTATTTAGAGTCTATATTGCCTTCCACTATTCTTCGCAAAATAAACTTATAAAAATATCATTAAATTTGTTCATAATGAATGAGCTAAATCGAAATAAAGCCCTTGAGAATTCGAGTTAAGAAAGTGAATTTTTAATCAACTAACTTTTATTTGTTTTTTCAATCAAAATCTTTTATTTCTTGATTCGAATAGGTATTTAATCGTTTGTTTTTTAAAAAATTTTCCTTCCTTAACCAATCGGTCTTTTTCCTGCATTTGAAAATTTTTGCTAATCGATTTTCTAAATCTTTTATTTTTCTTTCTTTTACTTTATGCTCCGCTTTAAAAAAAAAATTATCGTTGCAGAAGTCACTGCAGTTTTATACTGTAAAAGAACACTAAATATTCGCGAATAGAGTATCAATCTTCTAAAATAAAAAAAGAATAATCATGTAAAAAAGAAAGAAAAAACAAATTTTAAGAAAAAACTAATCGCGAAGGTGCGAAAAGTAATCGCGATCGCAATACGCTTAATTCGAGCCCTGGTAATAGTAACATTTATAACAAAATTTTATAAAACATGCATAAAAAAATATCGCGTTTTTTTGAAATATTTACAATAATTATATATATATATATATATATATATATATATATATATATATATATATATATATATATATATATATATATATATATATATTTATGGTTAAGGGTATATATATTTATTTTATTAAATATGCACCAAGGCTAGGATTTCTATAGCGTATCTTTAAATGCATATAGGTGATCTTTAAATACATTAAAAGCCTTAGCATTTTTGCCTTATTTTTATCGTTACTAATGAATTTTAATGAAAGATATATATACAAAAAAGAGATATATATATATATACATATATAACATATATGATATTTCAGTGGAGGCCAGAGTAGAAAAAAATAATCATAAAACACCATATAGTTAAACTAAAAACCTACAAAAAAATATCCATCTAAACAATGGGGGGGGGCATGTCCACCACGGCTCTACTTCATTTTCCCTTCCTTATGTCTATCCAACAAACCGCAAAAAATGAAAATAGGTTTTTTAAAAACATACTTCTTTAACAAAAAATTTAGATTATAATAATTATTTCTTTTTTGCTTAGTAATGTTTTTAACAGAATTGTGGCTTTGAAGAAAGCCTAGTTTTTGAAGCAAACAAAGCTGTGACATCTATAGCTAGGAAGAGTCGATTCTTTAGTACGCAAAGGAAACCACATCCAATGATATCTAAAATAAAGTAAACCCCTAAATTAATATAGCCATACCTATTTATGATGCCTTATGTCGCGGATAATAAATAAGGATGCCTTATGTCATGGATAATAAATAAGGATGCCTTATGTTGCGGATAATAAATAAATATATAACTGTTATTATTGCATTAATAAACGTAATCAATCTCTAAAAAAATATGAACCGGTTTAATTTTGATATGAAAAAGATCAACATCGATCGAAGCAATCGTGTGGTTTTCATCATGTGTAACCTTGCAATGATAGATAGATAAAATATATCAGATAAATAAAATTTAAAAAAAAATTAAGGCTAACAATTAACTAATGTATAATAAATTAACATGTAACTGTTATTACTGAATTAATAAATATAATCTTGAGGTCTTTAAGATAAACATCTACAGTAGCAAGCTGCCGTCGTAGTTAAAACTTTGCAGTAAAAGATAAATGAAAATATATTAGATATTTAGCACAATAACTAAAAAACCATTACAAATTAGAGATGAGAATGATTTCCTAACTTAAAAAAAAAATTCCAAATCACTTAACTCCTGATACACAACACATTTCCCATTTCCAAACAGAAAAATCAATAGAACTAGACCTTTCAATACTTTTTAACCTGAAATATAATAGATTTGATTATAAGTTATAATGAAAAGAAAGTTATATTGTGTTAGCGTAACTATCTGGTAATGGCATATGCCATTTGCCTAGAGTGTACTGATTTATTACTAACATCTCTTAATCCATGCAAGCAAAGGTCTGTCTTTTTGGATAGAAACAATGTATAGCCATCGTTATGATTAACATTAATTGTCATGAGCCAGGCAATTTGCTTATGTCAAATAGTAAATGAGCTTTGGTTGTTGGATATCGGTAACTAACCGACTACCTAAAATTACATTTCTATATACATATATGTATATGCATATATGTATACATAAAAACAAATTAAATAATTTTAAATCTTTTCATTATCTTAAAAAAAAGGGGAGGGTAGAGAATATGATATACATTAGGCACTGTAAAATTTATTATAAAAAATAAAGATTAACCTACTATCTGTAAATAATATCTGTTAATGCAAGTTTATAAGACATACTATTATTTAAAATAACATATACCTTATTACACATTTCTATTATGTTATTGCCATATCACCACTTATTATGTATGCAGAAAGTTGATATTTGCTCACTTAATACTCAACACCATCATCATCTTCATTTTCTTTTTGGTTTCCAATAAGAAATTATATATACATCACTTTTCTTCTTTTTAATGCCAACAATTCTGCTGTAATATACATCCTGGGTGTTAGTGGCATTATCGAACCTCATGTGGCAAATACTTCTTCCAATAGAGGCTCCAATAAGAATTTCTTCAATATCTGAGACCTCATTATTTTCTAGGTCAGGAAACATTTCTTTTACCTGATCAGGCATGCAATTTTTTAATACTTTTTCTACATTTCTGCGTTTTTTGTTTTCTTTTTTCTGAATTTTATCTGCCATTCGTTTTATCAATTCTAACTTCTAAATTCTAACAAATATGCAAGATCATTATGATCTTGCATATTTGTAAACCGCTTTTTTCTGGCATTAGAGATAGCCCATAGTATCAACTTTGGCGTTTTGCATAGCAAAGCAGTTGCTTTATTTTTGCAAGCACGAAGTTTTGAAGAAAGAAAACAAAGAGTGGCATTTGGAGTTTTGCGCTTTGCAGCGCTAAACATACCCATAAGTTCTTCTGAATCAATGTTGTGAAGCCTAGCAGACTTAGTCTGGTCTTTAAGGTGATCATTAGAACTCATTTCAAATTGCCGCTTGTACTGCCTGTCAATGACGCTAGTAACTGCATTAAGGCAGTCAGCTAATGCTTTACTCATTTCATCAATTACTGGGCAAAAGCTGATTATTGAATCAAAAACTATATCTTCAATATCATTACCAAAGAAATCAGTTTTTCGTTTAAGTAGAGATAAAGGATTCTTGATGCTCTCAATAAGAGTGTTCCGAACATCTTTTACTACCTGAATGCCAGATATGTAGTCAAGTCCCGTACCAGGTGCAATATAAAATTTTGTCATCTAAGGACCAAAAAGTAGCTTTCCAAATAAAGCTAAAACACACAATTCATGGATACCTAAGGTGAAAAAGTTAATTAGTAACAAAGAATAATCTTTGTTTATAATAGTCTTTACTCCCCGTTAATCTTGCAAGTGTCATTACTATTTGTAATTTGTATTTGTAACTATATTTGTAACTAATTCTATAGCCTATAATATTGTGTAGCACTTTATCAAATGAACTGAACAGGTATAAAAAAGAAAAAGCTGTTTCAGATGTAAAGTCTTGAAATAAACTATTTCGCAAACCTCCGCATAACGCCAAGCCAGAACACAGAAATATCTTCAATATGGCATAATGATGGATCAAAATACCATGTGTGAAAAAGCATATGTAGTCTGTTGCCTCTATAGCGTGGTAGCAATCCTCTGGGCAACTCGTGTTGGTCCAAAAAGGTTATAAAACCTTATGGATCACCTTTGAATATCATAAAAAAGCTCATTTTGGCAATAGACTTTGTAATATGACTCTGATAGTCATAAGCTGTACCTTCAGGAAGTTGATCAATAGCTACAACCATACATACCGATTCTGCTGTCAAGTGCACAGCATTTACATGAACACCCTCCTGGGTTGTTGCATCAAAACCAAGTGTCAGATCTTTTGTTGTAAATGCTATCTCAGCAGCCTTTAAGTCTGAAAGCTCACCAAGCTCACACATCATTTGTTCTACAGTTGTATGATGTGGAATTCGACTAAATCGATAGCCAGTATGTTCCCCAATTTTACGGAGCAGAGATGGCACACTTTGTGTAGGAACTTGGCACACAAGTATGTCATATATAAGTCTCGTAATATATGCTGAGTAGCATTTTTCATTTTTGGTGTTTTGTGTTACTTGCTGAATTTCCTCCAACTCCTGTAAATTCAGAATTTCATTTTGTAGTACAAAAATTGCAGAATTTTTTTCAGCAAGTTGTTGGCTTAACATTGCCTTTTGATAAGAAAACTTTCTTTGCGTGGATGTCAACTGTTTCAAACAAAAAATTTGATTTTGAAGTTTTTTCAACTGTAAATTTAAAAACTTTTCTTTTAATTTTTTTCTAAGTTGAGAAATTATCTTTTCCTTACGAATAATAACTTGACTTATATATTTAGACCTGTATGCTCTAGCCTTTGCCTTATCTCTTAAACCTTTAATATCCTCTTTATGCTTTTTCTTAATTGCCATTTTGTTTGCCAAAATGGTTAATCTCTTTCTCATAACCTTTTTTCTGGAACTCAACTGGTCAGCTCTCAAACTGGATAGTGGTTCATGAGAAGAGGTTTTTAAAGTAGGACGAGATAAAGGAGATAAGTGATCACTATTTGATACAGATGAAACACTGATTTGTTGAGAAGAAAATAAAGAACATGTAGCAAAGTCAATTGAGGTTGTGATTGATTGCGATGTTTGTGCCACAGCAGATGTTGTTATTTGGTATGCAAAGAGCATGTTGCAGACGTCAACTAATGGTTTTGAATTTCGTGAAAAATGGTTTACAAAGACTTTTGATGTTCTAACTAGTTGCTGAATCTCACTTTTGATGTTAAAATACTTACCGATTAGTTCTACAGTTACTTTATATAAATCGTTATTAGTTGCAAATATATGCAGTACATGTCCATTTCTACAGCCAATATTTAAATGAGCTGGTATTGGAAAATTACAAGCTAAATAAGTTTTAGAGCTTTACCATAAAATAGATTTGTTTTCTTGTGAGGTCCCATGATGCACTAAATTAAATTCAACAATCATAATACTACTATTTAATTGGGTTGGCTATTAATCATAGTTAAATAATTTAAAAAATCACCATTAATCTATAAAAAAAATTTTAAATAAATGCATAATTTTTATATATCATATATAGCTTAAGGTGGCTATATGGTAAATTATGGGTATGGAAAAAGCTGAGAAAATGCTGTTTTTGTTTTTAATGATTTTTATGCAGAATCATCATAAAATAGTGTTATATAATTTTAATTTTAGCATTTTAAATTTTATTTTGCAGAATTTTGCCTTTAAACTAATTTTGGTGGGTGAAAAGAGTTAGCCATCAAAAAAAAAATTAATATATAACCACCTAAATTATACTTGTTAGTTTTTGTGTAAATCATTTAACAATTATAAAAAAAGAAAACCCAAATATTCTTAGTAGTAAAAGGCTATTAAAAAAAAAATTTGTCTAACAGTTCTAATAAAATATATCATTATAATGAATAAAAAATTAAAAATACTGAATTCTCCACTGTCAAAAACTGCCCCTTCCCCTAATACTATGTAATGCAAGTGGAAATACATACCTCCACTGCGCGGAACAATTGGGTATGTGGTCATGAATATTTTTTGATGAGATTTGGCAGGCACATAGAAAATAGATCTATACAGTTGCCTGAAAAATTTTAAATATGTACCAACATGCCTTCAATATTAATGCACCTCTGGAACAGAAACGAAATTTTAAAACCGAATGAAAATCACTGGTAACTGTAAAAAAAAACAGAATTTATAACAAAAAGTATCAGTAACAATAGCAGAAACAGTTTTATAAAGTATAACAGTAACACTAAAAGAGGTGGAAATGGTACCTCCACTGGGTCGAAAAATGCGGTATTTTTTAATGAAATTTGGTAGGCACATAGGAAATAGATCTATACAGTTGACTGGAAAATTTCAAATATGTACCAACATGCCTTCAATATCAATGCAGTGCCAGAACAGGAACACAATTCTAAATAGCATTAAATAAACTGAAAAATTTATTACACGTAAAAAAAAAACATAATTTATTCAAGATAAAACATTCTACTTTTTTAATAAAGTCTAAGCTGATATAAAGTTCTAAAAACAAAGACAAATAAATACATCTTTACCACACCGACTTTGAGCACGCTGTGAAAAAAAAGGTCACAGTTTTTGTCTTTGAAATCGGTGCCGTAAAAAGCCAGATACGCGCGTACTTACATTGTAATAAAGTTATTTTATTAACGCGTTAAAAATCATACAAACAGTTTTTTTTTCTCACTATAACAAGAGTTACAAATAAAATCTAAGTTCCTATTTGAAAAATAATTTTTATTATTTTTTTCAAATATGAACTAAATTTTATTTTGAAATAAATATTTTTTTCATAAAACGTAAAATAATATGTGATTATTTTCTTATAATTTTACAGTTGGTTTTTGGTTATTTTATTAACTGTTAATAAATTTTTTCTTATTTATTTTGTGAACTCTTTTTAATAATGTTTTTAAACAATATAGAGTTTTTTTTTAATTATTTATCAGTTACCGATAACATATTTGTGATCATAATTTATTTTCATAAATTAAGCGAACGTCATTAAAACTTTACGTTATTGAATTAACAATAAACAAAATATCTTATTAATAAAATATTTACATCAAAATAAATCGTGCATTTTTAATACTATTATGACAAAAAATAATTTTTATATTTAAAAGGAATTTATACATTTAATTCCTTAAGATAAAACTTAAAATGCTTTATTTTTTTTAACTAATTTTTAACAACAACAAAAAAAATTATTAAACAAACTGTTTCCTTAACAAAAATCTATTAGTTTACAATTGCGGTTATTCTTCTGAATAAACGTCACGTTAACGACAACAAGAGATAATTTAAAATATTCTAAAAGATTAAAGTTTTTGCGTAGCGCAACACTGCTGAACGCGTAGGCAAAATTGCCTTTTCACAGGCAAAATGCGAGCTGCGTAACTCTTCTTAACAAGGCCTGAAATTATTGTTTTACTTCTAATAAGTTAAGATTTTTTTTGATTAAAATGGCGATTGCAGGCCTTAGTTCTAATTGGTTTTTGTTTGTTTTTTCAAATTAAGATGTGTTAATACTTTCAAAAATTTTTAATTTTTATTTTTTGGCAGGATGATACCTGTGCTGTGTGTCTTGAATCTTATAAAGATGGTGAAACCTTAAGGGAATTGCCATGCATGTAAGTTTTCTGATATTCGTGGATTTTTTTTCCCTTTTATACCTATTGTTTTTCTTTTATATCTTTTAATGATAATATTACATGATTATTAATTATCTTTTTTAAAATATTTTTTTATTTAATAATGTTTTATTTATGAGTTTTATTAAAATAAATTTGAATTTTTAATTCTAAATAAATTTTTATTAATTTGAAAAATTAAAACCCCAGCAACAAGTCAGTCCACAAGTCCCCAAGTGACTTTTGCTAGGATTTAGTTTCTGACTTTTTGTGTGGTTTTAGATGTTTTGTGTAGTTTCTAATATCTTATAGTTACTCCTTATCTTCTTCTAGGAGCATCCATAAAGTACTTACACAGTAAAACCATTGATTTAGGACCCTCTCAGAAATTATATGCATCTGTATGGTTGACAATCAGCTGCAGGGTTAGAAAAAACTTAAGGTTTTTTAAAAAAACCTAACTTGGGTTTTATGGGTTTTATCAGTTTTATCGGGTTTTAAGGTTTTTTTAAAAACTATTTGAAATTCCAAATTTTTATTATTTTATATGAAATGTATTTTTCTTTTAACTTTATAAATTCATTCTCCATTACTTCTGTGTCAACTACAGTCAAGTGTCCACTACAGTCATTTTTTCAAAATTATTTTACTTTCATGTAATTTACAGTCAAGGGTGGTACTTATTTTAAACAAAATTATTTTACAACCCTCTCTTAACCCTAAACTCAGAAACATGAAAATTCTTAAACAATAAATAAAATAACACTATTAACACTAGGGACTTAAAAAACAAAAAACAATCTGAAACAAAAAATTAACGAAAACATAAAAATCTCTAACAAATAACAAAAAATATATAACAATCTGTTTCTCTAGGAGTGTTATGCCCTTAGAGAAACAGATTGAGCACATACATTTCAGAAGTACAGGGTGGATTTGAATCTCAGCATCTTGATTGTAAACCAAACGTTTTGCCCCTAGTCTACTACCACATATCTATGATGCACAACATTCACTATAAGTGATGTTAATTAATTGCATTAAATTAAAAATATGTTCAGAATATTTTTGACTGAGAAAAATCAGTTGATTTCCTTTTTTTTTTTTTTCTTTTTTCTTTTTATTTTTGTATATTTAAAATATTGCTCCTAAAATTAGCCAATAACACACACCTCCACTTACACACACTTCTCCCCTCTTCCTCAACGCATAAAATTTCAAAACATTAAAAACAAAAAAAAACTTTTAGTTTATTGGACATATCTTTGTTACATATCAATATCAATACATATCAATACATACAATATTAATTTTTTTAAACTGCTTTTGTTTAAAAAAACCAGGTTTTTGGAGAGATAGAGAGATAGTCAAAATGCATAGTGGTTGTCTTTAACATCCCTCCCCTTTGTACGCATTTGTATTTTTTTGGGTAATCTCCCTCCTCCCATGCATGCCTTCGTACTTCATGAAAAACCTTTGAACTGATTTAGACCATGCTATGATCCCACAAACTTTAATCTTATTTTAACCAATACCTTCTATTTCTAATTTTTTTTTTTTTTCAATTTTTTTCACAAGAGAAACATTAAAAACAAAAAAAAATTTATAATTGCAATAAGATGAGATATTTTATTGCATTTGCTTTCAAAATTTACTTCTGCAAGCAGTACCGTTACACATTGCTCAGGAGATTATGAATATTAGGAAAAAAAAAAGTTCTATATGAAAATTAGAAATTGTGGTGAATGGTTTGTAATATTGCTGTGGTTACTCGTTGGTCACTGAGCCAACATCAGATGTTCACATAGAACACAAACACACACACACACACACACACACACACACACATATATATATGCTGAAAAATGAGTTTTATGGTCTATCTAACTATTCAACAAAATCAGATCAGGAGATCTCACTGATTGCTCTAACTATACCCAATCATTCTTGTTGTTATTAAATATAGTCTTGTTATAAAGTTCTTGACATTTCAAAGGCTTTTGATAAAGTTTTGCATGCCAGTCATCTCCTTAAGCTATTTTTATCTTTTTACTGTTACTGTTATTTCACGCCAAGAAACTTTTATTGCTCTTCTTTTTTTTTTTTGTCTTGAGCTTCAATATTTTGTAATTCTTCATATCTTTTACTCTTGAAATATACACCTATTAAGGTGCTGACTATTATTGCACTATTCTTACACTATTTTTATACTCTTTACACTTATTCTTATATTGTTATATTATTGTATAATATAATAGTATTTATATATTATTTTATATAACATAATATTAGTTATATATTATTGTATAACTAAATGACCAGATCCGTAAAAATACAGGTCTTTGTAAGTCTATTGCATTCCGACCTTTTCTTTACTTTTTCCTTATATATATCCTAGCTTTTCAGATCTGTAAAACACCAATCATTTTAATTCCTTATTTACTTCATATTTTTTAGTAAAATAATGCATTCTAGAAAATTGCTTTAAAAACAAACATGCACACCTTTCTTAGATACGTAAAGTTTATAAGAGATTTATAATTAGGTCTGTTTTTCTCTTAAACACATATTATTGATAACTCAATAAAGTGGTTAAGTGTGCTGTTATTTCGTGGGGTTCAAGACCTTCTATTAGCAACATTTATACACAACACTATACAAATGGCAGAACTAAGAAGATGACGTAATTTTAGCAATCAAAAATTATCAAGAGAGGGATTTAAAGTTAAAGTGTCAAATTTTCCACCTGGATGAGACAATATGTTTCGTATTTTTTCAATCTTGTCAATTCTGTCAATAACATAAAAACAAAAATTCAAAACAAAGCTGTTTAAGCAGTTTTTCTTACATTACACACAATCCTGTATCAAATATTTTTACATTTGCATGTAACATATTTGTTTATTGTTATATTATGTTATATTAAATGCTATGCAATAAAGCTGCACTTATTTAGACAACCCACCTGAAAAGTGTTAATTGGTTGCAATCTGTATAAGAGTTTATAAAATGGTTTTAAAATAAACTTTTTATAATTACATGCATAAATTCGATAGAACAGTAAATTAATACGCTATTGTCAGTGCCGTTTTGCAAGGCTATCATCAGTGTCATTTTGCAATACAAGGGCATTTAATTGTTAAAATTTTAAGTTTTTTCTAGCTACAGGCTTTCCTCCGCAGCAGCACCTTCTGGAGTTGCAGGGCTATCTTAATAAACTTTTTTATTATTAAGTTTCAGACCATAAATTTTTTTAGACCATTCACAGCCTATTAGGAATAGTTACTTAAGCACATTAAAAACATGTATCTCTATCATGGCATATGTGCAACAAATTTCTCCCGGTGTTTTGATGTTTTCAGAAATTTTAAGCATTTTTAAAATTTCTCATCCTTTCATTTGTTATAGTATTTAATATCTTTATATATGTCATGTATATAGTATCTATAAAACTTCAAAAGTGTTTTTTTTTGTATGTTAGAAAAATCAAAAAAGATTTAAAAAAAGGTGCTAGTGGTTGATTTTGCTTCAGAACCTCTGTGAGCTAACCACTTCAACTATATAAGCGTGTTGCCTGACAATAATTTTAAAACTATTTAATAAACTTAATTTAAGACTTTATATAGTGGCAAATAAATGCTATAGATCAAAACTAAGGAGAAGTTGCCGCATTGCTATATATATATATATATATATATATATATATATATATATATATATATATATATATATATATATATATATATATATATATATATTTAATAATTTTTAACATATTGACTCCCAACAAGGCTGCAAGCAACCACTATTATAGCTGGAAGTTACTGTAAAAGAAAAGATAAACTTAATAAAGCAAGATAACAATTAACAGACGACTTGAAAAATTGCAAAATATATGAATCAGGAAAACAAAATAAAGGGAGCAAATTCTGAAGAACTATTGTTTGAGGAATAAAACTAGACTAATAAGAATTGTTGGAGCAACAGTCACAGTAAAAGGATGAGACTTAATTTAATGACGAGTAACACAAGAATAAATTTTAGTAGATGGCACAAGAGTTATTATTTTAAGCATGTTTTTTTATAAAACATTTTTCAAATAATAACAAACCACTAAATACAAATAAAACAAACATTTATATAAATTTTTTTTTTAAATAAACAGTTTCATTTGTGGATGTATATCTAAATATTAAAGCATTTAGTGATATTGATTGTACTGTCAGGTCAGGTTATCCTGCTACTGGTAACAGGATAACCTGACCTCAAAAATACTCATCGTGGGCATATGTTAAACATATCAAAGACTTAAGAGGTAAACAGATTCTATCTGTTGACCAGCCTTGCACCCTTTCTTCATCTATTAGGCTGGCACAGATGTATTTTTAATACGTTGTTTCCGGTTTAGGATGTTGAATGCTGGATCTTTTTGACTCGTTCCATGGGTTTTGCTTGTGTCTCTGTTTTTATGACTAGGCAACTCGTTCTATTATCTCCTAATGAGGGTACAACTCTAAAACTCAGTTTTATGTTCTGAAGCTGTCAGGTAGTCAGGTTCCCCCAACTCTGTGGTAGCTCTCAGAGAAGCTAATTCCATCAACAGCTGAAAAATATCAAGGTTTTAACAGTGCCGTGTTGCGCATGGATGTTATCCCTGTTTGCACTTTTGGTGTGCATTGCCAAGGCCACATTTGGAGCCCTTTGTTACGGCTTAGGGTTTTTAATAGTAATGAGGCAATTGCTTGGGCTATTTAACAATGTACTGAGTACTATCTATACATTGAGTCAAGTTTTTTTAAAAATTTAAAAATGACCAAAGTACCAAAAACTATAAAACACAAAAACCATCGTCATCACCAAGTTCTCATTCACGAATATTTGTTGTCTTCGAAGTAACTTTTCTTCTGAGTCTTACTCATCTTGTGATCTTAAAGTTTGATCTCTCTAAAACTATTATCTTATTCTTCTTCATCATCTGAATCCCCCTATCATTTACCTCTTAAAGTACCTTAAAGCTGATTGGTACTTTTTCCGTAATTTTCTTCATGACGGCCCTTGGGTAGAAATCTTACGTCTCCCTGTTGAAAAGTGTGCTTCTTACATAACTTCGTGGATTCAGGCTGGCATGGAATCTTTTATTTCCTCTCGACAATTTAAGGTCAAGCTTCACTCTTCTCCATGGTTTTCCTCCCATTGTGCTGCTGCAATTGCCAATTGAAACTGTTACTCCCATATCTATCAGCAAAACAACTCTCCAGAAAATAGTCGTCTGTTTATTACTGCTAGAAACCATTGTAAAAAAGTTTTGTCTAATGCCAAAGCCCATTATTCTCAGGTCATGAAATCTTGTATTTCATCACAAAAATTAGGTTCGTGTGACTTCTGGAGAATCTTTATTAGTATCAATAATAAGGGCAAATCTGTAATTCCACCTCTCTTGTATGGTTCAGACTTTGTCACCTCACCTAAAGACAAAACTGAATTGTTTGCTAAGAACTTTTCATCAATATCATCTCTTGATTCCACTAGTTGCGTTCTACCTGATATAGCCGTCAAACAGGTTGATCCATTGCTCGACAATCGTATCACTCCAGCTTCTGTATCTAAAGTGATTTCCTGCTTAGACTCTTCTACAGCTTGTGGCCCAGACAACATACCTGTTATAGTCTTGTAGAAGTGTTCTCCGGAGCTTTCATCTATACTTTCAAAACTATTCTACAAGTGCTTATCAGAGTCTTGTTTTCCAGCCTGCTGGAAAGTGGCTATCTTCAAAAATTCTAGATAACGATCTGATTCATCCAACTACCGTCCCATTAGTCTTCTTCCTATCATAAGCAAGGTTTTTGAATCTTTAATTAACAAACACTTAATTTCTCATTATGAATCTAATAACTTACTTTCTGATCATCAATATGGATTTCAATCTTCTCGTTCTACAGCTGATTTGCTAACAGTAATAACTGATAGATTTTATTGTGCATTAGATAAAGGTGGAGAGGTTAAGGCCATTACTCTTTAATTCAGATAAAACTCTGAATTTTTTTCAGCCAATAGTTATTGCAATAATTTAGATCTTCCTATATTTATGAATGGTGATGTACTCGATGAGTCATCCACTCTTCATCTTCTAGGATTAACTCTTACTTCCGATCTTTCTTGGAAACCATATATCAAATCTGTTGCAAAATTAGCATCTGCTAAGGTTGCATCAAGCTCGATGCTTTCTTACTTTGGATTCTATTCTCTATCTCTATAAATCTCAAATCGGGCCTTGTATGGAATACTGTTGCCATATCTGCGGCGGATCTTCTAATGATGCTCTTTCTCTTTTAGACAAGGTGCAAAAATGCATTGTAAACATATCTAGAGTTAGTCTTGCAGCCAACCTTCAACCTTTTTCACATTGTCATAATGTTGCTTCTCTTTCTCTTTTCTATAAATACTATAATGGGCACTGCTCTAAAGAGCTAGCATCTCTCTCTTTTTTTAAACATCTTCGCTTCCAACCAGGCTGCAAGCAACCACTAATTAAAGTTAAAAGATATTGGAAGAGAAAAGACGAAGATTGTTGAGCAAAGAAGTAAGAGTTAATCCTAGAAGATGAAGAGTAGATAACTCATCAAGTACATTATCGTTCATAAATATAACAGGATCTAGATTGTTGCAATATCAATTGGCTGAAAAAAGATCCTTTTTAAGCTCAAATACTCCCTCCAAGCAATCAGAGAGTGTTGGCTTCTTATCAAGACAAGAATAAATGGTAGTATCATCAATGAACAATGCCACCTTATATGAGAAATTCTTCAGGGAGATTGTAAATATAAATTAAAAAAGTATAGGGCTAATGATAGAACCTTGAGGAACCCCTGATATTACAGGAAATGAAGAAGGTTGTTGTTCATCAAGGACAACTTTTATACTATGATTGGTAAGAAAGGATTCAATAATCTTAAAGATGTTACCTGATACACCGTAAGAAGAGAGCTTATGAAGGCCTGCATGCCAAACTTTATCTAAGGCTTTAGAAATGTCAAAAGTGATAGCCTGAACCTCTCCTTATATATCTAATGCACAATAAAACCTATCAGTTATTACTGTTAACAAATCAACAATAGAACAAGAAGATCAAAATCCATATTGATGATCATAAAGTAAGTTATTAGATTCAAGATTAGAGATTAAGTGTTTGTTAGTAAAAGACTCAATAACCTTGCTTATGATACGGGCTTTGTGTTAAATAAAAAATGCTTAATGCAATAGCCTAATGTGAATTTGACATCATAAAATTTTTTTTATTTTTTTAAGACATTAACTTTTTTAAATAATTGCAATAATTAGTTAATTACCTCAAAACAAGTTAAATGTTATTTAACTTCTTTTTTATTATTACTATACAGGATTGTTTATATATATATATATATATATATATATATATATATATATATATATATATATATATATATATATATATATGTATATATGTATATATATATATGTATATATATATATATGTATACATATATATATATACACTGGCGAGCAAAAAAAAATGAACAGTACAATTTTTCAGTAAATTATGTATTATTAATCAATTAAAAATATAATACATAAAATATAACATATCGCTTATGTTAAATACATATACATACACATATATACGACTCATTTTGAAAAAAAAAATTAATATTTTGTGTGGCCACCACCATTTTCATCACTTCATTTAATCGACGCGGCATCGACTCAATTCAATTTGCTATCAAACGGTCAGGTATCGTAACCCAAACTTGTTTTATGGCTGACTAAAGATCATCCAAAGATGAAATATTATTTTTATGGACCTCTTTATCCATATAGTCCCACAAATTTTCAATGGGATTAAGGTCTGGACTTTGGGCAGGCCAATTTTCAAAAAGGAAGATATTGTTATCCTTGAGTCATTTTTTAACTTGTTTAGACGTATGGCAAGGAGCATTGTCATGTTGAAATTTAATTTCATCCTCTTCTAATTCTTCCAGTGTCAGCAGCAAAGATTTTTGTAGAATACTAATGTATTCTTTAGAATTTATTCGTAATCCATCTTCGACTCTATGCAATCTGCCCACACCTTTGGCAGAAAAACAACCCCAAACCATAATTCCAAGATTACTCTTTACCGTTTGGTGAATACAATCTGGATTTAATTGTTCGTTCTTACGTCTAATGCACATCTGTGGACAATCTGAATGCAAACAAAATCGTGATTCATTTGACCATAATATTTTTGTCCAGTCTGTGTTTTTATTATATTTTACCCAAGCTAACCTTGCCTTTTTATGGCGTGCTGTAAGAAGAGGTACTTTTTTACATGGGTGTATTTTGAACCCCTGATCTTTAAGACGCCTCGAAATTGTCCATCAGCTAACCTTTTTATCATCAGAACACGTAAAAGTTTCTGCAATATGCGTCATAGTGGTTTTTCGATTTTTTAAAACATTCAATTTTAACTTGTGACAATCTCTTTCCATCATTTTTCTTGGTCTGCCAGAACCTTTTTTTCTAGCTGTTGTTTTATTGTTTTTCTGATGTGAAAGTATCTTGTGAACTCCACCAACACTAATGTTTACACCTCGAGCTTTCATAATTTGAATAATTTGGCGTATCGATTTACCGGATGCACTCATTCCAACAATGATTCCTTTTTGTTTCATTGTTAAATGAGGTCCTCTGTGAAAGAAAAATGATAATATTTTTAGAGTAATATATGAAGAAAATATTTATTTAATGATAAACTATGTATTCTAAATGAATATTTTTTTTTTCATAAGAATCCAATAACATCAAAATTAAAGGGGATTTTTCATTTTAAATAAGTTAAAGGCATAAATAATAACCAAAATAAAAATAAAAATAAATTACCTTTTATTTGGAGAAATTTTTTTCCTTTTATTTTTTATAATAATAATATAGCGATAATACGTCCTATTTCACCCACGCTCTAATATCAACTACAGATTTTGCTGACAACGTTCACTGTATTCATATCTAATGTTTAGAAGTTTATTCATGTTTTCTTTGAAAGATAAACGTAAATTCTTTGATAGTACAAACAAAAATAAACAAGCTTGTATGAGTTTCTGTCCAGAGCTCTTTCATTTTATGTGTAAGCAGTCGCTGTGTGAAAGCAAGTTGGAAAGTTGACTATTTGTGTTGGAGATTAAGAAAGACAAAAGTTGTGGGGCTCAACTCCTGCAAAGTCACTGATGCTAGAACAAATCCATTCAGTGTGATGAGCATTAAAGTCACCAACAACAATGATAAGAAGGATAAAGAGAAAGGGCTCGATCAATTTGATCAGAAATAACATTGAAAAGAGTGTAGTCTTGAGAAATAACATTGAAAAGAGTCTTGAGATGAAGTAGAACAATATAGAACAAAGAGAAAGATGATAAAGTCAAGTGGCGCCTTAGTTTCCCGACAAATGGATGAATTCTTATGAATGTAAATGCCCAGGCCAAGCATGTGAATATTGGAGTCTTATGAATTAAAGGAAGATAACCATCAACACTAAAATCACAAGTTAAAATAGCCAAGCTTAAATTAATCTTACAAAGAGGAAGTAAATCTTGTAAAATTTGCAAGAGGTAAGGCTCAATAGAAGAAAATTTACTTTGAAAACCACGAATATTAGTGAACGATTGATTTAGAGAACTTGGTGATGACTATGGTTTTATGTGTTTTATAGTTTTTGATACTTGAGGCACTGTTAGTACTCTGATATTTCACAGCTGTTGATGGAATCAGCCTCTCATTTGGTAAAGTAATAAAATAATGAAACAGGACAGGAAAACTAAATGGATTCTACAATTATTTTTTTTAAATCTTTTTGTTATAGAGTTTGCCTGTGAGAAATCCCTAAGATTTTTGTTAGTCTGATTATGGAATAAGGATCTGTTTTATTTCAGATGTTAAAATCTTCAGAAGCAGAAAGATAGAGGGTAAAACTACTATCTATCTGGAGTTAACTATTTTTATTAAAAACTTGATGCAACAAGCAGATCATCTGAAAAGCTATTATAATGGTTCAGGAGTTCATAGACAACCAAGTGATGAAAAATGTCAGAATATCAATCTATTTACCAACTGAGGAAGGAAAATAAACAATTACTAATAGTGTTGCTACAATAACTAGAAGAATATGTTGTATATTTACCATGATCTTTATTTTTTTCTTAAAAAACATACATTTGAAAGTATTTTTAAAGCTTAGTGTTTTATGTAAATTTTAAGTATAGATATATATTTTAGATAATATGCACATGTATTATATTATAAAATATTAGGCCTTTCTGCAAGGAAAATTGGCACATTTTAAAATGTGTTTGAAATTGTGTTTAAAATACTGTTTATAAAATACCAACTTATTAAAAGTTAAAAAAAAAAGCAATTTTTCAATTTGATTGTTCTGACCCTGTCCAGCAGCATTAAAGTGTTGATAAATAAAAAAATTTAAAGGTTTTTTTTTTCTTTAAGTCATTTGTTTCATAAAAGCTGTATTGATCCGTGGTTACTTTACCATCGTACATGTCCAATGTGTAAAAGCAATATACTAAAGTCACTAGGAGTTGTAAGTGTTTTGTTTAAAAACTTATTTTAGTTTATAAAGTTTAAATAATTTAATAATATAACATTAAGTTAAATAATATATAAATATAATATTTACACTGCAGGCCAAAAGTTTCCGGACACTTGGATTTTGTTTAATTTTTTAATTAAAACTCCCATAATTATTTCAAAAAAATTCTTATATCATATTTATTTTATTAAAGATACATATAGTTACTATTTAAGAAAAAAAAAAAAAAAAAAAATAAAAGAAAAAAAATACTAACAACACTATTATTATTAAACTGTCTTTTCGTCAAAAAAAAAACCCACGAGTTTTTATCACTTTTTTTGCGATCCGTGGCATCCTATTTATTCATTTATCTATTATTTCCGGTGTAATTGATAACCAGGATTCTTCTAATATCTGCCACAGGTGCTCTTTGGATGTTGGGCATTTTTTCTGACCTTTCTGTCCAATTCTTCCCACAGTATCTCTATTGGGTTCAAATCTGGTGATTAGGCCGGCCAGGTCATGTTTTTGAGGACACCATTATCCTCTTGTTCCTTTATGTAGTTCTTACATAATTTTGAGGTGTGTTTAGGGTCATTGTCCTGCATAAAAACAAAACTACAACCAATAGTTCTTAAGCCAGAAGGTATAGCATTGTTTTCTAGAATTGTTTTATATTGTTCTTTTTTCATAATACCCTCAATTTTAACTAGGTCACCAACACCAGCTGAAGAAAAACATCCCCATACCATAACTGACCCACCACCATGCTTGATTGTCGGCACTAAACACTCTGGGATCATTTTTTCTTTTGTTGTTCTTCTGATGTAAATTCTACGTCTTTGCCCAAACAGTTCAAATTTGGACTTGCCGGTCCATAGTACTTTTCCCCAGTCTCCTTCTGTCCAATTTTGGTGGTCTATAGCCCATTGTAACCTTTTCTTTTTATTTCCAATCCGTAGCAACGGTTTCCTGACCACTATATGGCCAGAAAGTCCTGCTTGTCTAAGACGTCATTTCGTAGTGGTTAATGAAATAGATTTTGAATGACTCCTATTAAAGCCTGAAGTTATTTCCGGGGCCGTAAGTCTTCGATTCCTTTTACTCATCAATATTATACTATTATCTTCTGCTTTTGTTGTATTCCGTGGTCTACCAGATCTTTTATTGTCTTCAAAAATGCCTGTTTCTTTCCATCGTTTGATGGTATCTTGTACAGTACTTCTGGCAACTTTTAATTTTTTGCAAATTTTACGAACTGAATAACTTTCTTTATGTAATGTAATTATTTCAGAACGTTTTGCAACCGTTAAAGAAAGTTTCTTACCCATATTTTTAGTTAAATAGTCGAATTATAAAATTTTAAAATTTTTTTCAAGATTTTTTAATTTAACCATCATTAATACCAAATGAAAACTAAACAAAACTAAATATTCTTAATCATTTTAGTCGGCTATCATTATATTATAAATATTTACTTCATGTTTCAACAAATAAATAACTTTAACAAGACCAAACTCTTAAGAGTAATGTAACGCTATATATCAAGTTAAAATAAACAATTAAAAAAACAAACTTACTTATTTAAGTTTGAGGTCAGTAATACCCAATTACTGACCTCAAACTTACATAAACACTTAAAATTAGTAAGTTTAAGTATTATAAATTAATTTTATTGGTTAATTTAATGATACAAGATAGATTTTAGCTTTTTATATAAAAATATCAAGTGTCTGGAAACTTTTGGCCTGCAGTGTATATATTTTAATATTAATTTATTAATAAGATTAGCTACTACTATGCAACTTCTGTTACTTTTACAAATAGTTAATTATTTTTAATGATAGCTATATCAGTATTTTTACAAATGAGTTATTTTTAAGGCTTTTATGGGTTTGTTTTTCAGGTCAGGTCAGGTTATCATGCTACTGGTAATATGTAACCCAGTACAATCTGCTTCATGTCCTGCTCCCTTGGAGGATACGCTTTTTTTAGGCAAAGGCTAGGGGAAGCTAACTCCCACCTAAAACCCCTCTTCCTTGGGGCTCTTGGTTGTATAAAGGCTAGAGATGGTGTCTCGATAAAATTACTCAATTAGGGCAGGCATTAAATGCATCCTGCTACTGTCTTGTTGGAAGGCAAAGACTTTAAGGTTAAACAGATTATATCTGTTGACCAGCCTCACACCTCTTCTTCATCTATTAGACTAGCGTAGATGTATATTTATAATACATTGTTTCCAATTTAGGATGTTGAATGCTGAATCTTCTTGATTCAATGCATGGGTTTTTCTTGTGTCTCTGTTTTGACAACTAAGCAACTCATTCTATTATGTTTAATAAGGGTACAGCTCTAAAACTCAGTTTTATGGCTCTGAGGCCAGCTGGTAGTCAGGTTTCCTGAACTTTGTGGTAGCTCTCAGAGAGGCTGATTTCATCAACAAATGTAAAATATCAGAGTATTAACTATGTCATGTTGTGCATGGATGGTGTTCATGTTCTTACTTTTGGTGTGCATTGTTGAGGCCACTTTTAAAGCCCTTTGTTACTGCTTAGGGTTTATTAACAGTAATGAGACAATTGCTTGGGTTATTAAACAGTGTACTAAGTACTACCTATGCTTTGAGTTAAGTTCTTTAACAAGTTTAAAAACGACTAAAGTACCAAAAACTATAAAACACAAAAAACTATCGTCATCACCAAGTTCTCTAAACCTATCATTCACTGATATTTGTGGTCTTCGAAGTTACTTTTCTTCTGTTGAGTCTTATTTCTTGCAAAGTTCACCATACCTACTTGCTCTATGTAAGACTAATTTGAGTTCGGCTGTCTCATCTTGTGATCTTAGTGTTGATGGTTATTTTCATTTAATTTGTAAAGGCTCCAATAGTCACATGCTTGGCCTAGGCTTTTACATTCGTAAGAATTCACTCATTTATCAAAAAACTAGATTTGAATCCACCTACTGTTCTTTTATGTGCTTTCGTTTAGCACCACTTCACTGTAATGCCTTCTCCTTGTTCTATATCACTCTCCTTCATCTCAAGATTGCACTCTTTTTGATTGTTATTTCTGATCAAAATGACCAGGTCCTCTCTATCCATCAGCCAATATCATTGTTGTTGGTGACTTTAATGCTCATCAATCTCTAACTCAAATAGTCAACTTTCTAACTCGTTTTCCAGACAACCCAAATCATTTACTTTAGCTTTTTACATAACTTCTTGGATTCAGGCTAGCATCAAATCTTCTATTCCCTCTCGACAATTGCAAAGAACTTTTCATAAGTATCATATCTTGATTCCACTAATTTTGTTCTACCTGATATAGCCGACAAACAGGCTATAACAGGCAAACATAAGCTATCTTCTTACGGTGTATCAGGTAACATCTTTTATATTATTGAATTCTTCTAACCAATGGTAGTATAAAAGTTGTCTTTAATGGACAGCACTCTTCTTATATCCTGTAACTTAAGGGGTTCCTTAAGGTTCTATCCTTGCTAATCCCTTTACTCTTTTTAATTTAAATTCACGATCTTCCAGAATTCCTCACATATAAGGTGACATTGTTCGCTGATGATACTACCATTTATTCTTGTCATGATAAGAAGCCAATACTCTCTGATTGCTTGGAGGGGGCATTTGAGCTTGAAAAGGATCTCACTGCTACAGCATGGGGCTCATATTGGCTGGTGAACTTTAATTCAGATAAAAATTTTTTCAGCTAATCGATATTGCAACAATCTAGATCTAATAAATATATTAACGGTATTGTATTCGATGATTCATCTACTCTTCATCTTTTAGGGTTAACTCTTACTTCCGATCTTTCTTGGAAACCATACATCAAATCGATTGCAAAATTAGCATCTGTTAATGTTGCATCCCTTTATCATGCTTGCCACTTTCTTATTCCCGATTCTATTTTTTATCTCTATAAATCTTAAATCCGTCCTTGTATGGAATACTGTTTCCCTTTACAGAGCAGATCTTCCAATGAGACCCTTTCTCTTTTAGACAAGGTGCAAAAACGCATTGTAAACATAATTAGACCTGCTCTTACAACCAACCTCAAACCATTATCCCATTGTTGTAATGTTGCTTCTTTTTCTCTTTTTTATAAATACTATAATGGGCACTGCTCTAAGGAGCTAGCATCTCTTGTGCCATCTACTAAAATTTATTCTTGTGTTACTCGTCATTCAATTAAGTCTTATTCTTTTACTGTGACTGTTCCTAAGTGCTCTAAAAGTTCTTATTTGTCCAGTTTTTTTCCTCGAACATCAGCTCTTTGGAATTCGCTTCCTTTATCTCGTTCTCCTGATCCATATAATTTGCAATCTTTTGATGTCGTCTGTCAATCGTTTTCTTGCTCTATAAACTTCATCTTTTTTTCCCAGTAACCTCCAACTCCTTTAGTGGTTTCTTCCAGCCTTGTTGGAAGTGAAGATGTTGAAAGAAAAATAAATAAATAAAATATATATTTATGGCTTTATCATTATTTTTACTAATGGCTATATATCATTTATTACTATATTACAATGAAATATATTGAAATGGCGTTACTTTTTGATTAGGAAATACCAGATAGTATGCCACTTTCTATAAATGTCGAAGCAGCTTCTGGTGAAATGAATACTATACAATCACACGTTGAAAGGCAAAATGATGAAAGAGAACCTTCTGTACCTCCACAAGCATGGTCTGAACAAGAATCCAACTGCTATTCTTCTTGTAAGTTTTATACCCTATAATATAATTCAATATATTTTGAAAAGATATACTTGCCTTTAAATTATTATTTTTAAAAGTAGGTTTATTGTTTTCAGCTTCAAGTCTCGTTTCAGATACAGAAAGTGATCGATCAACTGCAGCTCTTGTTACTTCAGTAGCTAGAGTGTAATGAATAAATAATATGGTACATTCTTTGCTACATTCAATGGGAGGATATTGCCGAAATAGTATTTTTTTAGAGCGTTTCGCTGAAAAAAATATGGTTGCTTCTCAAAATTTTAAATTTGATAGCCTTTTAAAAACATCTAACAATTTTTTTGAATTTTTTTTTTTTTATCTATAGTTTTTAATCCGATTTTTTTTTCTTTCTGTTATCTATATTTGTACGAAATTCGGTAGATTCAGTAACTCATACTCAAAACCTTATTTTTATTGATTTGTACGAAATTCGGTAAATTCAGTCATTCGTACCCAAATCCTCATTTTTATTGATACTAAGGGATCGTCCATAAATTACGTCACGCAACTTTTGACCGTTTTTGACCCCTCCTCCTCCTCCACCTCCCCCATCGTCACAAAATTGTAGCTCTTAAATAGCAAGTTTTGTATGAGTCGTAACAAAACCACCAATCCCCCCTTCCCCCTTATAGCATGACGTAATTTATTGACGATCCCTTAGAAGCGTTAAGGCTGTTTGTATTTTAACTTTTTAGCAAATAAACTTTTTATTAAAAGTAATTTACCTCCATTAAATTGTGCATTTCATTTATAAATGAGTGTACGCTAGTTTTATTAAGTAAAGTTAAATTATTTTCTATGAGATTCTTTTGTTAAATTATGTTTCCTTCATATATTGCTTAATATTAGTTATTGTGCAGTAAAAAAGTAAGATGATTAATCGTTAAGCTGCAAATGTAAATGTATCAAAAAATATCGACCAAGTATTAGCATATTTGTCGGTTTTGTTTTTATTCTAAAAGGTTATTTTTATATATTGGTTATTTATTGTTGCTTTTCTATCATTGATATGTAAATAAAAACAATAAATTTGTTCTCATTGTTATCAATTTGAGTTTTATTTTAAGTCGGGTTTTTCATGTGTGTGGTTAAAACCACTCAAAATCCAAAGTTAATTTTTTTCCTTTGTTTTTTTATTTTAGTTCAAGATTAATAGGAGTTTTTTGAGTAATTAAGAAAATACATATCTAAACTCAAACACAATACTTTTTACGTGTTTTGGATGACTATGATTGCTTGTATTAGATATTTTGTTTAGCAACAGTTAAGGTAGTTGGACTACAAAAGGAACAATTTTTTTCAGATTACTTTAAATTATTTGGCTGTAATTTAAATTAAATTGCTGTAAATAAATCTTTTTAGTCTCAAGGCTAGTGTGCAAAATATGGGATGGGCAAGCAAAATATGGGACGGGCAATATCAGTTGATTAATTTAGTGTAGAGCTCAATATCAGTTGATGAATTTGATTTAGCTGCTGACATGAATAATTAAATTCAAACGTGAATTACATTTTAAAGCTGATCAGAAAGATTTTGAAGGTAATATTAGATCTTTGCTTGCATTTCGTAAAAAGGAATTAGTCATGAAAATGCTAAGACCTTATCTATGATTATGAACGTCGTCGAGCCAGCCAGTATTAAGGCTTTCAATAAATTGCAAAAAAACACATAAGGCTTCAAAACATACATTACTGAATGACTTATATTAATTGAAATGAAATATTGGCGATAACGTATTACTCAGTGATCCAAAAATCCCATTCAATTTTTGGATCATCGATCCAAAAATCCAGTCTATTTTTAAGTGGTGAGCAAAAATGTGCCACAACTATAGATTTTGGTGACTAATCATAATTTATAAAATTTTGAGATAATGAGGTTTTTTGTATTATAAAAAAAATCGAATAAATTCATTAAGACTAAACATGTGAATATGGCAATTTTTCCAATAGCAAATAAGAACTTATCAGCAAAAACTGACTTAGCTAACGTTTTTGATAAAATCAAACAAAATTCTTTTAAATAAACTAAAAATTTACGGAATAGGTGGTAGTGTTTTAAATTGCATAAAAGCTGTTTAAATAATCAAAAGCAACTTTTATACGTTGATGAAGTATCATCAGTAAACTTGAATAATATAACATGTGGAGTTCCTCAGGGATCAATATTAGTTCCTCTTCTCTTTCTTATTTACATCACAAAGCTTCAAATTTAATGATGATTATGTTTGGAGATGACACAAACTTATTTTTATCTCACAATAATATTGTAATACTATTTCATTATACGAATAAAGAACTAATAAAGGTTTCTGATTGGTTTAAGATAAATAAATTTAATATTAATGAAACAAAATAATTTTTTTTCCATTCTAATTGCAAGAAAATATATTATGCCATATGACACGCTACCTTGTTTTACTGATAAATTACTTAAAAAACAACTATCAGTTACTTACCAACTTACTTAGTCTGAAATAAAAAGATCAAAAACTTACTTAGTCTGACATAAAAAAAACAAAAAAGGTTAAAGTCTTATATATAAAATTTATTATATAAAGCAAGAAATTTTCTAAATAAGAACACTTAATTTAAGTTTTATTAAACTATGAAAACATTGCTTGAGGTAGAACTAATAAAAATAAACTTGAACCAGTTTATCGTCAACAAAAACTTGTTGCACGTCGTATTAATTTCAAAGATTGATTAAGTCGTGCCTTTATTAATTAAAATAAAAAATTCTAATACATATTACCTTAATATTTTTAATGTTATTTGCTTTATGTTTTAATGTAAAAACAATCTGTACCTTTTCATAATTTGAATACCGAAAAAGAAAAATACAATTTTTCGAAATGATAACGACGTTTGTAAATCAGCCTATCAAACAAACTTTGGAAAATACTGTATTTTGAGAAACCACATATAAAGAGCTTTTACTTTAGAATATATTAATAAATTAATCAAAAATTTTGACTCAAGAGTTTAGCAATCCAACTTATAAACAAAAACATGAAAGTCATTTTTTGATAGATGATATATCTATGTTCTTTTGACTTTTTAAAGATCTTCATATAAAATTGTAAAACACATCTCTATATTTATAATGATATCTTTTTTAATTGTTTTATTTTAAATTTTGTTTATGGTTTTAATTCTTTAATTAAATATTATCTATAGCTTGAAAGCTTGAGTACTTTTATTTCTTATTGTAAGTTTCATTATTTATTTTGTGAATATTTTATAATATAAAATTTATAACACGTAAACATTTTAGCGGTTCTTGACGACATGACCTTACGTTTTTTAATAAGAATCGTGTAAGTTTTTATTATATTTCTGTATTTTATATTTATAAAGTAGATTGCTTTTTTTTTTATTTAATAAAGAACAAACAAACAAAAAAACAGTGATTAGTAAAAAGCTAAGTTATTTTCTGTTGAACTAAATTAATTCTCTTTATATATCAAACTACACTGATTTTTGATATGATAACAAAAAAAAATTTGAACTTGCAGAAATTTTTCAACCAAATAAATCCAATTATGTTACTTGTAGTTTTTAAGGTGAATGTTTATAAAAAATTAGAAAATTCACTCTGATTATTCTCAATGGATATGGAAAAAAACAAAGTTAATGACTTTCACCGAGGAAAAGCTATATAATAGTCTTTTCAAATCACAATAAAAAACTTCAAAGACTTGCCCTACAACCAGGGCCGTCCCGAGGGGGGGCGTAGGGGTGTATAGCTCCCCTACAAATTTTATTAGTCGGCAAATCGGACACTAGAGTTGGAAAAATTGGATCCATAGTTAGCAGTCGGCAACTGTCGGGCAACGAGGAAAAACAGATAAATCACCTCCCCCCCCCCCCTAATTAAAATCTCTTCGGGACGGCCCTGTCTACAAACCGATGTAATCCTAATAAAGTAAACACTATTTAATAAAATGTTAATTACTTAAATACTTTTAAAAAACAAGAACAAAACAAAATTTCTATAGAGTTGAAAAACCAAAACTTAATATGATTTTTTAAATTATTAATAGTTATTTAGCTGCTCCAAGAAATTCTAAAGGTTTTATCACAGAGCACCATCGCACAGTACGCCAGTAGTTAGATGAAATGGGTAAGGTTTTAGATATTTTAGATGAAATTTTAAAATTTTTGTTGAGATCAATGTGAACAATTTCAATGAGGTCAATGTAATCAATTTCATTAAATCTGTCTAGTCATAACACCAAATTTAGAGTATTCAGAGATGAGAAAAAGCATTTTGTTGATTAGATTTTATTAGACGCATAATTTTATTAGACGTTCAAACGATATTAATTGGAACAACTAAGTCATCTCAATATTGTTCAGTGAGTGATGTTTCCTTAAAAAAGTATGAATAGTCTTAATATGCTAAATTCAGATTATATTCACATCCATTCAAGGATTCATATTTTTGAGATGATTATACACATTGCATATAAAAAAGAAACAAGAAAATGGCAAGCAAGATCTAAAGAACATAAAGAAAAGGTATCTGTGATTAAACAAAAGATTTAGACTGATTTTATGAAAAAAATGAAACTTGTTGTTGATTTCCTCAAAAGTGGTGGTTCTGGAACAAGCAACAATGGCAATACTTCATAACGTGCTTTTGCAACATATGAACAAACAGCTGAATTTATGAGTATTTATCAAAACCTCATATTCAGATTTTACATTACCTCGGTAGCACTATCTTCAGGATATGAAATAGACTGCTAAAAATTTAAGGATTATTTTTTTGACACTGTTAGACTATATTTGTCCCTTTATCCATATTATTACACGACTCAATCTGTGTACAAAGTATTGATACTTGAACATGACATAATTCAAAGACTTACATTACCCATAGAACTTATGTCAAAAGAAGCTCAAGATGCTAGAAATAAAGACTTCAAAACTCGCAAATATTTCAGTCGAAAAACATCCAGAAGATCAACAAATGCTCCATGCTTTAAATGACCCTGTTATTTCATCACTGCGTAAATCAATATCACATTAAACAAATCATAAAACATTTTCTTCAAATATTTCATGATTTTAACAGTTTTCAAACGGTATTATTGTTTTATAAATTTTCAATGAATTTTCAAATTTTGAAAGCGATTCTTTCAGCTGCAGTAACAGGTAGCGTAATGAACAGCACCTGCGCGGTGCAAAATTTATAAATATTGTAGCATATTTAATCATTAATAGCTCTGCAAATTCTTTCATGCTTGTTATTTTAACAACTTCCTCTCAAAAACCTTGCAGATATCATAGCAGTTTGTAGTGGAAATTCTTTTGTAAGGTCACCGTTATACTTTAATTCAAGTGCTTCAGCTGATTTCATAATTACTGGCTTCCATTTCTATTAATTTGGTTAATAGCATGAAAGCGAATAAGTTTGAAACTTCCAGCATCACTTTAAATCTGCTGTCGATTATAACTACATCTAAAACTTTACTAAATACATTAAAGCAAAAGATGTGATTTTTATTACCAAAACGATGATCGCTCAATTGTTCATCAAAATATTTTTTAACAACTTTTTGTTTCTACCAATTAAAAAGTTGAATTAATATCACATTTGGCCGCCATTTGAATAGCTTCGTCTATTGCCGTCAATATACTATAAATATTGCCGTCAATATTATGTAATTGCTTTGTCAATATACTCTTGGAGTTTTGATTGACCTCTCAAAGGTCTTTGATACTGTGGACCATGATATTCTTCTTTACAAACTTAAAAGTTATGGAGTCAAAAAAAATAATTTTAAATAGTTTTGTTCCTATCTTAAAAATTACAAATAATGTGTATATTATGAGAAAACCTACACTAAATTTGAAAACATTACCTGCGGAGTTCCACAGGGATCTATTCTAGGGCCTTTATTGTTTATCATTTATATCAACGATATTTACTTATCATCTAGTATATTAAACTTCAATCTTTTTGCTGACGACACTCAAGTTTTTTATACTCACTCTAATATTAAGACATTCATTACCACTATGAATCGTGAACTTGATAACCTTAATGAATGATTTAAAGCCAACAAACTCACTCTGAACCCTCCCAAAAGCAAATATACTTTACTCTTTTCTAAATCTGACACGTTGCCCTTAAAACTCCTGAATATTTCAATAAAAAAAAACAAGTTGCAACGGACATTCTGTGTTAAACTCTTAGGCGTTTTAATCGATGAGCAAATAAGTTGGAAAGTGCATGTTTATCTAATAAAAATAAAATTTCAAAATCTATCGGAATTATGTATAAAACTAGATATATGTTGGATAAAAACTGTTTAAAATCTTTTTACTTTTCATTTATTCGTAGCTATATTAGTTATTGTAGCATTGGATGGGCAAGAACTTATATGTCAAGACTAACGTGTATCTTAAAAAAACAGAAACAAGTAAGCCGTCTTATATTAAATGCTAATAAATACACCAGTGCCAATTATCTGCTTAGAAAGCTTGGAGTGTTGAATGCTTACCAATTAAATATTTATAATATGATGCATTCCATAGTTACTGATGTAACGTTTGCAAGTTTCATACCTAATTTAAATACTTTCCATTTATATTAGATCCTCGTAATAAAAGTCAAAATGTATTTATATATATGGGTAACGTTGGTGTATATATAAAATTTCCAGACTATTTGTATTTATCTTTAAGTAGAAGATATATGTTCGTTACTGACGTTTTTTTTTATTCCTGGTAACGATTTTGATGAAGAAATTAATTTTGACAATCCAATCTCTTCATTGCGTTTTTTAATTTCATCAACATCAACCAAAATAACCTTGACACCCATATTTTCTGCTGTCTTTGCAAATTGGGATGCTGTTGTTACTTCGATATTTTGAGCCAAACTATATTTTGAGCCAAACATCCCTGCACGACAAATCCGTCAACAACGGATTTGCCGTGCAGGGATGCAAAAAAAAAACCATTTAACTTTCATCTTGTGTCGTTTTTGTAACATTTTTAAAGACTCCATTATATACTTATTTTTGAACTGAGATGTTGCATTATTACTCAAAAATGTAACTTGTTGGACTTTTTCTGGCAGCTGCACCATAATGACATCAATAAATGGAATCACGGTTTCTTTTGAATGTTTTTGATGGTCCGATGCAATTGCAAGTGACTGCAAATGACACCAATGGTATACAACTGGGGTGACGATTGAAATTGGAGTCTGGCCGTAATGAGCGCTGCGTGGTTCGTTTTGAGTGATGCATTTAAAGTTTTCTGCAAAATCAACTCCTACGACAGCTTGGTTAGAATTTTGTTGTATACATATATCAATCATTTGACGATATAGTTTAGCTTGATTAATTTTTACAAATTTGTGATCCAAAAAATTAGGAGCTAGTTCGTATAATTCATATAATAATTCACTTATCGGTCCAGACTTTCTCGATATTTTTTTTTTTTTTTTTTTTTTTTTTTTATTTATTTTTTTTTAAATAGTATAAATTTTCGTGATTAAATAATAAATATTCGTTAATATTGAATATACATATAAATAAATTAAAAAAAAAAAAAAATCACAAACATAAATAATAAAAAAACTTCTGTAATACGAACTGTAAGAAGAACGCGGGAAACTTGCAGAAGACCAAAAGGTCTTATCATCAAGAACCGCTTTACATTGTCATACATATATATATATACGTATAGAAAAATTAAAATATTTACAAAATTTTTACGTTAAATTGTTACATTATAATTGTATTAAAGTGTAAGATAACAATTATACAAACATGTATCGTTACTTTTTCTTAATATTACCACGTTTATTGCTAACGCAATGTTTGAAATATATATTAAAGTATATTAAAAAATAAGTGTTTATATAAGAAGTTAGCAGTGAACAAATTTAGAAAAAATGAGTAAGTAAATTTTTATACTTTAAAATACTCTTTTTAATAGTTTTTTTAAAGCCATTTATGTTTTCAAGGTAATAATATTTTGATTAAGTAATAAAAACTTATTCCAAATATGAGGTGCACGATAAGTAATTTTAAATTGCACAAGCTTAGTTTTGCATGAAGGCTCAAAAAGGGCACTATTTGTGCGCAACAGGTATTTATACTCGGACTTTTGTTTATAAAGACTATAGAAAATTGAAGGAGTTTTTAGCATTTTACTATTATATATAAGACTTAGAACATTATATATATTTAGTTCAAACAATGTTAGTAAAGACATCTGTTCAAAAAGAGGCTTTGTGTGTTCGTTTTTATTTTTAAAATTAATTACTCGTATAGCATGCTTCTGTTTACGATAGAGAGGTTCTAGTTTGCTTTTATAGGTACCACCCCATGCTGTATTACCGTAATTTAAATAACTTTGAACAAAGCTATAGGAGATTTGTTTAAGTAGCGGCTTTTTCAATAAATGGCGTGATCGGTATATTATTCTAATACTTTTAGATATTTTACTACTTAAATAGGCGATATGTTTATTCCAATTTAGATTTTCGTCAATAAAAACACCTAAAAATTTAGTAACATTATCCCTACTTATTTCTCTATTTTCAATAAACAATTTTGGACGAGAAGATTCAACTTCTTTTTTTTTATAAGAAGGATGAAATAAAGAAAACTTCGTTTTACTTATGTTAATAGAAAGTTTATTTGCCCTAAACCATCCAGAAATTTTTTCTAATTCTTGATTCATTTCTACGCACAGTTCGTTTATAATTTTTCCGGAGATAAAAAAGTTGCTATCATCAGCAAACATTATAGTTGAAATTCTTTTTGATGCCCGATAGAAATCGTTAACGTAGATTAAAAAAAGCAAAGGCCCAAGTATTGAACCCTGAGGAACACCACACTTTAATATGGAAGGATTAGAGAGTTTATTATCTCCATAGTATATAGATTGCACACGTTTATCTAAGTAGCTTTCTATCCATTTGTTCGTTCTACCCCTTATGCCATACATGTTAAGCTTTGATAATAATATTTTGTGGTCGACTGTATCAAAAGCCTTAGAGAGATCTATGAATACACCTAATGTAACTTCTCCGTTTGTAAAAGAGTTTTTAATTTCATCAACTAGGTGAAGGATTGCGTGTTCAGCTGATGTATTTTTTTGAAAGCCGAATTGCTTGGAGTAAATAAAATTATTTTCTTTAAAAAAAAGTATATATTCTATTGTGCATAATTCTCTCAAGTATCTTAGAGAATGTAGAAAGTATTGATATTGGTCTGTAATTGCCTATTTCACTTGTATCTCCTGATTTAAAAATAGGTTTTACTTTCTCAGTTTTCAGTTTTCAGGAAAGATACCTTCCTCTAAGGAGTTTTTAAATATTTTAAATAAAGGAACTTTAAGCTCGTTTTGGCAATTAATTATAATGTTGCTATTGATGTCGTCGATTCCGGTTGCTTTGTTTCTTTTTAGGCTTTTAAAAGCATTGTTAAATTCTAACATGGTTAGTTTTTCGTTATTCAATTCATTTTTATTACGATCTAAATATTTATCAAAGGATTTGTTTGCACTAGGAACTTGGGAAGCAAGTTTAGATCCTATATTAACAAAGAAGTTGTTAAACTCATTTGCATTGACGTTTTCATCATGAATTGTTTTGTGGTTGATTTTTATAGTTTTAGGAAAGCACGGTTTGTTAATTTTTGGTTTACCAATAATTTCATTTAATAATTGCCATGTTTTCCTAGAATCTGTTTGACACTTATCAAGTAGTTTATTATAATAATTAGATTTAGCGGTTTTTTTAATTTTCTCAAAGAGACTTGCATAACTCTTGTATTCCGATTTTGTTTTATCGCATTTTTTTTAAGGTACTTTATATATAATCGTTGTTTCCGCTTAGATGATTTTTTAAGACCTTTACTCAACCAAGGTGAATTTATGTCTTTAAATTGAATTGTTTTTACTACTTTGGGGAAGTGTTTATCATAAAGAAATACAAAAATATCTATAAACGTATTATACATTAAATTGGTATCATTTGAGAATTCTAAATTTGACCAATCAATATTGGCTAACTCACTTTTAAAGTTAACCTGGCTATCCAAAGAAAAATGTCGCCTTGTGGTTGTTTTTTTTTTTCATTTATTTTAATTTTATTTGAGGTACTTATTGTAATAAATATCGGAAAGTGATCCGATATAGATATTTTAATTACTCCTTTCTTTAAGGAGATTTCAAATAAAGAATTTGTTAGTATATTATCTATTAGCGTTGCCGAATTTTTTGTAATTCGGGTTGGTTTATTTATAAGAGGAATTACACCAAATTGAAATAAATTATTGTAAAAACTTTGTGTTTCTATATTATTTTCATAATTTAGAGCATTAAGATTCAAATCTCCTATGATAAATAGTTGTTTTTTTTCTTGTAAGCTTTTCAAAATAATATTTTGAAGATAATTTGAGAATATTTCTGTTGATGTTTGTGGCGGTTTATAACAGCATGATATTAAGGTATTTTTAGAGTCATTGTTAGTGATTTCAATAGAAAGAAATTCCCTGTCGTAATCAGATGTGCATAGGTCGTTTCGTAATTTATACCGCAAACTATTTTTGATGTAAATTACAACACCCCCGCCTCTTTTTTTCGATTTCCTCTGCAAATGCACTCCTTTATAGTTATTTAATTGAAAAAGCGTGCTTTCGTTAAATTCGTCATCAGTTAACCATGTTTCGCTTAAACAAATAATATTAAAAATAAAATTGCTTTCCTCTAAGAATATTTTAAAGTTTTCAAAATTTGCTTTAGCACTTCTAATATTAAGATGAACAAGAGAAAGGCTCTCATAAGGCTTAACATCTTTTAAATACTTATTTATTTCATCTGGAAACATGTAAGGTGTTTCCATATTCATTAATGATTATTGCAGTAAACGTTGGGACGATCCTTTTTTAATTCATTTTTAACCCATTTTCGCCAAGTTACTTGATTATTTAAACTCTCAATTTGATACTCCAATATTTGAATGTTAAGTGCATCCATACAATATTCGCATGGGTTCATGAAACACTCAATAAGCGGATTCTCACATGTTAAGTTTAAGTGCATGTCATTGTCTGTCAACAAATAATCAAATACGGGATGTGACTTTTTTAGAGTTACTAATTTAAAACGCACATTTTCATGAATAGCGCAAACACAAACGTTACGTGGTACTTTAGTGATTGACAAAACATTACATGGTCTTAAGTAAAAAAAGTTAATCCAATAATAATACTTGGATTCTGTTTTTTAAACATTCCATAAACTTCCTTTATGGGGTAGATCAAATGTTTAACACTAAGTTTTTTTTTAATTCCGCCTTCACAAGCTTCAACAAAGTCTGATATGTTTGGTGTTGTACTTATATAATTGCTTAGATAAAAACTTTGCGCTAATTTTATAGTATCATCTGATACATTTTTACAGTTGCTGCGATTTAACTTAAACGGTTGATTTTCAGTTAATAATCTTTTCAAAATGGAAATATTTTGTTCTGGAGATCCAGCTAAGGCATTTTTTACGTTTTTCATTAACTTACCTTTGACTTGAGGACAAGAATAAGGACTTGTCTTATTTATTGATCGCTCAGCAGTTTTCTTCTTCTCTCTATACTTCTTTTGCCTTTCGCTATTTTATGTATTTCTTATTTTCCTTTTCTCATCATTGAGTGAAATTTTTAATCTTTGTCTATAAGTTTTTGAATAACCTGCATTAAGAGTTTTGTTTTGCTCTGGATTCTGTTTCCTCCTTTATGCAGACTTTTTTTTTGGTGCCTTACTATATGATAAAAACAAAATTACTTTTTTTATACTCTTTATATATGAGCGACTTGATTATTAAACAATTAAAAAATAAAACTCACGACATGGTAATTTCATTTTTCAAAAGTAAATCTAATGCTTGCAAGTACAATTTTCAAATTATGAAAAAATAAAAGTTCTGTGGTAATGTAATTCAATGCTATTTAAAGTTGCGTTACGTCGATTACATCGTTTTAATCACGTTTTCAAAGTAGTTACTGACGTAACGCAACTTTAAGTATAAAATTTGAAATCAATTTTACTTTGATGGAAAAAATAATAATAAAGTTTTGTTTTAAATAATCAAGAGTTACATTTTATTAGAAAAAAATTTTTGATTTAAAATTTTTACTATAAGAATCGAGTTTTTATATATTTTTTCTTACTGACGTAACGCATATTTTTTCAATATTCTCGTCAAATATTTTTATTCATTATTTACTTTTGGTTAAAAATCATTTTTGCTATGAAATAGTGCATCTACCTTCTCCCTTTACATATCAAAAAACTTTTGAAAAATTGCAATCACATATACTTAAAGTATATACCATTGTTAGCAGTAGTAGTTTCATTTATTTCGCCGTTAAGAATATATACAACGTACAAATATAACAAAAGGAAATGGCTGGAGCAAGAAGAAGGCATCAATTAGCCTTATCACCGAGCCCCATTACAATCGTATTTTACAAGTCCGTAAAATATTAAAAAATCTTTACAAACGTCAAGTATAAGAAGTTAAGAAACAAAAAAGTGATTAAAAATTTAAAGTAAACCTAGTTAAGAAAGATATAAAATGTATAAATGTATATGTGTATATACATACACATATACGCACATGACACATACACACATACATATATATACACGTTGCCTCGTATTGTCGTTTTTATAATAAAATGAATAAAATTCCATCCACAACAACATAAAATATACAAAATTGTCAAAAGTAAAATAAATATAAGATAATTTACAAAAAGATACTGCATGTTTAAATGAAACAAGAAATAAAACTTTTTAAACTTCAAGTCTAAATATAAAGTAAACATTTTTAAAGAAGTCTGATAAAGACATTGAAATTCTTAAGGTGGTAGACCTACGAAAAATAGAGATTTTTGATCAAAAATTGAAAAAATAGGTAATTTATTGTTTTTATATAAAAATTTATCCTCTATCTGCGGATATATGACTTGTTTAGGTTTGATCAAACTAAAAGGGTTTAAATTAACATATTTTATTAGCTAGTTTATTTATTTGCCTTAGCAACGAAAAGTTGATACCTCTTTTTACCCAAATTAGATGGGCAAAATGACAAATCTTGTAAAGCTTCTTTTTCCAATATAATATTGCTTTAAAGTCACATTTTCTTATAATAATTGTCATATTAAACTGTTTAATATTGGTAGTGGTATAAAATCATTATTTATGAATCTTTCAACTCTTGATTTAATTCAAATCAGTTTTACTTGTGTATAATTGGAATGTCTTTTGGAAAAAGCAACAAGCAAAATTTTTCACGAAAAAGAAAGAAGAAGCCTCCTCTAAACAAATATTAAAGAATAAATCTTTCGAATATTTTACCAGAAAAAGTTACATCTAGCATAAGTAAAAAGAGGCTAATTATAGATCAAACTAATCTCAATACCAATAGTGAAGTAATAAGACAGAAAGATGATTACTTTTTATTTATTAATTTCTCTATACTTAAGAGTTTATTTCAAAACAAAGAGTAACAACTGATGGCTCTTGGCAAAAGCGGGGTTTCACATCACTAAATGGTGTTGTAACCTCTGTCGCTAATAACAAAATTATAGATACTAAAGCTTTTTCTAAGTATTGTAAAGGTTGTTCAATGTGGAAAAAATATAGAGGATCACCAGCCTACAACAGATGGAAAGCAGATCACACATGTCACATTAACCATACAAAGTTATCTGGTGCAGTGGAAGCAGCTGGTGCATTGAAAATCTTTTCTCGATCAGTTGAAAAATACAATTTGATTTATCATGAATACCTAGGGGATGGTGATACTTCTTCTTTTAAAGAATTTGAAGAACCTAATCTATATAAAAATAATAATATTCAACCAATAAAATTAGAATGCATGGGGCATGTGCAGAAGCGACTTGGTACACGTTTGCGAAAAATCATACAGAAGTATAAAGAAACAGAGAAACCCCTACACGGAAAAAAAAATTTGACTAATAGTGCAATTAACTCAATGCAGAATTATTATGGTATTGCAATTAGAAATAACACTAACAACATTTATGCAATGAAAAAAGCAGTAGGAGCAGTTTTGTGGCACAGCACAAATTTCAGTGATAATAGCATTCGTCATTCTGTGTCCGAGGGATGAATATTCCTGGTGCAAGTGGCAATTAGACAAGCTTAAAGGTACAAATACTCACACTAACAAAATTAACTTACCTATCTTTATTCATAATATAATAAAACCTATTTTTAAAGATTTATCTAATGATGATTTGCTTAGAAAATGTTTACATGGTCAAACCCAAAATTCAAATGAAGCATTTCATTCAATTTTATGGACTCGTTGTCCTAAAAACATTTTTGTAAGTAGAAGAACATTTGAACTTTGTATAAACTCTAAAATAGTTTATTATAATGATGGTGGAGATGGGGTAAAATCTGTTTTAAGTTACTTCGGATTGTTAGGATCAGTGACTATTCCAAAACTGGTTTTAAAGGACCAAAAGAGAATTGTAAACAAGAATCATAAATCAACTTCAATATGCAAAAAGCAAAGAAAAAAACTTAGATCTCTTCATAAGGGATACTTAGATAATGAAAAAACAGATTCATATAGCTCTGGTAGCTTTTAAGGAGTGTTTATAGACATAAAAATTGGTTTTTAATTTTTGACTTGATTTTTCTCATTTTGAGATTTTTAGTTTTTTTTTTAATTTTAAAACATGATATCTCCAGTTTAAGTTCAGCAATTAAGCTAAAATTTTTAAGATATGTTCTTCATACATGAAGAATTCATTTGTCATAAGATTTTTAAAATTTCTTATTTTTGGGCGCTACAATGTGGTTTTATATGCCAGAGTTTTTTCATAAAAATATATATTCAAGTTTAAAAGTCAATTTAATCTGAACTAGGGAGGCAAATTTAAAAACCCTATGACAAATGAATTTTATACATATGCAGAACTACCATACCAAATTTGTAGTTTTGATTTTAGTCATTTTTGAGAAATTGTGTTTTGAAGTTTTCGTATTTTTCACACTTTTTAATAAAATTTCGAGGCAAGCGAGGCACTTTTTTATATACTTTTTTGATTTTATGTTTAGTTTCATAATTATTGTTAACAACTGCTTAGTTTTGGTGTAAATATAACTTTGATGCTTGAAAAAAGCATAACCTTAATAATAATAGCTGATCTTCTTATTATTTTTAGTTTTTTGGTAGTTAACATGTTAAAGTTGTTTTAGTTAATTTATCATTATAAATTTATTTTGATAACTTCTAAAAAAGACTGACAATATTTAGAATATTAAAATCCATATTTACTAAATGATATTTTAAATTAGCTTTGAATTGCGGAAGTGTTTGTTTTTTATTATGAACAAACTGTTTAAAACTTTTCCATAAAAAAGGTCCCTGATACTGAATAGAATAAGAACATAACTTTAGATTAAATTTTGGAGTTACAAAATTGTTTCCGGAAAATCTTGTGGGGTATTTATGGCTTATTTTACTAAAATATTGATTAAATATTGTTAGAGTTCGTGTTTTATTTTATACATGAATTGTAAGACTAAATATATATTAATTTTGTACACGTTTAATGATCCAAGCTTACTTAGAAGTGGCTCGCAAGGCACATTTCTTGTTGCTCCAAATACAATTCGGCAAGCATGTTTTTGTTTTGAATAAATTTTTTTCAACTTTGTGTAATTTGTGCTTGCCCATACAATATTTCCGTAAGTTAAATAAATATGTATTAAAGAAAAATATAAATTTTTTAATGACCTAATGTTTAAGAATGGTTTTGCTTTATACATTATTGCAATATTTCTTGAAAGTTTTTTTACAGAGAGCTTATATGAGTCTTCCAAGATAAATTTTCATCTAAAATAACACCTAAGAAATTTACAAATGTTTGTCTTGTAATATTTATTTTATTTATTTTCAGATCAGGTAGTTTTAGGCGAAGATTATCTGTTTTATTTTGTTTATGGAATAGTATATACTTAGTTTTTGTTACGTTAAGCGATAGTTTATTACATGTAAACCATTCGTTTACTTTGTTTAACTCTTCATTAACCACTGTAAAAAGCGTTTTAATATCCCTATGTGAATAAAACAGGTTGGAGTCATTTGCAAATAAAATAAAATTTAATAAGTTTGATGTAAAAGATAAATCATTTATATAAAGTGAAAATAATAGCGGTCCTAAAATCGAGCCTTGAGGAACTCCGCATGTCAATATATTTTCGGACGTTTTACCTGTTTCATATTCTATAAACTGTTTTCTGCTTGATAAATGTTCTTTAAACCAAAGTAAGTTATTTATTTTTATTCTATAATGTTCAAGTTTTTTAAGAAGAATGACATGATTGACGGTGTCAAAGGCTCTAGACAGATCAAAAAAAACTCCTAATGTCAAACAATCATCATTGAAGGCATTTGTTACATGGGTTACTAGCTCGGTCAAAGCGTGATCGGTTGAGAGATTTTTTTTAAAACCAATTTGCTTGTTGAACAACATGTTGTTTACCGTTAAGTAGCTGTAAAGCCTATTATACATTATGCGTTCGAGTAACTTAGAAAAGCAGAAATGCGTTCGAGTAACTTAGAAAAAATTTTTTTGGAACTTTACCTGATTTAATAGAAAGATCAAAAATGTGATATAGAGAGGGTTCTATAATATTAAAAACTGATTTTACAACATGCATGCTAATTTGATCAAAACCTACACTAGTGTTGTTTTTAAGACTATCTAGAGCAGATCGCAACTCATAAATATCTAGTTTAGATTCATCCATTACTTTATCATAGGTTTTTAAATATAAATCATATGAAGAAGAACTTGACGGAATTTTTTCAGCTAAGTTAGGCCGAATATTAAGAAAGAAGCTGTTCAAATTTTCAGCAATTATTGCTTTATCGTATATAAATTTACCATCTACTAAAATTTTTTTGGGCAGATTTTTTTTTTCATAATTTTTTGAATTGCCAATAATTTCTTTAATTACCGTCCACATCTTTTTAGTGTTTCCGTTAGACATCCAAGGACATAGGAGCGACTTGGTATTTATAACAATTTTTTTCTCAGGAAACGCATTTTCATACTGATTACAAAAATGATGAAGAAATAGTTCGTAGGCATTGTTTGCCTTACTTGATTTTAGTATAAGTTCCCAATCAATTTTATATTTTAAAAAGTCTTGGAATTGTTGTATGGAGTTTTCATTGATCTGCCTCTTGTATATAATAGTTTTTGAAGGCTTATTGTTAATTGTAATATTTTTAGTAATTAGAAATGTAGCAAAATGATCTGATAAGTCTGTCTTAATTATACCAGTATAAATAGGGTTTTTATAAAAATTGTTGGTGATTATTTTATCTAGTAATGTAGAAGAGTTTTTAGTTATTCTGGTTGGCTTATTTATCGTTGGAATAACATTATGTTGAAGAAGAGTATCTATAAAGTATTTAGTGTTATTTGAAGCATGTTTCATCAAGTCCAAATTGATGTCTCCGACTATGTATACATGCTTTCGTTTTTTATTGACTTAAGTTAAAAATGTATTTAAAAGAGTTTTAAACACTTTTGAATTGTCAGCTGGTTTCCTATAAGTAGTATTAATTGTTGTTTTTTGTGGTTTTATTAACAATTTCAATGCATTATGACTCACAATCTGTTTCATTAACACATAGGTCATAACGTGGGACAAAGTTAATTGAATTGCGAACAAAAATACTTACGCCTCCGCCACAATTTTTTTTCGCGGTTGATGAATTGACGTGTAATTAATTAATTCAAAACGTAAATTTTGTTCATCGTATTTGCACCACGTTTCTGTTATACAAATAATGCTAAACTTGTGTTTTATTTCATCCAAGAAAAGTTTTAAGTTTTTTAAATTTTTATTCAGACTTCGGATGTTAATGTTTAATATTGAAAATGCTTCTTTATTTTTTTTTTAAATATTGTGTAGATTCCCAAACCGTGTAGTATTTACTTTCAAGACTAAATTTGTCGAAACAATCCGTATCAGTATTATTATCACTAAGATTATCAAAAGAAAATTTAAATTCATGGCATTCCTCCATTTAAGATATAAATAAAAATAAATTAATAATTAGAAAAGATTAAAAAAATTACTTCTTTAGCCTTCAGATTAAACTCTTTTACTATTAGTTTGTCGTACTCTATAACGGCATATTTTCCAGCATTACGCGAAATCTTCATTTTTTCTCTTCTTCGCGTCTTATTTTGTTTGTTTCGTATGAAAAATCTTCATTGATAAAAATGCCTGTTCCTTTAAGCATCTTTGCGTGTTTTAAAATGTTCTCTTTGTCTTTATAATTCAGCAATTTAACTATGATAGTTCTTGGTTTATTCTTTACATTCTCTGTGATAGTGCGTCTTTCGATACGGTGCGCTCTTTCAATACTTATTGTTAACTGTTCGTTTAAATTACGTTGGATTTTTGTTTCAGCTTGTTCCCATGTTTCTTTTTCATTTTTTTGTACACCTTCTATTCTAATATTGTTTCTTCTATTTCTATCTTCTAACTTTCTCATACTTTCTTTTAGTCCATCGCTTAATTTATTTGCCTGGTTTTGCATCGATTTTAAATGTACTGTCTGGTTTAAAACTGTTGAAATTTCTGTATTTATTAACTTTTTAAGTTCCTTTTCAAGATTTATAACTTTTTCATTAATCAAAGTATCTTGTGTAAACTCGATACTTTTTTCTAAATCTTTAACGTGTTGCTGTATTTTTTGTTGTTTTTTTTCGACAAACGAAATACGGTTTGTTATATTTTCAACTAGCAGTAAGCAACTCGTGATACGGGTTTTAATTAAAATATAAATATTAGCACTTATCTGATGGGTCTAAGAAATTATAATTGGTAACTTTGAAAAAAGAAAAAAAAGAAAAAGATATGTAGCTTAACAAATTCTAGTATTTATATTTAGATTCTGATTATAGTAAGATTTATACTTAGTCTTAGTTCTAAAGTGTCTTAAGTAAAAAATAATTAACAGAAATTAAGACCACCCAGCACTATATAGTGCCAAGTAATACCACAACTTAGTAACATCTCTCGACTGGCAAGGATAACAATCTTGCTTTACGCACTGCTAAGTAACACCAATTTTTAAACTTAAAAATAAAATAAAAAACAGAATATAAACATAGATAAGCTTTGAACTTATTATATTTTATAAACTATAGCTGGAGTTACCCGGCGTTGCCCGGGCCAATATTTAAACTGGCTTACCTGATATCTGTACACAAAAATGGGCCCAAAAAATGGTCCCCTCTGATCCCGGGGTCAAGGAGACCCCGGGATCAGAGGGGTCAAGGGGGCCCAAAAATAGGCCCCCTGACCCCGGGGGTCGGGGTACGGGGTCAAAACCCAGCTAAGAACCTTCTCCTCCTCGAGGACTACCCCCATGCCAAATTTCATCGAGATCGGTCGGGCGGTTTGGATTTCTATACAGAACAAACAAACAAACAAACACACACACACACATTGCCCTTTATATATATAGAAGAAAGACAAACAAACAAGCACACACAAACACACATTGCCCTTTATATATATAGCTGGAGTTACCCGGCGTTGCCCGGGCCAATATTTAAACTGGCTTACCTGATATCTGTACACAAAAATGGGCCCAAAAATGGGCCTAAAAAATCGGCCCAAAAAATGGTCCCCCCTGACCCCGGGGTCAGGGGGACCCATTTTTGGGCCCCCTTGACCCCGGGGATCGGGGTACGGGATCAAAACCCAGCTAAGAACCTTCTCCCCCTCGAGGACTACCCCCATGCCAAATTTCATCGAGATCGGTCCGGCGGTTTGGATTTCTATAGAGAACAAACAAACACACACAAACACACATTGCCCTTTATATATATAGCTGGAGTTACCCGGCGTTGCCCGGGCCAATATTTAAACTGGCTTACCTGATATCTGTACACAAAAATGGGCCCAAAAATGGGCCTAAAAAATCGGCCCAAAAAATGGTCCCCCCTGACCCCGGTGTCAGGGGGGCCCATTTTTGGGCCCCCTTGACCCCGGGGATCGGGGTACGGGGTCAAAACCCAGCTAAGAACCGTCTCCCCCTCGAGGACTACCCCCATGCCAAATTTCATCGAGATCGGTCCGGCGGTTTGGATTTCTATAGAGAACAAACAAACAAACACACACACACATTGCCCTTTATATATATAGAAGATTAAAAGTAAAATCTTGTTCATTTTGTCATTTTGAATTGCTGCATTTCCTGAAATAATTTTTATGAGCGAACTTTCTTGCGATTTGAATTTCTCCTCCATTATATTTTCAATTTCCCTTTTGCTTGCCATTTGTAAAAATATTTTTTTTAAATAAAAATATTCTATGCTTTTTCTTTCAAAAACTTAAAAATACTTAATTTTTTTCTTTTAATTCTTACGCTACAAAAACACGTCTGCTCATGAAGAAAGCATGCGGCAAGCATTAAATATACTCTATTGAATTTAGAAAATGAGAAAATTTCCGAGTTTTGGCAGCGTGAAGGTGCCTCATACCTAAATTTTGAATTTATATTTATATCAATTTTAGAACATATAAAGTATATATTATAATAATCCATAGGCATAAACAGTCAAAGAAAGATTTTTTATATCACAATTTTTTCAAAGTTTCTATGGAATGCACCATATTCTTTTATTCATGTTTAAAATAAAATACCATATGCTGCCTAATATTTTTAAAGACCTTTTCTTTATTATAGATCATAAATATCAAACAAAGCATTTGTTGCTTAATTATCAGGTACCAAAAACTCTGTTAAAACAATCCGAATTCTCAATAACTTACCGAGGGCCACATTTGTGGAACTTATTTCTCCCAAATAATAGTAAAACTACAACTTCAATTCAAACTTTTAAAAGTATCTTAAAAAAACAGTTACTTAATTATGACGTATCTCAAATACTATTTTATTTTTAATTTTTATTTATTCTCTTTTATTTTTTAACTTTTCCTTTTGTTAAAAAACGATATCACTCTTTACATCATTACTTATCTTTAAATTTTTTTTTATTTTTTTTATTTTAAGTTGTATTATATTCAAAACAAAAAAACAAAATAAATGTAATACTTTTTATTTAAAGGTATTTAATATTATTTTACTAAGTTTGTAATATTTTTTTATATGATTGATTACACAGGTCAACAAAAAAAAATTTCTGTTACCGAGTAAACAACTTGTTTTTTGTATAGCATTTCTCATTTTGATTTCAAATATGCATCTCAATTTTCACTATCACGTCAAGTTGTAAAGATATTTGGGTTCTAATCTTTAGCATTTGGAGTAAAATCCCTAATATTGACAAAAAAAATTATTAAAAAATATATATCAACCTAGGTTTCAAAAGAAGCTTTTGAGACCCAGGTTGACATATATTTTTTTTACTTTTGAATAACTTTTTTTTTGACAATATTAGGAACTTTACCCAAAATACTAAAGATTTAAACCCAAATATCTTTACAACTTGACGTGATGGTAACAAAATAAGTTGCATATTTGAAATCAAAACGAGAAATGCTATACAAAAAACAAATTGTTTGCTAGGCAGCAGACAAATAAAAAATTTTTGTTGACCTGTGTTATTTTTTGTTTAATATGTAAATGATACAACGGGACTGGACTTTTGTCTTCTACCTGCTCCCGTCACATCTCAACTCAAAAAAATATTGTAAACAATTTATTATAAAGATAACGAAGTATATATCAAAAAAAAAAAAAAAAAATTGCTGAGTAATACATATTTCTGAATTGTTTTAAATGTTTGCTGGCAGTTTGCAATGATTCGGTCGCAGTCATGAGAACGAAATTTTTTGTGAGTAACAATTTTGATGGTAAATTTACTTTACTCGAAATCTTCGAACATATTACGCATAGAAATACAAATTCAAACGTGCTTATTGTTTTCTGAAGCATAGACACATCTTTTTGTCCTTTTTTTTCTGACTTCTTGAAAATAATTCAGCAAGCGCTTTCAGTATATTCACAAAGTAAAGCTTAACTGCCAAAAGTAAAGTGTACCTTCCAGGCCAGCAAGTTGGATTTAATTGTCCCATCTTTTTTCATTATTGCCAAAAAATGCATACTTTCTGGAGTTGCAAAAAATGTTGAAACTTCATGGTAACTTTTCATAGCGTCATTTGTAACTAAGTTTATGTTATGAGCTGCACAGTGAAAGTATATAGTTTTAGGTTCATCTTGTTTGAGAAGTGACCGTTATAAGCCCCGCGCATAATGTTTACTCCATTGTAAGCTTGTCCTTTACATTTATTTAATGTTATCTGATTCTTTTCAAGCAGATTTAATGTTTCTTTATATAACCCAAGAGCTGTGTGGTTGTGTACTTCTGTAAAACCCCAAAAAACTTCCCTTATTTCAATTAATGTTGGTTCCTTTTTTTCATTTTGAATTATCTCTACATATCTACAGACTTGATTTGTTGGTCTTTTTTTTCTATTTTTTGCCATATCTTAATTGTATAAAAAGGAGCATATTGTTGATTAGCGTTGTCTATAAACGTGTAGCTATATAATGAATAATTTCATTCTGAATTTGATGGCCTAAATATTCAATAGTTCCATGGGGCTTGTTCAAAATATTAAAATTGTTAATAATTAATACTTAAAATTTTGCCCCCTGCCCCTCCCGCATTGCTGGGTTTTGCGGCATGGTAGTTCCACACAAAGATGGATACTAACAGCGTGCTCATAACTAAATTAAAAACAAATAAATTAATTAAATGTCAATAGAAAGCCAATAACAAAATTATATAGAATCAAATGGTTGTTCCTATTACAATAAGTATTTGTTGAAAGTGAAATATTTAATTTCATTTTCAAAGGTTAAAATATTGTTTGCTTTAACAGCCTCCGAGGTCATATTGTTCCTTGTGTCAGCAACTCGGTAAGAAAACAATATTTTCTTAAATCTAAGCGACAAAACTATTTGCGTATTTTATAAATATGAACCCAGGTATGGCTGTTGTTACCAATCGTAAAGAACATAGATTGTTCTGTACAAACAAGTTTACGAAAATGTTTCAATTAAGTCACTAAGTCGTTTTTAAGGCGCCAAACTTCGAGTGACTCCAAACCAAGCAACTGTAGTCTATTATGGTAGGACAAATTTCTAAGGTTCCTAATTTTCTTTCTAAACTTTTGCTAGACACTTTCAACTGACTTAATCAATCCAATTTGGTCTAGCAACCAAACTGGAGAACAATATTCCAGAATTGGTTGTATATATGTAGTGAAAGCTCTAACTGGGACACAAGGGTCGCGAGTTTCAAAATATTTCAAAACTAATTATGCTCTTGAGTTAGCTTGATAGATGACGTTAAAAATATGTTTTTTATAATTAAGTCTACAGTCCATTGCTGCTCCTAGATCCTTTGGGTTTGAAGACCAAGCCAAAGTACACTCGCCTAATTTATAGTTAACCTCTATACCTTTACATAATGAGGGAAGAAAACACTTACAACTAGCAATTGTTAGTTGCCAAGTTTTTACCCGTAGTAAGAGGGTTTCTACCCATAGTAAGTCTATTTAGAGCAATAACTAAATCTTGAATTAGGTATGAACTATATAACTTTATATTATCAGCATAAAATTTTATACAACAACCCAGATTATTAGTTTTAGTAGTTAAATCATTAACATATAATAAAACAATATTCGATAGCGTTTTATTTTATTTGTAAGGATGAATCTTTCTAATAGGAACAAATCTATAAATACCATTGTAAAAATGATTTGAGAAAATGTTCCAATAACTCAAAATACATAATTATAATATATTTAATTGTTTATAATTATTTTTATTTATACTTTATTACATTGTTTATTATATTATATTTATCATATTATATTGTTTATTGTATTATTTTAACTATATCTTATATATTATTTCTTTTTTTTCATTTATTTACAAAAAACATTATTTAGAGAATTAAAACCGTATTTAAACCTAACCTTAACCCTTACCCAATACCTTTACCTTAAACCTGGTCCAACTCAGATCTTCGATTGATGCAGCAGCACATCCTTGTTTTACCTATTCGTCAGTCAATAAATTTACTTTTCATTTTTCATAAAAGTTATTTACGGAAGTGTAATATTTTTATGAAAAGTAATTTTTGTCTCCGTAAGTATGCTTGTTTTATTCTCTGGCAACAAAGGCTATATTTAATTTAAAATAATTAATTTAATAAATTAATGCATTTAATGCTCAACGACTGTACTCAGCCCTGAATTAACCAATAAGCAAAATAAGCACAAGCATAGGACAGCAGAATAAAAGAGGCAAAATATAGAGCTTAATAAAATAAAAGAGCTGAATAAAAGAGGCAACATATAGAGGGAATTTGTTTATTTTTTTACTTTTTTTTTTTACACCAAATAAGTCAAAATCTTATATCATACTATAGTTTTATTTATAAATCATGTTTTGTTTTCAATGATGGAAAACAGAAAAGATTTTTTAATAATTTTTGAATAGATTTTGTAATTTTATGTCTTTTAACTTTCGTAGCAGTAATACTGTTTGTTTAAAAGCATGGTGTAGGACACAAGTATCTACCCAGAAAACGTCGTTTTAGTGGGTTTGCAGTGGACCTATATAGGCATTTAGTGGTTCATTTGAGTTTTGTTCATTAGTTACTTAGTGGACCATTAGTGGCACCCGCTATAAATGGCAAACCAATAACTTTCCAACATTTTAATAGTGGCTAGTCATTTTTTGCGGCTGCCACTAAGTAACCGCTTAGCAAAACTACAGTGGACAGCTCAAAATGCCTATATGGGTCCACTAAAATTTCGTTATAGAATTGGGGTTTGAAGTGAGATTTTTTTGTGTAAAAATGAAAAACTAGTTTTGAATACCTTTTGCGATTTGTGGATAATACGCTAATAGAAACGTTTGTCTTTTGAAGCAAACCAATCAGACACCCAAGTTCAACTTCTTTGTAAGAATCAAAGTGCTGCTGAGCCAAATTCGTTTCTCATTAATAAAAATAAATGGTAATCAAAAATAGCCGAGTCTGGTAAATACGGCGGGTGGGGGAGTAGCTTCCAGCTTAGTACTTTGGTTGTATACTGAACTGAATATTGTTCTGTCTACAAGTGAATTGACGTGTAACAAAATAATTTGCCGAGTCTTTCTAATCCCGTTCTGGTCATTTTTTAATCAATGCATGGTTCAGATTTATTTTTCAGACATCATTTTTAGTTCTTTCATAAGCGGTTTTGCATGTTCGCGTTTAAATTTAGAGTATACACGGCGTTAATTTTTGTTCAAAAATCTCCCTATCGCCAGTTTGCGCGTGTTTTTAAACTTACAGTCATAGTAAGTAGAAACCATGTGAAAATAACGGTAAAATTTTAATAGACCAATCAAAATTAAAAATTTTTGCGAGTGGTTTCTATTGGTACAGACATTTTGCGCTAAACCTGAATTTTATAAGAAAACAAAGCGTATGTTTATGTACCTCGTACTACCTTTTTTTTAATTATATCTTGAGATTATACTTTCACATTGATAACATAATATCAAATTGATATTTACAGAAAAAATATGACAAAATATTGGATACTACAATCATAATTGTACTTCTGAATAAAAATTAATTATTAAAAAACTAAAAATCAATATGTAAATATTATTTTTTAAACTAAAATTTTGTAAAACATCAAAATTAAACACCTCCAAAAATAACTTAAACTTTAAGTTAAATTTAAGTTATCTGATAAGTAAATAAAATAAAGGGAAAATTCTTCTTAAAAAATGCTGCTATGAAAATTTTTTAAATTGGTTTGTAGTTGAAGGTTCTTTTGATTTCGTTGCAGGAAAGTAAGTTGTCAAGTAGAGCCTGCCAATACCTTAAAAACAAAAATAAAAAATTACTACAACCCTACCAATTTATCATACATGCTCTATTTTCCCTGCTTGGATCATGGCTTTACTTAGATAACCTTAACACAAACATCAAGGTTTTTAATAATCTGATAACTTGCATCAGATTACTATAACCTCATAATAAGTATATCTGATACCTTGCATCAGATGCTTATCAACTTTGAAAAACAAACTACAAATTGCTTTTGTTTTTGAACATGCAACATATAAATGGATATTAATAAATATAAATCAGAGAAACACAGTTTTTTAAGATATACACCAACATTTGTATGAAAAATTATTATTATAAAACATTTATATATGTAAAAATAGAAAACTTGTGAACACTTCAGTTCATTACTTATATAATGCAACATATTCAAATAGTCGTTTGAATATACTAATTATAATTCCTAAAAGACTTTTTTTGTAGCTGTTTATACATAATATTCGCAGTAGTACCAGTCTTTACATTCCTTCAATAATAAATTTGTTGTAATCAATAATAAATTTTTTTTATCAACTTAGTAAGAACTTAATAATAAATTAATAATATGTAACCAAGTAAAAAATGTATCTTTTATAAAAATATTTAATAAAGTTACAATTTATTTACAAAGTATACAAAAATATAGAATAAAATCTAGACAATTTTAAAATTTAATGAACATAACTTTGAAAGTCATGATACGAAATAAAACAGAAAACAAAACAAAAATATAAATATAAAAATAATAATTAATATAAACAATTATGAAGATGTAATAATAAAAAGATAAAACTTGGAACTTCAAAAACTTTCAAGCATTTTTTTTTTCTCACAAAGCCTACTTATCTCAGTCAAATAAAACAAAAAGTAATATTTAGTGTGTTTAAATATCCTAATAACACAATAATGTAGCATAAATATACACTTAATAAAATGATCTGAATGTATTTCTCGGTTAAACACAGACAACACTGATGTGTAGCCAGTCACACGTTGCAAGTGAAGATATTTGTAAATATTTTTCATACTGTTTTAATATATATTTATACCTACTAATAAATATTATTTTTATGAAATATGTTTTATTAACTATAAAATTAAAAAAAAAAAAAAATTAATGTCAAGTGACAAATAAATAAAAAATTGTATAACATTCACATTTTAACATTCTAGATAAAATCTTACAAATTGTTTTTTAATCAAATAATAAAAAAATATTTTTTAAAAATGGCTGCCGGTTTTCTGAAAATTACTCAAAAAGTCACATAGAAACATCAGAGATAACTCATACTTATCTTTTACTTCATTTATAAAAAAATTTTGCAAATAGTCCTTAGTGTGTTGGGTCCATATTTAGTTAGAGATTTTGAAGTTAATTCATTATTTTAACTTTTTGAAAATCAAAAATGTCAATTTTTACAAGAAAAAATAAGATATATAAGAAAAAATAAGATATCTCAAGATATATTCATTAACTTTCAAAATCTCTAGCTAAAAAGAAAGATATTAATGCAAGTATCATTTTCAAATATAAAACTGTGTGTATAGAAGAGGTAACATAATGGTTTATCAAGCATCTTTTTGTAGACTTATTTATTATGATTAAAATAAAACGAAGAATGTATAAAAATACATATATTCTTCCATAAACAAAAAATATAACTCCTATTTCAACATAATAACTTATTAAAATATTCAACTTTTGACCAATTAAGCCATGATCCTTGGTTACTTAACTGCATGTTTTAGTGTAGACTGAACCAAATATAAAAATATTCCAGTCTACGCAACATTTAGTTTTAATAGTCTCGCGAATATTAGTTAATTCGCGCTGAAAGATTTCTGGCTAAAAATTAATGCCGTGATATGATTTGGCAAGCATGCTTTTGTAGCTTATAAATTTTCAAGTTTAGTTTTATGCGTACTTGCCCATGATATATTAGCATAGTTAATGAATCAGTGAGTCAGCCCAAAATATATCAATTTGAGACTTTAAATATTCACGTATAGGCGGACTCGATACATTACGCCAATAGTTCTGGCGATTTTTGATTGAGTATAGTTTATCTGGGGAAGCCATAATAAACTTTCATCGACAAGAATTCCTAGGAACTTTATACTTGTTTGCTTTTTAATTAATTTATCATTTAAATAAAGTTCAGGCAACTTAAGTGGAATGTTTAATTTTTGTTTGTTTTTATGAAATAGAGTATAATTTGTTTTCTCAACATTAAGTGACAGTTTGTTTGCCCTAAACCAAATATTAACTTTATTTAATTCCATATTCATATCTGAATAGAGATGTTTAATATTATTATTGATAAGAAATAGATTTGTATCATCTGCAAACATTATTGAATTTAGTTTTACACAGCAAAATCCACGAATCTTGTTTTAAGCAAAAAAGTCTTAAAACAAGATAATAAAGATTTGTCCGCCACGTAAGAATATTTTTTCTTGTTTCAAGAATTTTTATTCTTAAAATAAGAATTTTTTTTCTTAAATTTTTTTTTTTCAAGTTTCAAGAATTTTTATTCTTAAAACAAGAATTTTTTTTCTTGTTTCAAGAATATTTTTGCTCAGAATAAAATTTTTTTTTTCTTGTTTTAAGATTTATTTTTATTAATAAGAACTTTTTTCTTATTTCAAGGACATTTTTGCTTAAAATAAGATTCTATTTTCTTGTTTCAATAATATTTTCCGTGAACTGTAAAATAATATTACAAGATTATTTTTTCTATGGAAAAAATGAAACATTTTAAAATTAGGATGATATAAAATAAGAATATTCAAAAAGTATTTATACATTTAAACAACTCTCATCATTGAAATAAAACTTGTTGTTCTTTGGAATGTCCAGTTATTGTTAATGCTTGTAGCGGCAATACTCCTCCCATAGGCTACTCATCTGACTCAAACAAGTTTCTGTTGAGCCTTTATCTTTAAATAAAATATAATGTAAGTGTTTACACTTACATTATATTTTATTTAAAGATAAATATAATGTAAATTGCGTATGTCGTCATGACATGGGGGTCATAATCCATGTCCATTACATAGTGTATTCCAATAAGTCCAATCACGGCGTCAGGAAATGAAAAACTTCGTAAAATAATCTTTTTGCCACGCATAACGATTGCCTCATCTCTATCGTCTGTTACGATAAGGATTTTATCTGAAAATAAATTTAACTCAACTCTATGTTTAATATAAGGTAATAAAAGCTATAGGGTAATAAAGCTAATAAAACTCAAATCTATGTTTAATATAAGGCTTCCTAAAATTTAACAATAACATCTTTTTATATCATTAAATGTAAGAAACCCTCACTTTGATATATATTAATATATATATATACATATATATATATATATATATATATATATATATATATATATATATATATATATATATATATATATATATATATATATATATATATATATATATATATATATATATATATATATATATATATATATATATATATATATATTATATATATATATATATATATATATCAGGCCTTGTTAAGAAGCGCTACGCAGCTCCCATTTTGCTTGCGAAAAGGCCTACGCGTTCAGCAGTTTTGCGCTACGCAAAAACTTATATCTTTTAGAATATTTAAATTATCTTTTGATTACCGTTAACGTGACGATTCAGAAGAAATAAAGTCGTAAGTAAATTTAACTGCAATTGTAAAATAATAGATTTTTTTGTTAAAGAAACAGTTTGTTTCATAATTTTTTTTTTGCTATTAAAAATTAGTTAAAAAAAAAGTGTTTTAAGTTTTATCTTAAGGAATTAAATATATAAATTCCTTTTAAATATAAAAATTATTTTTAGTCATAATAAGTTTAAAAAATGCACGATTTATTTTGATGTAAATATTTTATTAATAAGATATTTTGTTTATTGTTAATTCAATAGCGTAAAGTTTTAATGACGTTCATTTAATTTATGAAAATAAATTATGATCACGAATATGTTATCGGTAACTGATAAATAACAAAAAAAAACTTTATTGTTTAAAAACATTATTAAAAAGAGTTCACAAATTAAATAAGAAAAAATGTATTAACAGTTAATAAAATAACCAAAAACCAAATATAAAATCATAAGAAAATAAACAAATATTTTACGTTTCATGAAAAAAATATTTTTTTCAAAATAAAATTTAGTTCATATTTGAAAAAAATAATAAAAATGATTTTTTTAATAAGAACTTAGATTTTATTTGTAACTTTTGTTATAGTGAGAAATAAAATAACTTTAATTACAATGCGGTACTTGAAAAGACGCTAGTGACGCAATATAACTTCTAACGATGCAAAATATATTTGTTGAGTTGAGTTACTTATCAGGTAACCAAAAAAGTTCGTGCGGTTTTTCCGTATATAATAAAAACACACAAAACGACAAAAGTAAGTACATTTATTCATCAAAATAGTCACCATTAGCATCTAAAACCTTTTCCCAACGTAAAACAAGCTTATTTATTCCACTTCTAAAAAATTCTCGGTCCTTTGAGTCTATAAAAACTTTCAACTCCATTTCAACCGCGTCCTGGTCTCGGAACTGCTGTCCTTTTAAATGATTTCCCAGGGAAAGGAAAAAATGGAAATCAGTAGGGGAGAGGTCTGGCGAGTATGGTGGATGAGGCAAACTCTCCCAACCAAGGCTTTGGAGCTTGTCCTGAGTCACGCGAGCGGTGTGCGGTCTCGCGTTGTCGTGGAGAAGCAGAACTCCTCTCCTGTGCACCAGTGCAGGCTGCTTTACAAGCAACAGGTCGTGAACTCGTTGCAGCTGTGCTGAGTAGACCAGTCCAGTAATGGTTTGGCCTGTTGGGAGCAGCTCGTAATGCACCACACCAGCTGTAGTCCACCAAATGCAGAGCAAAACCTTCCGCTCGTGGAGATTGGGCTTGGGTGCCTTTGGGATGGGGTCATCGGGGGACAACCAATGGTAGCAACGCTTGGTATTGTTGTACAAAATCAATTTTTCGTTGGAGTCAGACTGGAGTCAGACTCGACAGCGTCCTTCAGTTCATCCTCATCAACCAACAATGGGCGTCCAGAACGCGGCAGGTCTTCGATGGACTCATCTCCCGAAGAGAATCGCTGAAACCACTTCTGTGCTGTGCGTTCACTTACTGTACCTTCTCCAAATGCTGTGCAGATGTTTTTGGCCGCTTGTGTTGCATTCCTTCCAAGTTTGAACTCGTAAAGTAAGCAAGATCGAATAATCGTTGGTTGGGTTGCCATCCTTTCTTTACACAAAACCTTTCCTGTAAGCTCGTTGCAAGCCTACACTATATATGCAGCAACTGTGCGTGACACACGCGTTCTATTACGCAACAAAGCTACTTGCCTTGTGCGATGTGGGTGTTGTAAAAAATGCTAAAAATAATTCAATTACCAAAAACCGCACGAACTTTTTTGGTTACCTAATAGAAATGCGCTACGCGTTTTCGCTACGCAGCGAAATCTCGTAACAAGGCCTGTAATATATATACATATATATACATATATATATACATGCTGATTTAGGTGAGCAGTGTGACAACATACTGAAATAGTCGGCTGCTGGGGGCTTCAGTACATACATCGACTGACAAATAGCCTGACTAACAGTGGAGTGCTGCTACATCAACTAAGGGTTTGGGGCAGCAATCTTTTCATTCATTATTCTTTGTTTTTTCTGAAAAAGCCATATCAATTTAGATAAGCAAAAAAAGTGAGCAAATGCTTACATAAATATGCTATTGTGGATATATCAACCCTCAGTATTAGGAAAAATGAGGTCAGCAATAATTTGCCGATCTCAATCTTTTAGAGGTCGACAAGAAAAATTTCATACAAAGGTTTTACCATAAAACATAGAAACGAGGTCAGCAATTTTTTGTCAATATCAAACACTTTTAGGTTAGCAGTAAGGTCGACATTACCGAATGCCAACCCTAATTTCGAGGGCTGGTATATGTGTGTATGTGTATATATATATATATATATATATATATATATATATATATATATATATATATATATATATATATATATATATATATATATATATATATATATATATATATATATACACACACATACACGTGTATATATATATATATATATATATATATATATATATATATATATATATATATATATATATATATATATATATATATTTATATAAATTAGTAAAAACACTTTTTTCTAATTTTCTAATTTTGTTTCCTTCAACACTATGTTTCACCATCAGTAGGTTCATCAGGAAGAATGTCTAAACATAAAAAATTTTTCAAATTATAGAAAAATTATTTCACAGGAAGTTGGGAGTTGTTATAACTAATTATGTAATAACTGTAGTATTTTGCAACCAGGAAGTTGCATCAACTACATTAGATAATTAAAAAATCATGAAAAGAATTCTTTAGAATTAGGATAAATTTGGACAAGTCATTTGTTTTTATAATTTTTTGAAAGGAACTTATTTTCATGTCTGCATTTAGAAAATTTCTAGAAAAAAGAATGTAATAAAACAGAATGTGTGCCAATTTCTTCAGTCAAGCTTACTCTCACTGATTCAACTGTGACAGAAGATTTTAATACACGAGTTATCTCGCCAACAATCTGAATTAAAAAATAATAAAAAAAAAGCATACAATTTTAAAATGCAGAGGATAATTATACGATAACCTTAAATTAAAGGATAAGGACATTAGAGCTTTGAAAAATAACTACTCACTTTAGAAAGGATTTGTGATTTTGAAACACTGTTAGATATTTTCCAATAAAAATATGAAATCAACAATGAAAAAAAAATATTACCACGGTCACAGTAGAGAAACATGGATATTTTTCTAAAACTTTTGCAATTCTATCAACTCTTTCAACTGAACATTTACCCAGGTCTTTTTTTTGAGCAAATGTAGCATCCAATTTCTAATAACTTTGTTCTGGAGCATTTAAATTGATCATGTTATAAAAATAAGGATAAAAGTATGTAAAAAACAAACACAATTAATTAAAAATATTAAATTTACTAATTGAAAAGTAATGTTTTTTTACTTACTTTACATTGCGTATATTTGGAAACTCGCAATTGCTAAAAAGAAAACACACATATATCATGTGTATGTATGTATAAAACATACATATGCATTTCATGGATATTTAGAAATAGTACTAGTACTAACCTAAAAAAAATTAGCAATAACAATATTAAAATAGCAATAATATTATAAACAATAACAATAAGTAATAATGATATGAATTATAGTAAAATAATGCTATAATATTATTTATATTTCATATAATCATACCAAAAGCAATAATAAGAATAACCCACAATGAGCCCAACATTTTACAAACAGTATCTCTCCAAAAAAAAGCATAAAGACAAGTTTTAATAGTAGAGTTTAGTGATTTAAATTGAATATAAAAAAAATTATTCCATGAATAAAAAATATGGTAAATTATTCCATGATTTTATGCATTGGTTTGTGATTTATGGCCGCACAATGATTTAGGATATATAATTTAAGGTTACTAAAAGATGGAAGATAATAACGAGAACTTTTTATAGAAGTAAAGAAATTACAGATTAAGAGAGGTAGGGTAACTTGCGTATGACTCCAGACAAATAGACAATTTAAAATATGTACAAGAGCACCCAATTTGATAATTTTTGATAGAAAGTAAAGGATATTAGAATTGGAACGATATTCTTGAAGGTATATTACTTTAATTGTCTTGTTTTTAAATTAGATATTCTTAAAAAATTACTGGTTGATAAGTAGTTTATAGGGTATTTTACTGAAATTATAAGTATATATTAATACAATGAAGGTACAAACAACAATGTACAAACAACAAGGCATACTACAAACAAGGAGGCGAATCCATTCATGACTTTAATAAATCATTTACCATATATCGATTTCTTCTCCAAAAATTGGGCTTAAAAAGTATTCTTAAATCAAAAACATAACAATAGCCATTAAAAACTAACCCTGTAAACAGAAAGCTCTTTGGATTTTTATTACATTTTTAAAAGCTGCCAAAATCTATGCAATTTCTAAAAATTTGTGGCATATGCGCACCATAACGCTCGTAATCGACCGTGCCTAAATAAAGATTTTTGAGCCATTATAAAATGGGGGGGGGGGCAAACCTTCTAGCCACGGCACTTGCCTACAAAAATTCCTTAATACGTCGCTAGGCAGTATATTCATTTTTGTTATATTCATTTATTATAAAAAAAGTGCACAGCTTTGGAACTCTTCAAACCAAATTGCACTTATGCATGTTTGCACCTATGCTTGCACTTAACACTTATAATATAAGTAATATTATTTTGCAAAATAATATAAGTTATATTATTTTGCAACTACTTCGCCCTTACAAAAGATTCACATTTATACTAGATTAGATTTTTGCAGACTCGCAGGTACAAAAATCGTACTTATTAAATGCGAATTCGATAGAATTTTTGTAGTATATGACTCCTTCTGGTTGGTATTTTAGTCTTAATGGCGATCAAATGGATTAGACTATTTGGTTACATAAAATCATCAACGTAGGGTCTATCAGATAGTGGGGGAGGGGGAAAAGGAGGGGAAATTTAGTGGCTTTAATTTCTCTGAATTTAGGGGTCCCATTCAAAATTTAATGATTTTTTTAGGAATACCTTTCAAAAGATAGGGCCTTTGATATACAGTATCGGACAAAACGAGTGCAACCAAATAATGCTAATTTAGTTTCTTTATATAAAAGTGCTGCATTTTTTCAATTTAGAGAAATAACTATGTAACTGTTTAGAGACAAAGTTCTTCAAGTTTTATTCATCACAAAGTTCATTATTTGTACACGAAAATTAATAAATTAATCAAAAGTATTAAAAAAAAGTTGATTTCCTTCTGAACAAAACAAGTGCAACTCGACAAAATGTTGACCAAGCTGTATTTCGCTATCAATATTTCGTGGCGAATCCTTTCTTGTCGATCACAGCCTTGCATCTTCGAGGCATAGATTCGATCAGGTGATCAATGAAACTTTGTGGAATCGCTACCCAGGTTTTTTGGATTTGTTCAAACAGTTGATCCTTATTACGAACACCTTCACGATTAATTCTGCGGTTGACGATCTCCCACAGGTTCTCGATAAGGTTGAGATCCGGAGATTGAGGCGGCCAATCCATCATCGATAGGTGGTTGTCTTGAAACCACTGCTTGACTACTTTTGCAGTGTGTTTTGGATCGTTGTCTTGCTGAAAAACCCATTTTATTGGCATATTTCATTCAGCATGAGGTAACATAACATCTTTCAGGATATTTTTATACATGAAACGGTCCATTATTCCATCGTTTCGATGTATTGGACCTAGACCGTTAGCAGAAAAACATCCCCAGACCATTACATTGCTTCCACTATGCTTCACGGTCTTATGGCAGTAACGTAAATCGAGGCGTTTTCCGGCTGGTTGACGTACACGGCAAATGCCATCGCTCTCAATGATGTTGAACTTCGATTCATCACTGAACAGGATAGTTCGCCATTTCTGCACATTCCAGTCAATATGAGATGTAGCAAACAGGAGTCTTTTTTTCTGGTTTTTTAGTGAAATTAACGGTTTCTTTGCAGGGCGTCGAGAAAACAATCCGGCTTCAACAGCACGTCGTCTGATTGTTCGGTCCGATACATGCAGCTCTAATTGCTTTTGTATCTCGACTGATGATATCCAGGGATCCTTCTTGACGGATCTGACGATCATAGAATCCTCTCTAGAAGTGGTGGAACGCGGTCTTCCACCTTTGTTATCTGCTACCAACTTCCCCGTAGAACAATATTTGGAACATAGTCTTGATAGGGTCCATTTTTTTACGCGATATTTATCACAAATACTTTTTTGTGACATTCCACTTACGTAATCGTTAATAATTTTCTTTCTTAGTTCCAATCCAAGACTGTCAGTAGCCATTTTTGCACTTGAAGTCATAAAAATAATAAAAATAAATAATCACGCTTCTCTAGGCTTACCGTGTTACATTTACCTTGTGATGATACAATAATGCTCTGTGGAACACAACGTCTTGGTTGGATGTGGACTGTATTAATGTAATGAATCGCTTGTTGTTGTCGTTAAACTGTCTTGATAATACTGACTGATTGACTTCCATATACTGACTGAATTACATGTCAATTTACATGTCTCTTATATAGTAAAATGAACCTGTGTGAACCTGTTATGGAAGATTCTAGATGCTTCTTTTCGATGCTTCTGGAAGCTTCTGGATGCGTCTGGATGCTTCTGAATGTTTCTGGATATTTCTGGATGCTACTGGATGCTTCCAGATGCTTCTTCTGGAAACTTCTGGAAGCTTCTGCATGCTTCTGGAAACTTCTGGATACTTCCTTTAATTATTAAAAAACTTCCGTGACGTTGACACGGACCAGACTTAAGAAAATGAAACAAACCAAAAAAGTTGCACTTGTTTTGTCCGGTGCAAAATGGCATTTGTCAACGAAATTCTGCCTGTGTGCTGTCACCTGTCAGCTGATTGCTCATGTCATGACATGCCATGACTCCAGACTCCTGAACTGTTTGCTGTGGTAGTATAGTTCGTTTCGTTTTTAAGACATGTAAAATTAGGAACACTTTTTAGCATTGTTCGATGTTGGTTGCAAATGTTTGTCCAATACTGTATATATATATATATATATATATATATATATATATATATATATATATATATATATATATATATATATATATATATATATATATATATATATATATATATATATATATATATATATATATATATATATATATATATATATATATATACACACACACACACACACACACAAAATATATGCATATATACACACACAAAAAAAAATAATAAGGTCCTCGTTTTTTAGAATTTGTCACAAATCCTCCCCCCCCTCCCCATCATCTTGCCGGCCTTTTTATTATTCCTTTTTATGATTCCTAATTTTATAATATTATTATGATATTATAAAATTAGTACTAATGTTTTTTATTGAAATATCCTTGAATAAGAAGAAAGTTCTTAAGATAAGAATCAAGTTCTTAAAACAAGAATCAAGTTCTTAAAATAAGAATCAGGTTCTTAAAACAGGAATCAAGTTCTTAAAATAAAAATCAGGTTCTTAAAACAAGAATCAAGTTCTTAAAATAAGAACAAAAATTCTTGAAATAAGAACAAAAATTCTTAACCTAGAATCTTCAATTTTGCTGTGTAATGATGAATTACAAAAGTCATTAACATTAATAAGGAATAGGAGCGGACCAAGGATTGATTCCTGCGGAACTCCGCATACGACATTTAATGTTCCGGATTGTTCATTATGAACATATTGCTTTCTATATGTAAGATTACGCGTTCATACAATTTTGAGAATACAGAATATAGGTCTATAGTTTGTAATGTCCGAATGATCGTTGCATTTGTAAATTTTAGCAATTTTTAGACCATCAGGGAAAATACCGAACTTTAATGAAAGTTTCACTATATGAAACAAAGGTTTGCTTAAGCTAGTTTTGTTAAAAATCACTATATTACTAGAGATTTCATCATATCCTGGGGATTTAATTTTTTTTAAAGAAGAGTATGCTGTTTCAAATTCTTTATAACTTAATTTATTATTATATTATATTTTGTTATATGAGGGTTTTAGATTTTTAAATGATTCTAATGTTGCCAATAATTTTTTGGCAAGTTTAGGTCCAACATTTGTGAAATACTAGTTGAATTCTTTTGAGATTAGGTTTTGACAGAATATATCGGTGTTGTCAATATTGATTCTCTTAAGCAGAGAAGGAGCAATTATTTTGTCTTTTCCGATGATGTTATTAATTATGGACCACGTTTTTTTACTATTAAATTGGCAATTCGAGATTAGCCTACTGAAATAACTCTTTTTTGCATTTTCGATTAGTGATTGGTAAAAGTATTTATATTTTTTTAAATTTAGTTCATTTTTTGTGTTTTTATTTTTTAGAAATTTGTTATATAGTTTTTGCTTTTTTTGAGCATTTTAATAGCGATTTGGTCATCCATGGGTTAGCAATAGCTTTTGCCTTAATTTTAATATCCTCATATGGACAGGTTTCATTGTAGTGTTTTAATAATGTATTTAAAAAGTTATCAAAAGTTTTGTTTGTATCATTGCATTTATGTACATTACTCCATGATTCTTGTTTTAATCTACACGTTAGTTTGTTAATATTACAAAATTTAATGTTACATTTTTTCAAATTAATAACATTTAGTTGACTATCAGTCGCAGTTTTTAAATAATTTACTTTTAAGAAGATAGGAAAATGATCACTTATATCTGTAAGAAAAATTCCAGTTTCAAATGTTGATTTTAGGTGGTTATTAATAAAGATGTTGTCGATCGCAGTTGCTGAGTTTTTTGTAACACGTGTGGGTTTATTAATTATTGATAAGACGCTGAGTTTAAATAGCATTTCAAAAAAGGATTTTATTTTAGGAAATTTTTGATAAGTCAGAGCATCAGGTTTATGTTCCCAATAATATATAGATTTTTATTTCCATTATTAATTTTTATGATAGAATTTTTCGTAAAATTTTCAAATGGTTTAATTTTACCATTTGGCGGACGATAAATACACCCTACTAATATATTACTATATTTATTGTTTATAATTTCGATGAAAAGACTTTCGTAGTTAGAATTAGAGAAACATTGAACTTTTTTAATTTTAAACATATATTTATCGGAGACATAAACCCCTAATCCTCCACCTTTTTTCCCGCTGGCTCTTGGTTGGCTAACTAATTTATAAGATTGCAAACTATAGATAGAATTCAACTCAACAGAACTTTCTGTATCATGCCAAGTCTCTGTAAGAGCTATGACATCGAACGTGTAATTTAAAATACTTAAAAATTCTTTCAACTTCTCAATATTTTGCTGCATTCTTCTAATGTTTTCGTGTAATATAGAAAATGAATTAAAATCTTTTGATACTTTGAAGTCGAAAGGACTAAAATACGGTGTGTCGATTAAATTCATTTGAGTTTCTAGAAAAATATTTATGTTTTTATTAGATAAGTCTAATAATTTTGTTAAAACTGTTTTGACACTATAAACAAAATTTTTGGTACCATAACCGCGCTGTATTTTTAAAAAAACATTTACTTCCCGGAATGTCGAATACCGGTTAACTCGACCTTTTTTTTATCGCAAACTGCTTTATTTGGTCCCTTAAAATAGTCTAATCGATTACATTATAAATTCTCCTTTTAAGTGGAACCTCGGATAACTCGAACTTCGTTAAGTCGAAGCATTTTTTCGTCCCTTTTCAGTGGAAATTAAATATATTGACGAATTTTTTTAAAAAAAAGCCACTCCGTAATGAAACATAAATAAAAGTAGCCTAATAATTTCTTTATTTTTTCGTTGTATTTAGATCTGAATAGAATAGGTCGTTATGAGACGTAAAATAATACTATAATAAAACGGTGAAAAGGTAAATTATGATAAAACCGTTAATAAAAAAATAAAAAATAAAAAAATAGTTTTACATTTTAATGAACTTCTAAATGGAAGAACGTTAACTTTTAAACGCAATTTTGTTACCAAATAATAAGGAAGTCATTGAGTAACTTAACTTTTTTGCATGTTTTCTTTTGATTGTACTGCGTGAATAGAACCCGTAACTTCTTTCATTAAAACATTAGTATAATGGTGTAAATAATATGTATATGCTTCACCATTAAATTAGTAAAAATCATAACTCGAACTAATAACTCATATGAACCAAAGTTCGACATATTAACGGAAATTCGCTTTAGTCGAACTTTCGTAAAGTCGAACCCTTGGAGGTTCGAGTTATCGGGATTAAATGTATATTCATGTAAATACAACCTTAAAATTTGATTTTACGGCAATGAAGTATATTTGTGTCGTGTAAAGTCATATAATGGCCGATCAAAAAGTTCCTCCAAAAGATATAATAACTGTTTTTAAAAGATTAAAAACAATAGGTGAAAATAAGGTAATGTTTATATATATATATATATATATATATATATATATATATATATATATATATATATATATATACATACATACATACATACATACATACATACATACATACATACATACATACATACATACATACATACATACATACATACATACATACATACATACATACATACATACATACATACATACATACATACATACATACATACATACATACATACATACATACATACATACATACATACATACATACATACATACATACATACATACATACATACATACATACATACATACATACATACATACATACATACATACATACATACATACATACATACATACATACATACATACATACATACATACATACATACATACATACATACATACATACATACATACATACATACATACATACATACATACATACATACATACATACATACATACATACATACATACATACATACATACATACATACATACATACATACATACATACATACATACATACATACATACATACATACATACATACATATATATTTACAAAAATTATTTTTTGCAAAAATATTATAATGCTTTTTTTTAAAAAGGGTTATACAAATAGTGCAAGGCTAGTTTAATGCAAAAGTCTTTTAAAAAATATAATAATGATAAAAAATAACAAACAACAAAAACTTAGAATAAAGTATTTTTTGTTATTGTTAAAAACAATCAAAACAAAAAAGAATTACTAATAAAAATTTTGATTAATTAAAGTCAATAATATAATAATATTATTAATAATAAAAATAATAAAAGAATAACTGTTAGTAGCAGTAGTACAAATAGTAAAGTTGGTTGAAGTAAAAAAAAAAAGATACAATATTGAGTTACTAGAAAACTGATCGCATTTCTGTAGCAACTTGAGGCTTGCAGTGGCTTGTAAATTTTAACTCCAAATAAACTTAGATATTGACACTCACTGATCTTCACCAATCCTCTTCTTTATGTCATCAATCCTCTCACCAATCCTCTTCATTATGTCTTCTTGGATTGTCATTCACTTTGCAGAGTTAGCATCTGCTAAGGTTGCTTCTTTTTATAGTGCTTGGCATTAACTTACTTCTGATTGCATTCTCTACCTCTGCAAATCTTTTATTCATCCTTGTATGAAATACTGTTGTTATATTTGGAGTGGTTTTTCTAATGATGCTCTTTCTCTTCTAGGCAAGGTCTAAAAATACATTTTAAACTTGGTCAGACCTGCTTTATCTACTGAACTTGAGTCTCTCTTCCAACATTCTAAAGTTAATTAACAACACTATACATACAATACTATATATAACACATTGTAAATTAATTAACAAACACTTAATCTTGAATCTATTAACTTACTTTGTGATCATCAACATGGATTTCGATCTTCTCGTTTTACAGCTGATTTGCTAACAGTAATAACCGATAGGTTTTATAACATTTTTAAGATTATTAAATCCTTTCTTTGCAATCGTAGTATAAAAGTTGTCCTCGATGGACAGCACTTTTCTTCTTATTCTGTAACTTCAGAGGTTCCTCAAGGTTCAATCCTTGGCCCTATACTTTTTTTAATTTACATTAACGATTTTCCAGATATTCTGACATCTAAGGTGGCATTGTACGCTGATAATACTACAATTTATTCTTGTTATGATTAGAAGCCAACACTCCCTGATTGCTTGAAGGGGGTATTTGAACTTGAAAAGGATCTCACTTCTGCTACAGCATGGGGCTCACAGTGGCTGGTGAACTTTAATTCAGATAAAAGTAAATTTTTTTCAGCCAATTGTTATCGCAATAATTTAGATCTTTCTATATTTATGAACAGTAATGTACTCGATGAGTCATCTACCCTTCATCTTCTAGGATTAACTCTTACTTCTGATCTTTCTTGGAAATCATATATCAAATCCGTTGCAAAATTAGCATCTGCTAAGGTTGCATCACTTTATCGAGGTGGACACTTTCTTACTCCGGATTCTATTCTCTATCTCTATAAATCTCAAATCCGGTCTTGTATGGAATACTGTTGCCATATCTGCGGCAGATCTTCTAATGATGCCCTTTCTCTTTAAGACAAGGTGCAAAAATGCACTGTAAACATAGTTGGACCTGCTCTTGCAGCCAACTTTCAACCATTATCACATCATCGTAATGTTGCTTCTCTTTCTCTTTTCTACAAGTACTTTAATGGGCACTGCTCTAAAGAGCTAGCGTCTCTTGTGCCATCTACTAAAACTCATTCTTGTGTTACTCTTCATTCAGTTAAGTCTCATCCTTTTTCTATGATTTTTCCTAAGTGCTCAAAATACTCTTATTCGTCTTGTTTTTTACCTCAAACATCAGTCCTTTGGGATTCGCTTCCTTCATCTTGCTTTCCTGATTCATATAATTAGCAATCCTTTAAGTCGTCTGTCAATTGTTATCTTGCTCTACAATCTTCATCTTTGCTCTTCCAGTAACTTCCAACTCTAATTAGTGGTTGCTTGCAGCCTTGTTGGAAGCGAAGATGTTTAAAAAAAAAAAAAGTTCCATCTCTTTCTCTTTTCTACAAATAGTATCATGGTTGCTGCTCAAAGAAGCTATCATCTCTAGTTCTATCAACCAAAACTCGATTTTTCTTAATTGCTCATTTAGCAAAGTAATTTTTTCTATTTTTTTCCCTGCTCTTCAATCCTTTGAAACTCTATCTTCATTTTTTTCTGACTCATATAATCTACAACTTTTCAAGTCTTTTGTCAATTGTTTTCTTGCTCTTCAACTCTATTCTTTGTTTTCTAGTAACTCCCAATTTTATAGTGGTTGCTTGCAGCCTTGTTTTAAAAGTGTACAATTTTTTTTTATTTATTTTTGCTTTTGTAAAAACCAATACAAACTTTATTTTGTTTTGTTAAATTTGGTAAAAACCAAAATAAGTGTAAACATTTTTAAAAATAAAATAGTAAAAAATGAAACAAACAAGAAAATTCTTTTTAAAAAACTTAAAAAAGGACTTTAAATAAGGGATAGTAAAATTTTAACAATAAAAATAATAAAAATATTTTAAATGCAATGGGAAATAATTCAATTTATTAGTATTATTTTTTTTTTTTGTACTAATAAGAAAGGTAATATAATCAGTATATGAAGCGATGTCTCAAGCATGTTTCTAATTTATTCTGGGTTAAGTTTTGACTTATTATGCTAATTCAATGAGGACTTTCCGATTTTTTTTTTCAGAATCTTTTCCTATTTTGGCTGAAATTGAAGCCAAGCCTGGTGTTGGTAAAAGATGAATGTCAGCTTCTGACTTTTCTTGAGTTTTAGGGAATTGTGTTTAGGAATCTTGGCTGGTGTTCTTACTAGTGTTAATTTTGGGGATTAAAAGTTCTTTCAGAATTACCACTTAAGGTTTTGTAATGATAAGCAAAGCTATAGTTAATTTGATCAAAGTCAATGGTTTTTTTGACCAAGCGGAAAAAAAGTGTTGGAATCAGTTAGAATTCCAGCTAGTGCTGACAGTAGTAATTTTAACATTTCTTTCACTAGAAAAAAAGAAGAGACGAAATGTTAATTGTAGTTTAAAATATTTATTTTTTTACCACTGAAAAGTATATAATTTTTTGATTAAAATTAATCAATTTTAAAAATAGTCATACAGGTGAAAAACTGAAATTAATTTATATTTCATAATACACTTAAATCAAAACCATTTAAATTCAAGAAACTAATTAGATTTAAGTATTTTTTTAAAAAATAATTAAATGTGATTATAATTGTAATAAATAATAATTTATTGGCTAGAAAGTTTTTCTTTTTAAATAAGGATATTTTTTGTTTTATAAAGTTTTTATTATTTAAATTTATTTGATTTCCATTATTTCTTGTTTAAGATTAAAAATGAGCAAATATCAATTTTTATAAGAAATTCTTGTTTTATTGTGTATAGTATCATAAAAAAACATTAAATTATTTTTTGTTTTAGAAAAATCAAAGAGAAACAAAATTTTTATTTGTTTTGAAAAACTGTTTAAAATTAATTAATTTCGTATAAATTCAGTATTTATTCCTTTTTTGAAAATTGATAAATGGATAAAAGGTAAAATAAATATGTATAAAACAAAAATTGTCTTGTATCAGCCAAATTTCTGAGAGGATATGAGCAAACGCAGGTGTTTATCTTCCTTCTTTTAAAACAGTATTATTACAAACATCATATCATCTTGAATCAATGATATACTATTAACACAAAGAAATAATCAAGTTATTATTTTTTTAAACCATAAAAAACTTTTAAATGAGTTTTATCTGATTGTATATAAATGATATGATCTGATTGTAAGCTTATTTTTTAGAGTTGCTTTGATTGTAGAGCATCGAATCCTACTTGGGCATCTATAACATATGGTGTGTTTCTCTGCATTGATTGCTCAGCAGTTCATCGACATTTAGGAGTTCACCTTACATTTATCAGGCATGAACATGATTTACCTTAACTTAAAAAAAATAAGGATAAAACTACATGAGATTAATAATAGTAGAATATCATTAAATCAGTCAAGCATGTGATTTTTCTAAAGTTTACATATCCTTTTCAGATCTACTCAATTAGATACCAACTGGACATGGCTTCAACTCCGTCACATGCAATTAGGAGGAAATGCAAAGGCTGTATGTATAATTTCTTAAGTAAATGTTATGTTATTTAATCATCTCTGGTCAAATTAGGGACATTGAACATTAATTAGTGCTTTGTTTAGGAAAGGGTTTTCTATAGAGCTTTAATCAGGAAAAGTTTAGTCAAAGTAAAAATTTTTATGATTAAAAGAAATTTAATACAAAGGTTTTACCATAAAACATAGAAATGAAGTTGACAATTTCTTGCCGACCTCAAATATTTTAAGGTTAGCAGTTTGGTTGGCATTGCCGAATGCCGACCCTAATTCTGAGGGTTTTATATATATATATATATATATATATATATATATATATATATATATATATATATATACAGGGCTTGTGATGAAGAAAATTGTCAAGCGTGTTATATCGCGCTCATAAAATTAGAATATGTTTTCATCGAGTGTGATTATGCGCGCTCAAGATAACGTTGGCGAGCGCGATCATAAAAATTGCTGAAGGCGATGCTCATAAAAAGCTTTTTTTTTTATATATCTTTTTTTATTTGTTACATAATTCTTTCGTCAAAAAATGTTTGAATTAGTATCCCACTCATGAAACTACTTCAACAAAGTAGATTTTTATACTTCCAAACTTCTTGTATATTGTCAGATTTTATTTTTAACTATTTATGTTATAAAAAAATAATATCAAACAAAAACGCAACTTCTTATTGATTTAGTATTGAAGTATAATTTAGTGACTTAGTTTTGCTTTGTTGTTTTGATATATGTATTTTAAAATGTTACGCCGTAAACTTAATTAATGGTTAATGGTTTTTATATTTCTTGATATTTTTTATTCAAATTAATTATTTAATTTTTTTCTAAAATTTCTTATTCAAATTACGTTTTTTTTATTTTAAAAAAATAACACAAGAATAATTTGAAATAATAATAAATAAGAATAATAACTTTCCATTTAATAAATGTTGACATCATTACTTTGTTTGCTTTTTGAATGTGATTGCGAACATTCTAAACAACAGAATTGTTTTAAATTTGAGTTAAAATAAATAATAGTAAATAAAAAACCTATACTATGAACCAAAACTAATTTTAAAAATAACTCTATTATTAATATTTATTTTTATTATAAACGATGTGTGGAATATTACAAACAATAAATCAAATAAATCTTACTTGATATTTTCACAAGATTAAAAATACTATGCAGTTTCAATTTTCTTATAATGGTTTTCTAATTTTCTATTCTTATTTTATTTGCACATTTTTATATTCACATTGTGTTTCCACGTGCACATTCCATTATTGAAATTAGTGACTATTAATGACTTCAAACTGCTCATTCATTACGTTAGTGCAAAAGAGAACGACGTAGTGCTTTTTATATTTTATATTAGTGCTTTGATAATAGAATATCTATATATGTATATGTTTCAATGTCATATCTTGTTGTACGTGAATATATATATATATATTTTTGAATATAAAGCATAAAAAACAGCTGCGTACAAATTAAATTTATTCTTCGTAATATTTCGATCTGCTTTTGCACAGATCGTCAGATTTTTATAAAATTGCAAAATCCGGAAGAGAAGAAAAATAGAAAATATATATATATATATATTTGAATATATATATATGTATATATATATATATATATATATATATATATATATATATATATATATATATATATATATATATATATATATATATTAGTGATGTACCGATTAATCAGCATCGGCTTAATCGGCCACTTTTTCTACAATCGGAATCGGCATCAGCCTTTTTTTATTAATTTACCGATATGCATTACCGATGGCATTTTAATACTTTTATCCTGCATTTTGATAATTATTAAATTATAAATAATCTAAACTTTATGCATCGCTTAGAATTTTTAGAAAAATTGTTTATTTTGACTTTGTTTACAGGCAAGTTTATTTATTTGGGTCCAAGTATTTGTTTACCAGTACGGATTCCATGAAAAAATTTACCCAATTTAAAGCTCTATGGCTTTATATCTTCAAAACTTTAATAATTAGGCATCGGCCTTTTCCTATCCATCGGCATCGGTATTGGCATAGGCCAAAAAAGTGTTATCGGTACATCACTAATATATATATATATATATATATATATATATATATATATATATATATATATATATATATATATATATATATATATATATATATATATATATATATATATATTAGGGGTATGACTAAATAGCACATTTCATTTTTTCGGAAATGGCATAGCAGCAAAAGATGAACATTTACTTGCATTAACTTAAAATAATAATACTTTTTTCCAAATTGAAAAAAAACTCCCCCACCAGTGCAGATGAAAATTTGGTCTCGGCTGTCTAAAAATGCAAAAATTTAAGTTTTTGTATTTATAGTAGGGACAGGGTCACTTAACAAA